>NC_133325.1:760964594-761284671 GCF_042186555.1 Aquarana catesbeiana | reverse complement strand
GCGATTGGAAAACACCTGTTTGCCATATTAAGATTATTATTATTATTATTTTGCCCTCTGGTGCTCATACATGCTCACATTAGAACCCACAGTCACCACCCGGCTTCTCATTTGACTGCAGAAAACCTTTTCTATATTTTTAGCTCACTAAGGCTGACCATATAATATACAATTTTCTTGTACAATTTTCCTTTAGATTTACCAAAACCATAAAATATGAGGTCAAACACTTTCAATTTATATGCAATCAGGCAGGCCCTTGCACTACATAGTTAAAGGTAAATCTAAAGGAAGTTAAGTAAGAAAATTGTATAGTGTATGGCCAGCTTAGGAGGCTGGGTCACCAGGCTTTTATTTGCTTCAGAATTGCGCCTCTTCCTATACAAGTCAATGGGAATACAAAAGTAGCTTGAAGTAGCTTGGTGCTTAGAAGGAAGTCGGCCACAGGTCAGGTGAATATTAGAGGCCTCTTTGGCCATACGCATGCTGCATTTCCTATCTACACAAGCCTGACAGTTCATGTACACGGAGTATTATAGGCATTTGTGTGGCAGAGCTTTCCCACAGCCAGGGATCCACACGTGCCACGTACAGCTTTCCATAAAAGTGAATGGCTACACATCGCGGTACTCATGCAAACGCCATACTTTTGTAAACTTGGGTCGCACTGAAATGCA
The DNA here is from genome assembly GCF_042186555.1 of Aquarana catesbeiana. Lineage (NCBI taxonomy): Eukaryota > Metazoa > Chordata > Amphibia > Anura > Ranidae > Aquarana > Aquarana catesbeiana. Next base: position 761,283,994 of record NC_133325.1, on the reverse strand, counting down.
TTACAATGGAAATAACATTACTTCCAATGGTGTCTGTTCCAGGGACGTGCGGTGAGGTCAGTGGCTGGTGAGGCACTGGTCAGTATCAGAGCCAGATACACACAGGTTATATACGCCGCAAACGTTAGAGCGAGAACAATAATTCTAGCACTAGACCTCCTCTATAACTCTAAACAGGTAAGCTGTAAAAATGTTTAAAGGAGATTTGGAGATTTTTAAGTATTGAAGTATTGAAGTTTGGCGCCATTCCACAAGTGTGCGCAATTTTAAAGCGTGACATGTTAGGTATCTATTTACTCGGCGTAACATCATCTTTCACATTATAAAAAAAATTGGGCTAACTTTAGTGGGTTTTTTTTCTTCATATATTCATGAAAAAGTTTTTTTCCCCAAAAATTGGGCTAACGTTAATGTTTTTTTTTTATATTCATGAAACACGTTTGAAAAATTGCTGCGCAAATACAGTGTAACATAAAAAGTTGCAACGACCACCATTTTATTCTCTAGGGTTTCTTTTAAAAATTATATATAATAATGTTTGGGGGTTCTGAGTAATTTTCTAGCAAAAAATACAGGTTTTTACATGTAGGAGAGAAGTGTCAGAATTGGCCTGGGTGGCAAGGGGGTAATTACCATAAGTAAGTAATATACACATTATTATTATATTTTGTTTTTAAGGTAATTTACTATATTTTCAAAATCTGTACTTAACAGCAAAATTACTGAAGTACAGATTTTGAAGTTTGAAGTTATAACTTCCAACCAATAATTTCACACAATGTCATAATTTTTATGACAGCAGACAGGTATGAGAAGGAGAGCAGTGTTTCCAACCTACCAGACTGAAATTTACTGACACAACACCCAAAATTTACTGACACCGTCACGTTTTTACTGGCATTTCCAAAATTTAAACAAGAGAAAGTTTTAAGTAAATAGATAAATAATAAATTATTATGTTATAACAGATAGCATATAAATATATATATGATTTAGCTTGATTAAAACAGCACCTTTTCAGCAGGCAGCAGATTCTCATTCTCCCTCTTAACTGTGTTAGAAAAAACATGGGATTGTGGGTAAATCTTATACGGATAAACCCATGTTTTTTGTATGCTTGTATTTAACCACTTGCCGACCGCCGCACGAACGTTTACGTCGACAGAATGGCACGGACAGGCAAATGGGCGTACAGGTACGTCCCTTTAAATTTGCCGCCGTGTGGTCGCGCACAACCCTGTCACAAGCTCCATGAGTGTGATCGTGGGTCCCGCAGACTCGATGTCCGCGGGGATACCTGCGATCGTCTCACGGAGAGGACGAACGGGGAAATGATGTAAACAAGCATTTCCCCATTCTTCCTAGTGACAGGACACTGATCACAGCTCCCTGTAATCGGGAGCGGTGATCAGTGTCGTGTCACACATAGCCCCTCCCCCCCTACAGTTAGAATCACTCCCTAGGACACACTTAACCCCTACAGCGCCACCTAGAGGTTAACCCCTTCACTGCCAGTCACATTTACACAGTAATCAGTGCATTTTTAATCGCACTGATCGTTGTATAAATGTGAATGGTCCCAAAATAGAGCCAAAAGTGTCCGATGTGTCCGCCATAATGTCGTAGTCACGATAAAAATCGCTGATCGCCGCCATTACTAGTAAAAAAAAAAATTATTAATAAAAATGCCATAAAACTATCCCCTATTTTGTAGACGCTATAACTTTTGCGCAAATCAATCAATAAACGCTTATCGCAATTTTTTTTTACTAAAAATATGTAGAAGAATACATATCGGCCTAAACTGATGAAAAAAAAAATTTATATATTTTTTGGGGATATTTATTATAGCAAAAAGTAAAAAATAATGCGTTTTTTTTCAAAATTGTCGTTCTTTTTTTGTTGATAGCGCAAAAAATACAAACCGCAGAGGTGATCAAATACCACCAAAAGAAAGCTCTATTTGTGGGGAAAAAAAGACGTCAATTTTGTTTGGGAGCCACGTCGCACGACCGCGCAATTGTCAGTTAAATCGATGCAGTGACGAATCGCAAAAAGTGCTCTGGTCTTTGGCCAGCCAAATGGTCCGGGGCTTAAGTGGTCAAACTGTCCGCTCTGTATGTAGCTTCTGACAGGCTGCACAAGAAGCCCCTTATCTCTGGAACTATAGGTGGCAGTGGTGGGGTAGAACTTCAGCTACCTACCCCCCAAATTTGGGGTCTTTGTGACCCCAGGTCGCCAAGCTACGACCCTCGAAGCTCGATCATTTTTTTTTGTTTTGTTTTTTTATGTTCATGGCAGGTGAGGCTCTGGTGTGATTTACAGTGCGATTTGGCCCCTTAGAATATGCAAACCACATCCAAAATGCAACAAAAGTCATACTACATAAATCAAGTCAAAATCTCATCACAGTAGTGTGTACCGAGCCTTATGGACCAGTTTATCCAGATATTGTAATTCTGTTTTATTTAAGGATTCCAGGCAGATGAACTGGTTTGGGAAGGGATGAGCCTCCCATGTGGATGCTTTACCCCGAGAAACCTGGCCTACTAACAAAGTTCCCAGGAAAGTCCCGGTTCTGTAGCTGGAGAGGGCGTGGCTTTGTAAACGTGTAAATGTGCGTATTGCGGGCTGTTATGGGAGTGATTTGGGCAAGGTACACCCACATAAAGGCACGCACTGTTTTGCCTTGACTTTCTAGTCAGAAATATAAACATACAAGCAACATCTAAAATATACTATATTGTCAAAAGTATTGGGACACCTGCTTTTACATGAACACATGAACTTTAATGGCATCCCAGTCTTAGTCCGTAGGGTTCAATATTGAGTTGGCCCACCCTTTGCAGCTATAACAGCTTCAACTCTTCTGGGAAGGCCGTCCACAAGGTTTAGGAGTGTGTCTATGGGAATGTTTGACCATTCTTCCAGAAGTGTATTTGTGAGGTCAGGCACTGATGTTAGACAAGAAGGCCTGGCTTGCAGTCTGCGCTCTAATTTATCCCAAAGGTGTTCTATCGGGTTGAGGTCAGGACTGTCAAGTTCCTCAACCCCAAACTCGCTCATCCATGTCTTTATGGACCTTGGTTTGTGCTCTGGTGTGCAGTCATGTCCCACAAAGTCAGGAGCATGAAATTGTCCAAAATGTCTGACGCCTTAAGAGTTCCCTTCACTGGAACTAAGGGGCCAAGCCCAACCTCTGAAAAACAACCCCCCACCACAATCCCCCTTCCACCAAATGATTTGGAGGTGTGTCCCAATATTTTTGGCAACATAGTGTGGATGACAAAGTTTGAGGTGCAGGAACTTGACTGGCCTACACAGAGTCCTGACCTCAACCCGATAGAACACCTTTGGGATGAATTAGATCGGAGACTGGGAGCCAGGCCTTCTCGTCCAACATCAGTGCCTGACCTCACAAATGCGCTTCTGGAAATATAGTCCAACATTCCCATAGACACACTTCTAAACCTTGTGGACAGCCTTCCCAGAAGATTTGAAGCTGTTATAGCTGCAAAGGGTGGGCCAACACAATATTGTACCCTACGGACTAAGACTAAGTGAGTTGGCGCTGGGGAGCAAAGTGGGTTGGGGCTGGGGAGCAGAGCGGGTTGGGGCTGGGGAGCAGAGCGGGTTGGGGCTGGGGAGCAGAGCGAGTTGGGGCTGGGAAGCAGAGCGGGTTGGGGCTGGGGAGCAGAGCGGGTTGGGGCTGGGGAGCAGAGCGGGTTGGGGCTGGGGAGCAGATTGGTTTGGGGCTGGGGAGCAGAGCGGAGTGGAGCATCTTTCCCGGAAAAGCACAGGAGCACCCGCCACTGTCAGCCATTCTTGGACCCAGGCAGCACAATGTCTTGGGCCAGCCCTGACTGCACCAGAACTTGCAGCAGACTTGCAGAATATTTGCAACCAAGTTGATCTAGAGTCATGCAATGCGGACTGTTGCAATTGTGAAACAAACTTGTGAAGCCTGGCAAGTCTACCAATAGCTTAGCAAGTCATTTTCAAACTTGTCTTATTCTTTTTGTGGGTTTTTTTATCAGGTAAATTGGATTACAGTTGATGACTTGACTTGACTGGCCTACACAGAGTCCTGACCTCAACCCGATAGAACACCTTTGGGATGAATTAGATCGGAGACTGGGAGCCAGGCCTTCTCGTCCAACATCAGTGCCTGACCTCACAAATGCGCTTCTGGAAATATAGTCCAACATTCCCATAGACACACTCCTAAACCTTGTGGACAGCCTTCCCAGAAGATTTGAAGCTGTTATAGCTGCAAAGGGTGGGCCAACACTATTGTACCCTACGGACTAAGACTAAGCGAGTTGGCCCTGGGGAGCAAAGTGGGTTGGGGCTGGGGAGCAGAGCAGGTTGGGGCTGGGGAGCAGAGCGGGTTGGGGCTGGGGAGCAGAGCGGGTTGGGGCTGGGGAGCAGAGCGAGTTGGGGCTGGGAAGCAGAGCGGGTTGGGGCTGGGGAGCAGAGCAGGTTGGGGCTGGGGAGCAGAGCAGGTTGGGGCTGGGGAGCAGAGCGGGTTGGGGCTGGGGAGCAGAGCGGGTTGGGGCTGGGGAGCAGAGCAGGTTAGGGCTGGGGAGCAGAGCGGGTTGGGGCTGGGGAGCAGAGCGGGTTGGGGCTGGGGAGCAGAGCGAGTTGGGGCTGGGGAACAGAGCAGGTTGGGGCTGGGGAGCAGAGCGGGTTGGGGCTGGGGAGCAGAGCGGGTTGGGGCTGGGGAGCAGAGCGTGTTGGGGCTGGGAAGCAGAGCGGGTTGGGGCTGGGGAGCAGAGCGAGTTGGGGCTGGTGAGCAGAGCGAGTTGGGGCTGGGGAGCAGAGCAGGTTGGGGCTGGGGAGCAGATTGGTTTGGGGCTGGGGAGCAGAGCGGAGTGGAGCATCTTTCCCGGAAAAGCACAGGAGCACCCGCCACTGTCAGCCATTCTTGGACCCAGGCAGCACAATGTCTTGGGCCAGCCCTGACTGCACCAGAACTTGCAGCAGACTTGCAGAATATTTGCAACCAAGTTGATCTGGAGTCATGCAATGCGGACTGTTGCAATTGTGAAACAAACTTGTGAAGCCTGGCAAGTCTAGCAATAGCTTAGCAAGTAATTTTCAAACTTGTCTTATTCTTTTTGTGGGGTTTTTTTATCAGGTAAATTGGATTACAGTTGATTAATTCATTTTAGGATAAAGGAAAGGTCTGTAAATTACCCTTGGATAGGGCGGTGGAAGCTAAGTGAAATGTGTTGATTAAACTTAGCTTCATAATTTCTCTGATGAGATATGGATCACCTTGTGCCCAGAGAGCAGAAGTACTGTGTACTGTGGCCCAATGCCTTTGCTGTTTTCTGAATTAAATTGGTTGCTGTAATGATCATCATGGGTAGGGTACCATTAGGCCACCTATAATGACCATTATAGGTGGCCTAATGGTACCCTATCCATAACTACGAAATTAGCTTCTTCTGGATCAACTGATCATCTCACACTTATCTCAGGCTGCCTTCTAGCTGACAGCTCAGCTGGCAATCTTTGACAATTCAATATTATTCCTTGCCCAGATGGAGCTGTAAATCTGCCCCCACAACCTTTTCTGGTGACTCTCTTCTACGTTGAATTATCTCTGCTGGACCAAGCTTGCAAGCCTATGTAACTTTCCCTCGCTCCATTCCTGGATCTCATGCCTCTTGCTTTTGCCCTTTTGAGTCTTTTACGGCCAACTTTCCATTCGATTTTCCTTTACAAGGACTGATATTCTTATTTTTCTTTATTATCTTGACTATCTTCTCACCTCAATCTGTGGAACATCTGCATCCTAAGATCCTGTCTGGTTTCTTCGTCTGGCTGTCTATGGTTTCCCATTCTCATGAAAACGCTGAGGAGTCACCTTAAATGACACAAACAATAGACGATTGTCTTCTTTCTTCAACTCTGTGCTGTAAATAGAAACAATGTATTTTTCCATCAATGTCTGTCTGAGGAGGTATGTTAGTCACCCATTTCTCATGCTCTGCTGGTTTTGGAAAGCATTAATCCCGTGAATTATATATTTTTAATAAGTAGTTGCCAGGTGAAGACTGATGTTAACAAATTGCTCTTATTGAAGTTAAAAAAAACTGCAGGCAAATAAGCTTGCGGTTTCCAAAAAAGCCAATGATTTGGCTAACAGTTAAAGCCGAATTACACCCCGATGCATACCAATTCATAGATGTGGTGGCTGCATTAATTTTCTTTTATTAGGCTTTTTTCCTTTATTTTTACTTGGTGAAGAATTTGCGCACAAACATTTGGATTATATTCAACTAGTGTATTGTTAGCTTTAGAGCCACCTACCAAATGTCACCTTTCACCTAGCTGATGCATTCATTTGGGACAAAGAAGGGGATACTACTCGAGTAGCCAGAAATCTGACTTTTTAGGCATGGAAAAAATGGAGAGGTGAAAAAATATATATATAGTTTATTAGAAAAAAAAATACATTATACAAACACAGTGTTCAAAAAAAGATAAAAAACTTGAAAACTGATACAATCAGTACAGTGAGCCCTTGTGCGTCTACGCGTTTTGCCATGAGGCTTCTTCAGGACACTATCAAGGTTCAAAGGTGTAACAAAAGAGAAACAGAGAGCAAGTCTCACTGTCTTTGATTTGGTAGGCCTCATATACAGAATCCCCATAGTAGAAAATATAAGGTATTTATTGTGAATATTTTACATCTTCCAAAATATATCTAAAGCAGGGGCCAATGTGTTTCTTGTATTAAAGAAGGAGAGACCGTCCAGCTATTGAAACTGAAGTATACAGCGTCATAGAAGATCAGTAAGCCTTAATAAGGTTAAGCATTGCTGGTAGTGTGTGCCATAGCCTCTACTGGTATACAATACATGTAGATGGTAATATGGTGGTATGCCCCTGGGAGACGGCCGGGTGATGCATTCATTTGGATCTTACCAAAATCGCCACTTCGCCTATGAATAACTCAAAGCTCTTTGTGGCTTTTCCCATTCGCACTACACATGATGGAAATGGCTCCTGAACTATAATGGCTTGGGCTACCACCAAGACAAGGATTAACCAGCCTGACAGGTAAAATTTGAAGTTGTCAATATTATTGATGATAGGAAAAAGGTCATAAAATTGGTATTCTCTCCCAGAAAAGGTTGCAACCTAATCTGCTTTGAAACTAGGCACTCCCAAGACTGGCCACCAAAAAACCATGAACAACATCTATTATATGATATGGCCCCGGACTCTTCATCTTTGTACACCAGGAATCCATTCATATTAACTAGAGAGGCTCACAACAGAAAAAAAATTGTTTAGTTCTATTTAGGATTCATTTGTTAAGTAAATAATTTTGTTATATTCATTATGTTAGAATGATTTGTTTTTGGAATTAGTTTTGTATATTCAAATTTGTTCAGTGTATTCGTCGTTCCGAATCGATTCGTATTTTCGGAAGTTATTTTGGAAGAATGACTATATTCATTTTAACTAGGGATGCACCGATACCATTTTTTTTACGAGTATCGATACTTATTTTTTAATACTTGCCGATACCAATTACCGATACCTACCGCAACTGTTTTGTTTACACTTCAGCTGTCAGCAATGGTACAAAGCATTGAAGAGTTATTTACAAATAAAATACATTTTTTTTTTAATTTGCACTTTTTTGTGGAACGTGTAAATATATGTTAAAGGTATAAAAATAGTAACGAACAAAGCAAACAAAAAAAAAAGTTTTAATTATTAATAATTTATAAAATAGAAGTGAACAAAAAAACAATCATTAGGAAAATAATTACGAAATGGAGAAGGAGGATAATGAGTTAATTAAGGCTGATTAGAAATGAGAGGTTAATAAGGGGTTAAATAGAGGAACATGTACTAAAAAACAAAAAAAAAATGTAAAAATGTTTTTTGACAGGTTGCTTTTAAAGTTCATCCCTTTGATCTGTACATGAAAAAACTGGAAAAATAGGATTTTTATAACAGCTTACTTGTAAAATCCTTTTCTTGGAGTACATCACGGGACCCCCAGCTACAGTAATTACTGTATGGGTTATATAGGCACCTTTAGGTGATGGACACTGGCACACCCTAGACAGGAAGTTTAGCTCCCTATATAACCCCTCAACTTACTGGGAGTAACTCAGTTTTGTAGCAAAACAATATATGTGTATTAGAAGAGGGGAGGGATCTCTGTGTCCCGTGATGTACTCCAAGAAAGGGATTTTACAGGTAAGCTGTTATAAAAATCCTATTTTCTTGATCGTACATCACGGGACACAGAGCCACAGTAATAACTGTATGGGATGTCCCAGAGCAATGCTATCTGAGGGGAGGGAGTCATAAACAAAAGTACGGTGCAATCAGACCTGAGGACCTATATTAGTGCTTGCAGCTGATCCTGCGAAGAAGTCGTGGTAGCAGCAGAATAGGAGGGAATGCATAAATCAGTGAGAACTGATCCAATGGGGTCATCAACGCATCTGTTCTGCATGCAAGTGGATCCTTTGTTCTTGACACAAAGTTGTCGACTTTGTTGTTGAACATGGACGCAAACAAATCTACGTCCGGGATCCCCCATCTTTGGCATATAGCCAGGAAGATGTCAGGGTGAAGGGACCATTCCCCCGGGAACAACTGCTGGCGACTTAAGTAATCACACATGCTTTTCTGCCCAGGTTAGGATCTAGTTTACCTCTTCTTGGGCTGCACGACTTCTGTTGCCTCCTTGCTGATTGATATAAGCCACTGCTGTGGCATTGTCAGATTGGATCCTGACTTGACAAACCCGGAACCTGAATGTCCAGGCCTTTAGGGCCAGGTATGCTGCCCGAATCTCTAGAATGTTGATGGGTAAGGTCATTTCGGTTCTGGACCATTTCCCTTGGACAGTCGTCTCTTCCAGGATTGCTCCTCAACCCGAAAGGCTGGCATCTGTTGTTACCACCTTCTAGGTAACTGGTAAAAAGGATTTCCCCTTCCGCAGATTCTCGGGTATCCTCCACCAACTGAGGCTCTGGCGCACTCACGGTGAGATCCGTTAAAAAACCTTCAGGAACCGAGGCCCCTTTTTATCGGGGAATCCACACTCCTGGGCCTGTAAAGCACCCCACCAGGAAATATGGCTAAAAAAACCAAACACTGGATCCCAAGGTCAAGCTCTCTAAAAAGAGAAGCGTTACAGACAGAACCTCGTTTCTTCTGAAACGAGACCCGGGTACCATTCAGTTCGGCCTGAAAAGACACTTTGAATGGATCCGGTTGCATGGCTTGCCCCAGCAAAGATTCCTCCAGTGGAGCTCAGCACAGCACATCTTTACTCGTGACCAACACCTAAGACACTGGCGAAAAAACTGAGGTACTCCCAGTAAGGGGAGGGGTTATATAGAGAGCTAAACTTCCTGTCTAGCGTGTGCCAGTGTCCATCACCTAAAGGTGCCTATCTAACCCATACAGTAAATACTGTGGCTCTGTGTCCCGTGATGTACGATAAAGAAATAGAAAAGAAACAATGGGATGAGATTTACTAAAACTGAAGCACTCAGAATCTGGTGCAGCTGTGCATAGTAACCACTAGCGATGAGCCAAACAGACCCCCTGTTCGGTTCGCACCAGATCTTTCGAACACCGTGAAAGTTCGGACCCGGATAACAAACCCCATTAAAGTCAATGGGACCCGAACGTCAAAAATCAAAAGTGCCCATTTTGGAGACTTACTGGTATATGCAAGTAATTGGGCATACAATGGTTATAGGGGTCCGGGCCCTTCCCTGAGGGACATGTATCAATAAAAAAAAAAAGTTTGCGAAAAACGTCATTTTTAAATGAGCAGTGATTTTTTTTTTTTTTTTTTTTTTAAGTGAAAGCATAAAAATGATAAAATCCTTCCAATATAGTGCCTGGGGGGGGGGGGGGTCCCCTTAGTCTACCTGTAAAGTGGCAGATGTGTACCATGTCTACAATCTGCTGCAGCAATAATTGCATTTATAAAGCCAAAAAAATGACATATAATAATGAAAAGTGGTAATGCAAAAAGAATCGGCTGATTATCCAAGAGTCAAAGACTTTTGCACCGCTCTCATCAGAAAAAAATGAAAAGATTTGAATCAATTTGGATCATTCGTTATGTCATTACATTATTTTGAATGCTTCGAACATTACCAAAAGGAGCAAACTATTGCATCATATCATTCGAATGAAACAAATGAATTAATTGTTTTTATTATAATTTATTTCAGATTCATTGAAAATCGTTACTATTGTGATTCGGAGATGCGAAGGTATTTTTCATCTGAATGTCAATTTCTAATGAAATGAATTGCATATGTCTAACATTAAGCCACGGCAACCAATAAGAAATCTTCTTTCAATAATTGAATCCAGTATTCAGGTCTGTGACACACTCATACTGTTGAAATGAAAAGGTTGATGGGAAAATGTTCCACATTTATGGGAGATTTGTTACAGCAAGCTACTGCAGAGAGTACAGTGTGTACAAATACACAATGTGTAATGCAATAGGCAGTACTGAAAGGCAATGATGCAATGTTACTGTAATGCCTTTTTGGTGGCTTGTGGGTTTTTTTTTTCTCTACTTCCACCTTTTGGAACAAGTAACATGTCATAAGAGTACACAAAAAGTTAAGCAATGATGTTGTCGGTAATTCAGCATGAGTGGCAGTCAGCGATGGGTTGCAGTTATAGGGCTCTCTAGAACACCATAATGGAACACACTCTCATTTCATACATTCATTGCTGTTAATTTAAGGGATAAAAGCCAACCATAGATGGATTGAATCTTGGTCAGTTCAGCAAGGACTGGCCGAGATTCGATCCATCTATGGACAGGCACAGGCTGATTGTATCGAGCGACTTGAGTACGACCAGCATGTCGGATTTTAGCATATTTTTTTTTGCAGCAGCTATAGCCACTAGCAGTAATCACAGGAAAGAAAATTGCATAATCTATGGCCTACCTAAGTATACATACTGTATTGTGTATATAGTGTAGTGTATAGTGTATACAGTATTGTGTATATAGTGCACGTAATGTACAGAAAACAGGAGTCAGGACTATGTAATGTACAGAAAGTAGGGGTCAGGAATATGTAATGTACAGAATGCAGGGGTCAGGAGTGTGTAATGTACAGAATGCAGGGGTCAGGAGTGTGTAATGTACAGAATGCAGGGGTCAGGAGTGTGTAATGTACAGAATGCAGGGGTCAGGAGTGTGTAATGTACAGAAAGCAGGGGTCAGGAGTGTGTAATATACAGAATGCAGGGGTCAGGAGTGTGTAATGTACAGAATGCAGGGGTCAGGAGTGTGTAATGTACAGAATGCAGGGGTCAGGAGTGTGTAATGTACAGAATGCAGGGGTCAGGAGTGTGTAATGTACAGAATGCAGGGGTCAGGAGTGTGTAATGTACAGAAAGCAGGGGTCAGGAGTGTGTAATATACAGAATGCAGGGGTCAGGAGTGTGTAATGTACAGAATGCAGGGGTCAGGAGTGTGTAATGTACAGAAAACAGGGGTCAGGAATATGTAATGTACAGAATTCAGGGGTCAGGAGTGTGTAATGTACAGAATGCAGGGGTCAGGAGTGTGTAATGTACAGAATGTAGGGGTCAGGAGTGTGTAATGTACAGAATTCAGGGGTCAGGAGTGTGTAATATACAGAATGCAGGGGTTAGGAGTGTGTAATATACAGAATGCAGGGGTCAGGGGTGTGTAATGTACAGATTGCAGGGGTCAGGAGTGTGTAATGTACAGAAAACAGGGGTCAGGAATATGTAATGTACAGAATTCAGGGGTCAGGAGTGTGTAATGTACAGAATGTAGGGGTCAGGAATGTGTAATGTACAGAATTCAGGGGTCAGGAGTGTGTAATGTACAGAATGCAGGGGTCAGGTGTGTGTAATGTACAGAATGTAGGGGGTCAGGAGTGTGTAATATACAGAATGCAGGGGTCAGGAGTGTGTAATGTACAGAATGCAGGGGTCAGGACTATGTAATGTACAGAATGTAGGGGGTCAGGAGTGTGTAATATACAGAATGCAGGGGTTAGGAGTGTGTAATGTACAGAATGTAGGGGGTCAGGAGTGTGTAATGTACAAAATGCAGGGGACAGGAGCTACCAAAGCATTTAATGGTATTTTCAAGACCAAATAGGAGAAAATATAAGAAGATCATAGTGCCAAACCTAGTGGATTCCACCTCAAGATAGTCAACTTTCTTAGCCAAAGAAAGCTGCATATGGCCGTACTGGGAATGCCTCTGTACATTAGCACTCACAGTTTTAGCAATCTGTTACCTTGCAAATATTTTCTGAATAACGTTGGCCCCAGACATACAGTACAATGACAGTTTCCATGAGATAGCACCTATGCTGCAATACTCACCTTATCCCTGGTGCTGTCTCTCACAGACATTACTCTCTTTCTTTGTTCACTCCTCCAGGTTTATTAGCACCTATTCAATCCACTTCCTGTGAGCCCAGGTCACCATGCTGGCTGGGACTCACAGAATAATGCTGGACTGTAAAGCAGGAAGCAGAGCCTTCGCATGTAAAGAGCAAAAATTGCTGCCCCCATCTATATTTTGATGTAGAAATAAATATACTTTACCTTTAGGGCCAGTTCACACCACAAAAATGCACGACGGGTACATTCCGGATCAGTTTTTGCTTACAGTTCACACCACACGCAGTTCTAGTGGGTTTTTGATACAATTTGCAACAGTTCTGTGCAGAAAAAATGCAGCATGCTCTACTTTTTTTTCTGCACCGTAAACTGAGCAGAAACTGACTGCACTGGTGTGAACTAGATCCATTGGAATACATGGAAAACACTGTGCATGCATTTTTAGTGCAGAAAAAAGCGCACGGAACTGCATCTGGTGTGAATTAGCACTTACTGTAAAGTGGACCTGTGTGTAGGATCTTGGTCCTATGATGTTGCATCAATAAAATTTGGTGTGTTGTTGCCTGGCTGTACACAACCTGAGCTGTCATTACCTTTTTTCTTACGTTCGTCTCGAACATCTGGCTCATCTCCAATGATAACCGTATATATCTGTGCGACTTCGAAGTCGCACTGACTTCAAAGTAGTCCCTCTACTACTTTGGTCCGACTTTGATGCGAGTTGAGGTCCATAGACCTCAAGTTTACACAGGCATTCCCTGAAATCGTGTCAAAATCGCGGCAGTAAAATTGCGGCAAAATCGCGCGACTTTCAAGTCGCGGCAGTGGGAAAGTGGCCTTATGGCCTGTACACACGATACGAAGATTGGATGAAAAATACTGCTTTCTAAGCGATCGTACAATAATAGGATCGTTAGTACAAAGCTTTTGAGAGCCGATCACGACAGTTCATCCGATATTATCCGATCGGACAAACACGAACATTTTTCTCGTACGATACAAGATTGTATGATTTTCATTCAATCAGTACAGTTGTAGTCCGAAAATACAATAGAAATACACTACAACGCATTACATCACGTCTGATTTTTTATTTACATACGAGAATTTTCGTCACTTTAGTAACTTCTCCATTTTCGATATGCGACTAGCATGCAAAACAAAACTGACGATCTGTTGTCCGATTTTCGGATCGTGTGTACGGACCATTCGTTTTGTATGGATTCGTTATGTTACTAATTTCGTTTCGTTATGGAATTCCTTTAGTTTGGTTTCAGGATTCGCTTAGTTTTGTTTTTCGTTAAATGTCGTTTTCGTTAAAATTAGTCTAGTTTCTTAATTTTCGAAGGAATTCCAAATTTTCAGAACGATTAGAATTTGGGTCAGTCGAAAAACAATCGACCGATTGTAATTCTGTGTAAAGAATGAGCATATCAAAATGTTCACTCTCCTGCGCTGTGTGGAATTTACAAATGCAGCAATTTAGAAATCAGATGAAAGGTTTAGCGCTGGGAAACACCTTTTGAAAGATAAAAAGTGCATTTTATATACAACTATATAGATCAGATCAAAATGAGGGACAAATGAGGAGGAATGAGGGACAGAGGGACATTGCTCCAAATCAGGGACAGTCCATCGAAATCAGGGACAGTTGGGAGCTATGCTTAGCTAAGCACACCCTCTCCTGCTTGCTTGCCTGAGCTAAGGGCAGGTGGATTCCAGGAAGTAAATGCTACATGAATCAGCAGCCCTTACTCATAATGGCCACAGCTAGAAATACTAGGAGGTGTTTTTCAAAGTGATTGCCCAAGGAAGTAAAGCATGGAGACATGGATGGATGTATGAGAGAGTTTGCTTTGAATATTAAAAATGAATGAAATAGCATTTCCAGTGTGTGGTGCTCAGATACAGTTTAGTTCAGCTTTAACTAAACCCTCCACCAAGAAGTAAGGGAAAATCTGCAACAATAGCCCAGACAGCTGCAAAAATCCTATATACGGTTCTGAAATTGAAGCACAACACCATGAAAATTAGGTCCCACTCCCAAAATGAAATTTATTCCAAGTATAACTGGTGTCTAAAAGACAAAACAATGGGTTTCATCCACTGCTCCATGGGAGTTCTCCTCACTTCATGTCCAGTAGGAGTTTGTCAACAGCTAAGTGGTTAGCACTTCTGTCTGGCAGCACTAGGGTTGCTGATTTGGACCAGAGCACAAAGCAAGGCCCATAAAGACATAGATGAGCGAGTTTGGGGTGGAGGAACTTGACTGGCCTGCACAGAGCTCTGACCTCAACCCAATAGAACACCTTTGGGATGAATTAGAACGGAGACTGCTAGCCAGGCCTTCTCGTACAACATCAGTGCCTGACCTGACAAATGCACTTCTGGAAGAATGGTCAAACATTCCCATAGACACACTCCTAAACCTTGTGGACAACCTTCCCAGAAGAGTTGAAGCTGTTATAGCTGCAAAGGGTGGGCCAACTCAATATTGAACCCCACGGACTAAGACTGGGATGCCATTAAAGTTAATGTGCGTGCAAAGGCAGGGGTCCTAATACTTTTAATAAGATAGTGTATCTTCTCCACAGATTGACAATGCTACTGTCCACAGTGTCTCCATTGCTCCTCCATCCAGAGTGGTGACACCCTAGGACAGGAAATGTGTTACTAGCAGGATCACTAGGTGAAAATAAAGGGGAAAAAACGCAGCCACCTCATTTAAAGAATGGCAGGCTGCAATATATTAAAATGTTGTTTTTAGATTTAAAGTGGAGTTCTGCTTAAAAAAAAAAAACTTAAAAGCCAGCAGCTACAAATACTGCAGCTGCTGACTTTTAATAATCGGACAATTACCTGTCCAGGGTCCAGCGATGTAGGGGAACGAAGCCCTGCCCCTCTCCCCCTTCTCTCTGCATTGTAACTGTGGGCACCCACTGCGCATGCGCAAGCCGCACCGTGCGCCGTGACTGGCCGGGCAATAATCTGGGACCTGTAACGTGTCCCAGATGATGGCCGAGAGGGAAAGGGGGAGAGGTGATCTCCCTTCTGGTGCTGTAGTGCCCCGGGAGGAAGTGGGAGCTGTGACCCTCTAAAAAGAGGTTATCTGCCCCCCCCCCCCCCAAATGTGGCATGTCAGGGGGTCACCTCCCTTAAAGTTCTATTTTTGGGTGGAACTCAGCTTTAATACCTCTTTAACCCATTCTGGATACAAAGTTTTGGCTGGCCATGTACTTGCAAGTTAAGGAACACGAATGAAATGAGTCAAATCCTAACCATCCTGAGTTGTGTCTGGCTTTCACCTGAATCCCCGGCAGGTTCATTCTCCCACGCTGGCGCTCACACTCTCCCACGGAGCGACATGTGCTGTTTCCTAGCAATTCAGCATAATAAGGATTCTTTGCAAAGACACATTGCTGCATCTCTCCTCCCAGCCAAAGACCTCGACAAGAGGAAAGGCAAAACACAAACACAATTCATTATTCCTGCTGCACCGGCTAAGTGTCAGGTCAGACTATTTTAATGGCAAACCATATGAAACCTTGTGGGATCAACAAGAAGGAAAAATGAATACGGAAAACTCGGGAGTCAAGATGACAGCTTTGATACCATAGCAACTAATGATAAAATCTGAATTCCGAGAGCAAAAAAACGTTGAACATACGGTAAGCACTGCAGGAGAAGAGCTCCGCTACACTGGCAGGTCTCGGGCACAAAGTTGTGCTAAGTTCCTGCATCTGAACACATGGGTTTGTAGGAAATGTAAGTGTGCTACGGGTGGTTACCCCAGAGGTGACCGTGTCAAGGGAAGGAGGTAGCACAACTGTGTCTCAAACAAAGCCTTTATCCAATAAACCAGCAGATACAAAAAAAAAAACAGTGTACAGATAGACCTATAGCTATGAAAGAATGGTATTAAGATCAGGTCCTACAAGACTAGATGGAAGGAGAACCAGATAGTGTGGAGTTAGATGCGTGTTAAAATATAGATAGTGTGACAGACCCAACCAGGACAGGGGCATTCGAAGGGGACTGCAGGGTAGCCTCTTGCCTACTGACTATGGGCCCCTGTCATTTGAGGGAGCTACAAGCATTCAGGAAGATGTCCTGTTATATATTGCAAGATGACATTACTACATTTAACAGTCAAGGAGGCCATCGCAATCTCTGCCAACTGGAAACTTAGTGAAAAGATGGATGTCAAGAGAAAGCTGGTTAATTTGGACAGCCCTGGGCTTTCTTGAATACTGGTGCCAGACTGTCTGGGTGGGCACTAACCTGAGTCACCTAGGCTTGTCTAGGTCAATGTTTCTCAACTCCAGTCCTCAAGTACCCCCAACAGGTCATGTTTTCAGGCTTCCCATTATTTTGCACAGGTAAATTGATTAGTTTCACTGCCTTAGTAATTACCGCAACCGTTTCATCTGAGGGAAATCCTGGAAACACGACCTGTTGGGGGTACTTGAGGACTGGAGTTGAGAAACATTGGTCTAGGTGACTAGTTGTTAATTAGCTTGCTGTTAATTAGATCAACGTTAGCTGTTAGTAGCTAGCTGTTGATTAGCTTACTGTTTACGTCTATGTTAGCTGTTCATTAGATGTACTAATATTACCGTTTGCAGTTTGCATTGTTTAGGACAATGTGATCAAATTGCTACCTGATTTTGTGTGGTATAAATTCTGTGTGAATTTACAATAAAGTGAGTTCTAGTTTGCACCTAAGCTAGTGTCGTCTAGTTCTTGGGTGTAATTCTCAGCTGTAATACCTGGTTCCTGGTTCCAGAGTGGTGAAAGCTATATTCTTGCGGAGGCACACAGGTAGGGTGCCAGGTGGTCCTTCACAATTAGTCTACTGTTAAAATGACTGTATTGCCTTAGCTTCTTTATTTTTTCGATCCTTACCAGTGGAAGGGTGGAATTAACTCAGTTCCAAATGAAAGTGCTTCCTTTTATATAGGGAGCAAAAAACCATAAGCTACCATATACTGTATGTTGGCTTGGGTGAGGGATCTTCGTATGCACCTTGAGTTAGATTCGTAGTGTTCCCAGTTCCAATCCTTTTTTAGTCCTGGTTCACACCAGTGCAGCTTCTTCAATGCAATTTCAAAGCTTCAGATCAGTGCGATTTGCACTTCTGTTTCATTGCAGCTTGCAACTTCATTTAACAGAAGTCTATGCAAGTTGCAATGAAATTTGAAAAAAGTAGGGCAGGAACCTTTTTCAAAGTTGCTGCGACATGAGTCGTATCGATTTGAACAGTTCCAGTGCCGGCAATGGGGTGGGACTTGTAATGCGATTTGGAACTGTCACATCGCATGACAAATCACACGGCGTGAACCAGGGCTTAAGGGGATTTTGAATATCTCCCTAATAGAAGCTACTCTCTAAGGTCCTGATTGGATGGTATTTAGTCCCCTCTCGCCTTGTCATAATGTACCCCAACACATCCCCGATTTGCTTTAGAGGATGTTACATGAGGGGCACTATGCTTCACATATGGTGGGATTGTCCAAAGATCAGGGGTTTCTGGAATAGGGTTTTTTCCTTGCTCCACTGAGATACAGGCCTTCCAATCCCGCAACAGCTTCAAGTAGCATTGCTCAACGATCCCTCACCGGGAATTCCTCGTATGACCGAATGGTTGATTTCTCCATTGTACTAGAGGCCAAAAATACAATTGCGGGGCCATGGAAAAAATCCTCTGTTTCTTTGACACAGGTCAAGCATAAGATCTCCTAGATTATGGGCCATGAGAAAATAGCGAGCATTATTAATGATAAGAAGCAGCGATTTGAGCAAATATGGGAACTGTGGGCTATATAAGTGAATACACCAATTATCTCTACTCAGGAGACCACTTAGGCATTCTGTTGAGGTTTCTCTGTCCACTCTTCATTTTTCCTCCTTTGCCATTCTTCTTTGTTTCTTTTTGAATTCATCCTATGTCTTCTGTTTACCTGATTTGCTAGTATGAAGCTGGTTGGTATACATTGAAGCTTTCTTGGGTATGGACTGTATGATATATGTAATTTGCCCATTCATACACCGTGTAACTAACCTCTACTGATCTGCAGACATTATGAGATACGCCTCATCTGGTTGCTATGTTATACACTGATACCTAGTAGACAGCTATTTATGCATATACGATATGATGGACCTGATGTTTGCATGTTCAGCCTCTTTGGAAGAGGCTTTATGGTTTTATTCCCTTTAATAACAATATATTGAATGAAAATATAAGCAGTGGTCACATATCACATTGGTTTGAAGAAGTGGAGGGGCTCTGAAGGAAAATCTGTGAAGAGGGGCAAGGCAAGCCCACAGTTGGAGCCATCTTCAGTGTAGTGTTCTCTAATCAGTCTGGTCAACTCTTAGTGACCGGAGAGTTTTGTCAAATAGACATTCCCCACAGCTGCTTTCTAACACAAGACTCCGGAGAAGTTTCCACACTCCGTGTATGAACAACTACAGAGGTTGCAGCAACAGCAGGTTAGTTGTTCATACGCGGAGTGTGGCAACTTCTCCGGAGTCTTGTGTTAGAAAGCAGCTGTAGGGAATGTCTATGTGTGGAAGAAGAAAACAATCCCGGATACCACGGTTGGAAACTGAGAGTAACAGAGTGCAGTCTTTTGAAGTGGAGTGATTGTGTACCTCATTCATCTATCTACTCAAGCCTCCATCCATGACCACTGAGAGTAGTGAATGCCTGTTTGGCCCATCTGTTAGCTCAGGGGTCCATTGATTGAGGTGAGCAGTTTGGCTAGCTGGTGGTAGAATCACGGATTGAGTTGCACTTTATGAACATTTGTGAGCACCCTTACCACCGCAGAGGAAACTGCTTTCTGTCAACCCCTTTTTTCCCATTTTCTTCAACAAAGGGGACTTTCAATGATTTTATGCCATGAACAATATGTTTATCTGCCGTTTGCATCAATAGCGCTGCACTGTTATTTATGTAGATGTTTACATTTCCCTGATGAAGTCACGTGACTGTGACGCCACGCGTAGGGACAGAAAGGCACTCAGGCTGACGCTGGCAAACGAGCTCGCCGCTCGTGGAGCAAGGTCCTTTTAATCTATATGTTATGTGAGTATCCTGATTTTGTTTACTAATACAACTACTTGGTTTAAAAATACGATACTATCCGGAACCCCCTTTTCTTCTCTCATTACTCTCCATGCATCCACCGAGAGACAAAGACAGTTGCAGATCCATACTGGTCCAGGAACATAAGGGAGAAGCAGCCACTACTGATTTGTACATATATGCAGTTACCTCATTACTGCAAGGTAAGAGGCCACCTTCACTAGTGTGTGTCTCTGCACGAAGAGGAGATATATATTCCTCAGCACCTCTTGTTCGGCGCATCTGAATGTCCGTTGCACAAAGAAGAAAGGAATTTATTGCATTTTGCACAGTTCAATTGCATTGTTTGCACATCTTTGGACTCTATTGTATTTCACACAGTAATACTGCATTTTTTGCACAGTATTGGACTTTATTTTCATCCTGCACACGTTATTGCATTTTGCACAAGACATTTGCACTTTGCACAGGAAGATATCTGCTTATTATGCACTGTGGATTTTGCGATTTTGCACAAATCATTTATTTATATATTTTTTTGCACATATCTGATATACAGAAGTATTTTTTACAGTATTAGCATTTTATTATGCACTTTGCACCTTGACATCAGTATTTGCACTTTGATATCAGTCATATTTACCAATTAGTATTTTACCGATTTGCATTTGTACTGCTACCCTTTAGCAGCACAACATTTTTTCTCTCTATTGATTTCTGTGAACAGTGCAGCACCAACCCCCACTTTATTTTACTCTGTGTATGGGTACGGATTGTCTCCTATTCGGTGCTTGCAGCAGTTCCATCCCGATCCTCCCGTACATGGTAGCGCAGGAATAAATACTTACCCTATGCACAGCCCCTCCCACCAGCCGTGATCTGCCTACGTCGCACAGAGAAACATAGAGGCCAGGTGATGACATTACTGTATCTAAATTATTAAGTGTAATTATAAAAAAAATGTATGATATACTATAATAATAATAATAAAATAATCATTTCTGTTTTTATAAAAAGAAATGTTGCACAGTAAACGCAGAGACCCGGTGATGACATCACTGTATCTTAAAATAATAAGTATAATTATAAAAATAATAAATATAATATTAATAAAATAATAATTTCTGTTTTTATAAAAAGGAATGTTTTATTTAAAAAATGTTTTTGTTGTTGAGGGGGGAAAAGGAAAAACCAGGGAAGACAATATAAGTAGATTAAACATCATGTTTAATTGTTACTCATATTACCGTATTTTTCGCTCTATAAGACTCACCTGACCATAAGACGCACCTGACCGTAAGACGCACCTAGCTTTTAGAGGAGGAAAACAAGAAAAAAAATATTCTGAACCAAATGGTGTACTAAAATATTTACCAGTGCCTGTGAAATGCAGCCTGACCTGTGCCATACAATGCAGCCTGCCTGGTCCATACAATGCAGCCTGCCTGTGCCATACAATGCAGCCTGCCTGTGCCATACAATGCAGCCTGCCTGTGCCATACAATGCAGCCTGTTTGTGATATACAATGCAGCCAAACCTGTGCCTGGTGAGGACGTCATCACATCCGACAGAGCAGCCCGAGCCGGCGCCACGGCCGCACTCCATTTGGCCTGCTCTATCTTCTGTCTGTGACAGGCAAGGCCGAGCAAAAGGTGACAGGCTAAGGATCACAGGATCGCCCGTCGCTCGCAGGAGACGGCCGCCTGGTATTCTAACATGGTGGCGGCGGCGGGGGGGGCGGTCCTGGTCAGTTTTCGCTCCATAAGACGCACAGGCATTTCCCCCCATTTTTTTTGAGGGGGGGAAGTGCGTCTTATGGAGCGAAAAATACAGTAAATAATACATCATCATTTTATATTTATTTTTAATTATATTATTTTATTATTATATTTTTTCCTTATCCATGTCTCTTATATGACTTGCTGTAAAACAGGTACCTTGCCTCTAATTATAATCAGGATGATATAGGACTGTCAATGGTCAATATGGGGGGGGTTTGACACAAGGGTCCCCTATGCCTCTGGGCCATGTGCCCCCCAAAAAGATTGCTAATTTTTTTATTTTTCAGAAAAGTTGCGCTTCCTCTAGAAAGCCTATCCTGCATTGATGAACCTGAACATGATCTGTCCCAGCACTGGTCCGTATGATGCTATTGAATACAGCGCCTAGCGAGTAAAGTATTGACGTGAATAGCTAACATGCAGTGTAGAGAAGTGCGATCTGGTAAACAAGAGTCACTTATTAACACTGAGCCCCGCTATGGATTGTTTAAAGCTCAGGATGTGTCGGTGAGTCCAGAGAGCTTTATATTGCCGAAGAATTGTATTCTCAGCACAATGATGAGTCTCCGCACAGCTCTTCAATACAGTATGTTCCGGAAGTGCTGCCATGACAACTTAAGTGTACTGAGATATAAACCCCTATAACCCGCCGTAATGTATTCACCAGCAATGAATGCTACACACAATCAAGTTCTCTTAATTGGGTGTTTTACCTTGGCAATCCTTTAACATCTATTATACTACATGATACACGCACTCCCCCATAGAACACAGGCCAAGGATTAATCAGAGGATAACTGCACTTAGAAAACAACCATCACCATTTTATCACATAAAACTTAATAATAGATTTTTCTTAACCGCTTCCTGTAATAACCCTTCATTACCAGACCAGTTTTCAGTTTTCAGTGCTGTGATCGTTTAACTGACAATTACTCTGTCATGCAACACTGTACCCAAATTAATGTTATGCCATTTTTAATTTTTTTTTAGACCGATAGCCCTTTCTTTCGGTGGTACGCAATAACTACTGTTTTTTTTTTTTTACCTTAAAATGAAAAAAAAAAAAAGACTAAACATTTCTGTAGCTCCCCCTTGGCCCCCTGGGGCATATGAAGGACACCCCCCCAGTGGCAGGGTGGGTTAACATTTACCCTCAGACTGAGTCTATGGCTGGTCATGGGGGATTGAAAAACTTGGGCGTCAGTCAATTTAATGGCTTTTTAAATATTTTATGGCTCCAGACACACTGAGGTTGATTTACTAAAGGCAAATCCACTTTGCACTACAAGTGCACTGCAAGTGCACTTGGAAGTGCAGTCGCTTTAAATCTGATGGGAAGATCTGAAATGAGGGGAAGCTCTGCTGATTTTATCATCCAGTCATGTACAAGTGAAAATGCTGTTTTATATTTTCCTTGCATGTCCCCTTCAGATCTACAGCGACTGCACTTCCAAGTGCACTTGCAGTGCACTTGTAGTGCAAAGTGGATTTGCCTTTAGTAAATAAACCCCACAGGGAGAAAGGGTTAAGAGAGAAGTATGGCCTAAGCTTTTTGGCCATACTTCTCTTGCGGGTCGCAGGAGTACACTTACTTCTGCTCTCCTGTGACCCAGAATCAGCCAACATCCCGCTATCTGCTGCTCCAGGCAGCTCTGAGACCCGAAGCCAGTTGAGTCCGCCACCTCCCCTGCCCAGCACTCTCCCACCACCTCCCCTGCCCTCTCCCACCACCTCCCCTGCCCAGCGCTCTCCCGCTACCTCCCCTGCCCTCTCCCGCCACCTCCCCTGCCCGGCATTCTCCCGCCACCTCCCTTGGCTGGCGCTCTCCCGCTACCTCCCCTGCCCGGCGCTCTGCCCCTGAAGGGGCAGAGCAGAGAGCGGTGAATGACAGTCACTGATCTCCGCTCTAGGCAGATCAAAAATTGAGCAATCAGTGGTTATGCAATTGCTAAATCCTTGGGTTTAGAGCAGACATGGGACAGCTGCAGCATCACACCGATGCTGCAGCATAGAGATAGGAATGCGCATTTGGGGTTTTTTAGAACCTCAAAATGCTTACAGGCTCCAGATCTGCTTACAGCTTTTAAGCCGCGTACACACGAGCGGAATGTCCGACAGAAAAAGTCAGACGGAATCTTTTCATCGTCTATTCCGATCGGACTTTTTTTCCGAAAATTCTGACGGACCTAGAAATGGAGCATGTTCTAAATATTTCCGACAGAACCAATTCCTATCGGGAAAACCGATCGTCTGTATGCTGTTCCGACGGACCAAAAACGACGCATGATCTGAAGCAAGTACGAGACGGAAGCTATTGGCTACTGGCTATTGAACTTCCTTTTTCTAGTCCCGTCGTACGTGCTGTACCTCACAGACTTTGGCTTGACCGTGTGTATGCAAGACAGCTTGAATGGAATTCTGTCGGAGAAACCTTCGGAGTTTGTTCCGACGGCAAAACCGGTCGTGTGTACACGGCATTAGGGTGTAAAGGACCTTCATACTGGCAGCACTGTAAATAGCACACTCCAGCTGGCTAAATGACTTCTTCCCAGGCCTCTGTGCATCAACCCAGGCCAGAAAATGGCTAATTGGGCCCAATTTGGACATTTTCACTTAGGGGTGTACTCACTTTTGTTGCCAGCGGTTTAGACATTAATGGCTGTGTGTTGAGTTATTTTGAGGGGACAGCAAATTTACACTGTTATTATACAAGCTGTACACTCACTACTTTATATTGTAGCAAAGTATAATTTCTTCAGTGTTGCCACATGAAAAGATATAATAAAATATTTTAAAAAGTTTGAGGGGTGTACTCACTTTTGTGAGATACTGTAGATTTATTTATTTTAATATATGTGTATGTATATATATTATTATATGTATAATATACACTAAATACATTATATGTACAGGTCATACACAGAGGGAGAAGGAGGTAAAGGGTTTAATCTAGATTTCAGAATATGATAGGAGCAGAAGGAGAGTCTTATGCTTGTGCTGTATAGCATGGATTGAGGAGCCTGTATCATTTTTTTATTGTGTGTATGACCAACTTTTCATTTAATGCAGCGTCACGTGGAGTTATCATTAGAAGTATTTAATGTCAAGTGCATGCAATTATGTGAATTCTGGTGCCTGAGCAGAATCTGGGTAAATACTGCTGTTGTTAGCCCCCTCTTGCAATAAGACAGAGGCTCACCTGGCCTGGGACATTGCTTATGGTGTCCCATTGCTGTCCATTCCCAGACCTATTGCTAAGGGACTGTTCTAAGGAATAGCTGCAGAAGAAAGGGCATCCTCTTACTACTGCTCAACATTCTGAAGTATCCCACAGCTCCTTGTGCCCTATCCAATTTATACTGCAATAAACTTTAAAAAGGCAACCCTTATACTACTCATTGAGGCAGAAGTGTGGATGCTGCTGTGTGCCTGGCTGCCATTGACACTGGTGGGAAAGAGAAAGAGATAGTGGGACCAGTCAGAGGGTCTGCGCTATACATTATATTTTATAAGAACTGTTGAAGTTTATTGGAACTGGATATGGAGTTCCAATTTATTGTCAGATTCAGACATTTCTAACACACTCAAGGCAGCCTACCTAGTTGTTCGGAAGTATAGGTCTATGGAAGGAAAGTAGGGTTAAAGCATTGAGCTTGTTATATCTTGCTTCCCTTGTTGTCCCCTAGGTAACTCCACCCTAGGTTGATTATGTCTTGGTATTTAACTAGCCCATTGTTTAAAGTCTCCGACTGCCCATTGAGAAATATTTTTAGAGCTTGGGAACACATTACTTAAAAATACACAAAGTGCAATCCCCCTGGTCAGAAAATAGGAACTGAAATGTTCTGGTGGAGCGGGAAGACCTGACAGAGCTTACAGCCCGATGAATGACATCAATGGCCGGGTTGAGCAAGACAATTGATTGTTCTGCTTCCTTCCTACATTAAGTGTTTTTGTTCGTGTAAAAACTAATGAATTAAATATTTTAGTTCTTGTTTCTGGCAGGGACAAACAAAACAGAAGTCCTTCACGTGACTGGAGGGTGAATGAAGTGGTCTCCCAACTTACCCAATGGTGAGAAATGTTTTTCGGTCTGTAATTGTCACCGTTTCCTGTGTTATTCTTGGGCTAGGATGTTGAAGTGTTTTCAAGAAAGTTGACATTAAGCAACGAGTTTTAGGAAAAGAGTTTGTCAATAGTCCAACATAGCTGAATGGCATAATAGAGGCAAAAAAAATATGTCACACCCAATGCTGGTATAATGTAAAGAGATCATAGCATCACCTCAATGACAGGTTATGGTTGTCAGAAATAGCTCTAGGTTACCAAAGGCAGACTATTGACAAAACACCAAGCACCAAAAACATGGCATGTTACTAGGGCTAGAGGTACTCTTGCCAAGCTGAGTGAAACTGTAAATGATGTAGAAATAGGTACATACATTATGTTTTCTGTCCAACCTACTGGGGATGAGAGCAGGCTATTGAGGTCTCTCTTTCTCATTCCATCACCCTCACTGACTGCCAGTGGGCAAGTCGGGGGGTCCAAGTGGCAGAAGAGCCAGATCTGCCAATTCTTTTTAGCAGACAGCTGCAATCTTTCCAGTGGGGACTGGCAACGCTCCCTCTCTTACAGCTGCAACACATTAAAGTGTATATATAGCTAAAACAAATTTTAGACTAATTTG
Source organism: Aquarana catesbeiana (assembly GCF_042186555.1). Lineage (NCBI taxonomy): Eukaryota > Metazoa > Chordata > Amphibia > Anura > Ranidae > Aquarana > Aquarana catesbeiana. The sequence goes on along the minus strand of NC_133325.1, from coordinate 761,258,009 downwards.
GATGGGGTATGGAAGGGTTAGCCCTCTGTTAGGCTGGTGAGATGTCTCGTCACATTCTGTACTGCACATACGAAGGAAATAATAAGAAACCTCATCAAAGTGAGGGGAATTCCTTTTGTAGACAATTTTCAGCGGAACATTTGTCCCCATTGATTTACTGTCACTTCTTGCTCCGGTCACAACTCTAAAGTTCACTTTCTGTTTTGGTGACAATGGTCAGCAGGAAAAATAGAGAAAGGGTGAGTCTCCCCAACGGTGAAACGGGATTGCGAAAATTACTAGACAGAATGTCTAAGCCTTCCACCCTCTATTGAAAGCAAAAAAAATAGACTTAAAATTTTCCTGCAAGGCAATGTCATAATGTGGTAGTATGCATTGCATATTAGCACATTATGAGAGGCTTACCTTAGAACGAAGCCTCCAGCGCTGTACTGTCACCGCAGAGAGGGCTTCCATCTTCCCCTGCTCTTCCTTCAGGGTTCCCGTCCTCCAGCTACATGAGTGGCCAGGGGGCGCAATGATGTCACTCCCACCATTTACAGCACAGGCTCTGAAGATCCGGCATGGCATGCTGGACCTTCAGAGCGCATGCGCTGGTGATGTCACTGGCTGCACGCTTTCTGAATATCTCTTAACAAGTTTAGGAGATATTCACAGTATCTACAGGTAAGCCTAAGACTGGCCATACACCTATAAATTATTGCAGATTTTCTATGGTCAGATGGAAAAAGTGGAACAGATTCCTCCATCTACGCTGAACTGTGTGGATGGAAGAATCTCCCACTGACCAAAGCTTCCATATCTTGCTAGTCAGCCCTGCTGGCTCTCACAATACCTGAACATTCTGATTGGGTGTAGGCAGTGTTTAGGTTGAGAGCCAGTGGGGCCGACTAGCAAGATACCGAAGCTTGGCCCAGTGGGAGATTTCTCCATCCACACAGTTTAGCATACATGGAGAAATCTGTTGCACTTTTTCCATCTAACCATAGAAAATCTGCAGATAATCTATAGGCATATGGCCAGCTTTACTATAGGCTTGCCTGTAGGTACAAGTGGTAGAACAGAGTTTACTACAGCTTTAAGCCAGTGGGAGAAGCTCTCCATGCCAGGCACATGCCAGTGCCAGGGAGATGCAGGGCCAAGAGTGCTGATGCCGAACCATTACTTAAAGTGTTACTAAACCCAGTAATATGAAAATAGTTCACCCCCCCCCCCCCCCACAATGCCCACAGCTTATAAATCTTCTTTTTACATTAAAATACTGCCACTATATACCTTTTGGATGATCTGTATACGACGGTTACATGATAAGTTGCAGCGTTTCTCCAGTGCTGAGAGTTCAGCTAGGAGGAGATTTCCACTACAGCCTGTATACAAGCCCACATGTGTGATGTCAATATCATGTGACCTGGCTAGCTCTAAGAACAAGTAATTATTCTCTCCAGCATAAAAGACACAACTGAGCATGTGCAGGTTGGCTACTCTGCCTATGTTAGCTGGCCTTCCCCAGACATTGAAGGGAGGGATGGATCTGTGCATACAGGATAAAACAGCCTTTTTACACAATGCAGAGGATTTACACCTTAGGTTCCACAGTGAGTATAACAAGCATGCTATGCTGCATATACAGACTGATTTTACTGTTGTGGGGTTGGCATGCCTCCCAACCTTTTGAGATGGGAATAAGGGACACCTATTAGCAAAAGTATGGAAGCATAGGACACACCCCCTGCCACGCCCCCTTAAAGGAGAATTGTAAAAAAAAAAATGAGTTAAACCTACAAGTGTTTTTTTCTTACCACTACTATTCCTTTATATTGGCTTTTGAGATTTACAAATGCAGCAATTTAGAAATTGGATGAAAGGTTTAGCGCTGGAAAACACTTTTTGAAAGATAAATAGTGCATTTTATATACAACTATATAGATCAGACCAAAATGAGGCACAAATGAGGAAGAAAGAGGGACAGAGGAACTTTGTTCCAAATCAGGGACAGTCCCTCGAAATCAGGGACAGTTGGGAGCTATGGTTTAGTAACACTTTAAGGCTTTTTTCTTCTCAGACAGTATCAAGCAAACCTTCTAACTGTCCCTAGTGGTGGGAAGCTGTGCTGCAGGGTATCCCCATTGCGAGAATGGAGCTGGTTGACCACTAGTGAAGGATCCTGTTGACACAAACACACATGCTGCTGCTTTCCTCTTGCAGCTTTGTCATTTTAGTTCTGTTGCTCACATGTGGTGTAAAGGATTTTCATTAGCTGGTGGAAGACACTTTCTTTGCGGCGATATTTAACACATATTTTGGACTTTTTTACATTGGACTTTTATTCACACTGGTTTATTTTTATTATCATTTTTGAATGTTGTGAATGCTTTTTACACACGATGAATGCTGTGTTGATAGCACATGCTTTAAGTTTGTAATATTCTATATTTGGAGGCGCTGCACTGTTTTCTTTGTTGGTTTGTTTGGGTACTATATATTTACCTATCGCATGCTGCAACACAACCCCATATGATACCACTGTATGGATTGTATTGTTTGTATCTGTATATATTGATTTTGTTATGTGTATATTTTTTGTATATTTTTTTTCCCCTGCTGGGGTACTACAAACGTTTTTGAAAATATTTTAAACTAGTCTAATAAATAAAATTGAATAATTTCATTCAACATGTCTCCTTTCTGTGACCGATATAGTTCATCATTGTTGGGTACTGGGGTTTTCACTAATTTCCTAAATTAGTGCATGCATTCTGTTGGATGAGGCCCAAGTCTATCTTTTTTCCATATTGCAAGCTGCCCGTTTCTTTTCTTCAATGCTGACCCCCTTTTATTTTTTCAATATTTGCTCAATGACCTTTTACACTGATGTATTGGTGATTCTTGCTTGAATTGTGCATGTTATTGAACCTCACAAGGCTTTGTTCCAAGACATTTCCACTACGAAATATTTTCAATCATTATTCCCACTAGTAAACTAGGGCAAAGACAATGACATTTTCCAGATATGGCCATGTGGCCATATTGGGTCAATGAAGTCACCAACGTCCCTGCCCCTTTGTTACCTGCAGCTGTGGAGTGGAGAATTTACCAGCTTCAGCTGAGTGGGCTGGGTGCCCGCTATCATGTGGGGCCTGCAGGAACCTTTGATCGCCACTAATGGGTATGAGAGAACTTAAAATTATTTATTGAACGTAAATTTCAGCGAAAATAGAGGTAGATTCAGCTTAATTTTACCATTTTGGGAAAATGCATTGAAATCAACGGAAAGGGCAAAATGAAGGTGGTTTTAAGGATGCAATGGGCTTTGAATAGCTCCCAAAGATTACAGAATCTCCTATCAACCATTCAGGACCTGTTGCTGGGGCAATAAAGGACATTACTTATGATTCATATATATATTTTTTTTAACAGAAATTAAAAACAGGCAATGAAAAAAGGAAAATAAAACATTTTAAAAAGGCGGTACACAAGTAACGATAAAATACACACAAGAAAATCACACACAATGAAAAAAAAAAAATTCACAAGCATCTCAATGAGCAAAATTGAAGATTTCTGTTTCTGTGACATTTTTCCAATGGAAAAATAGTAATTTTGTGTCTAAACTAATTTAGCTGTAATCACTATGCTCCCCCTTAATAAGCTTTAAAGGATCACTAAAGATATATATATTTTTTTTTTTTAAATAACAAACATGATATACTTACCTCCACTGTGCAACTCGTTTTGCAGAGTGGCCCCGAACCTGGTCTTCTGGGGTCCCTCGGCTGCTGTCTCGGCTCCTCTTCGCAAGGACTCAACACCTTCATGCGAGCTCCCTCGCATGGTGTTAAGTGCTTGCGGGCGCGCTCCCATGATACAGTCGGTGGCCATAGCCGCTCACTGTATCACTCGGCCCCGCCCCCCAGCACGGCGCGTCATTGGATATGATTGACAGCAGCGGAGGCCAATCCCTGCGCTGCTTTCAATCCATCCACTGTAACCAATCAACGGCCAGGCTAAGCGGCGAAGAGGATGTCGGGGGTGAGCGCGGGACTTTCGAGGGGTCAGGTAAGTAAAACAGGGGGGGCTGGGGGGGGGGGGGGCGATATTGTCGGATGTTTTTCCACCTTAATGCATAGAATGCATTAGGGTGAAAAAACGTTTACCTTTACAACCCCTTTGACGTGGTAATGCAGTTTAAAAATTGTTTTAAATTATAATAAATTACCAGCTTTCATTAACATTTTTAACCCAAGATCCCACCATTAAAGTGTTACTAAACCCACATCATAAAAAAACTATCAATAAATGGTGTATTGCACGCTGTTCATACTCACTCATTATGAGATTCGTTTTCTGTATTCTGCAAAAAAAAAAAAAAAAACTGGTTGATCCTGCTGCTCTCTATCTCCACCTTCTGTTCATGCCCCCAATTCAGCTAGGGATATTTTGCAGTGGTGGCAACTCTGCACATGCTCAGCTTTCAGTGATTTTTTTATGCTGAACATTTCCTCCGTATCACATCTGAGCAGCCCACGTTACTATAGAGTCACACATGTATACACAGTGGTAAATGACAGCCCACTCCCTCCCTCCTCCTCCTCCATGCCCACTAACCAGCTAAACACAATGGGGGCGGGATATTACATGTAGATTAATGGAGGCCTCACCTCCCTCTTATTCTAAGGCATAGCCTAGAGGGGTGCGACACAGCCTGTGCCTGGCAAAAATTCACCCACACCATGTTACTGCCAAAAAAATAATAAAGATTTGATTTCAAATATATAAATTCGTATGAAAATTTAAAACAGTTTATTGATATTAATTATTTATTTTTATTCTGTATTCCAAAGGCTGTTTTTTATATTTTGAACATGTGACCAGAAGCAGAGGACTAGAAGCTCCATCTGCTTAAGTTCCCCTGCAGACAGGCTGGGAAGGATCTGGATCATGTGACAGCTGTATATCCATTAGGAAAAAGGTACTTAGATGGGGTTTTTTTTTTAATTAAAATAATTACAGTGCCACCATCCACATATGGAAATAGAAGAGACAATCTAAATTAAACAGTGTGTGTTTAGTATCACTTTAAGGCCCTTGTTCAGGTATTCCCTGTTATGGGGTAACAACTGTTTCCCAATCGCTTTCACTCCTGAAATAGACCACAAGTGACCATACAGACACACATTGCGCATTCAAGGTCCACTGTTGTCACTATTAGAAAGCCGGTCCAGAGCAATGTGGTGAAGCTGATGCTGGGTGGAGTGCATGTAGGTAGAAAATGACTAAAAGAGGCTAGAGGGGATTAACAGTAATGTAGATGTTAGAAAATTGAAGATTGGGAAAACAGTATTTTATACATTCCAGTTGTTGATAACATGCATATAGATAAAATTTACATCTGCTTTAAATGAGAATAAAGAACACTTCTAGAAAAAGAATTGTAGAAAATGGCAAAGTTCCATGGAAAAAAAGAATTTCAGCAACACTGAGGGAAGTGGAGTGGTTTCCATTTTGCACACAAAATTGAGAACCGAGGAACCAAAATAAAAAGCAAAAATTCTTTTGAATCGTTGGATCATCAGATGTCTATATTTAAACTTGTTGGTCTCACTGAACCAAAATAACTGTGTTTTAATTTCATTTAACAGTAACCGAGACTTCCCATAAATATGAATGACTTTCCATTTGCTGACTTTATAGACATTTATGCATGACATAATAGTCCATATTAGAGCAAAATGATCCTGAGGTTCTTTCTACAATCAATGGAATACCAAAAAATACTGACCATAATTGAAAGAAAATACATTTTATAAAATACTTACTTTTGCCAGGGGAACTTATGTTTCCAGTTTATTGGTGGGCCAGCATACCTCAGTCTAAGCATAAGATCTACTTCATAATGCACAAGATGTTACCACCATCTTTGTGGTAATAATTGTGGAGCTTAGGTAATGCACGTGTAGCAAGGTCCCAGGCCTCCTTCAGTCTAATGCAAACCTCCAGGGCCAGAGATAGCTGACATCCTTCTAAATATGGTGGGTTGTGAGGCATGGTGGGTGCAAGGTATTTAAAGTTATTGGGTGTCAGATACTTCTTGAATGCAAAAGAGATTTTATTTCTCTTAACAGAGCTTTGGGAGAGAAGGATAGGGCCAGGTCACCCTTAGGTAGTTGCAAGATTAATTGGCAGACTCCGAGACTTCAACAGGAGGACAGCCATGCAGGGAAAGGCATCTAGCAAGATACCACATCTGCATGTGCAGGAATGCTGTCTCCTATGGCAACAGTCTTTAACACTTCCTAACACGAAGCGTAACAGTTCTATTACTTCCAGTACAATCACTCCTTGTAGTTCTTCAGCCCACTCCCAGTATCTCTCACTAGACTAGAGGATTTACTGACATTAAATCCCTTGAGCCCCTCCAAACTTCACAGTGGTATCTTCCACAAGAGTCACACCCACCTCTCTGCTGGGACCCTGGCTTTGCACTCCAGATACTCCTCAAGCTTCACCCCACTGGCCTGCTCGGTCCCTGGCTTGACACACAAGGCTGCTCTGCAAGTGTCACCTCTGCTGGCTGGGTCCTTGGCTTGATACCCACTGAAGTTTCCCAATTCTTCACCGTCCCCGGTTGGTGAGAATACTGCTCCGGTACTTGTTTCAGTTACTCAAATCAATAACAAAGATAGGGTGGAGTGGGACTTTGTATGTACCTCTGTAGGGTTTAAAGGAATATATATATATATATATATATACCACAGAGTAATAATATAATTAAACTGTATTTTATATATATTGACCTGGCTGTTTTTACCTACCTCACTTATATACTTACCGATACATAAAATAAGTGATTAAAACCTTTTATCTATATGAATCAACCCATGAAATTAAGAACGAATGATGCTTGTGCGAAAAAAAAAGCTAACAATCTAATTTATTTAAACTTACTATTGTACAGAAAAGAAACTTGTATTAATCCGAGATTAGCAACTACAACATGAATGATACAATCTTAAAAACAACAATGTTACCAATGATACATACTCTACATCGGTCTCTTAATAGCTACTCACATCAGGACAGCAATAGGGTGGAGTTTACTAAAGCTGTGGCCCTAAGACTCTACCTGAATGAACTTTTCCCACTAAGAAACCTTCATTTGAGATATTTGGATTGACTTCTTTTGATCTTGAGATCACCCAAATCGTCCACTTCACTCCTCCTAAGACATCCTTTTTTCCAGCTCCCTTGTTACCTCCTCCCAGGCTCAACATCAGGACCGCTCCAGAACCTCTGGAACTCCCCCACCCCAATATGTCCAGCCAGGCCCTACCCTTTTCACACCTAGGTGATCCCTACAAAAACTCTTTTATTCCAGGAAGTCTACCCTGCCTCCACCTAAAATGTTACCTCAGCCAGCTCCATATTCCCAGCCGTTATTATTTTTGTACCACCCTCCTCTCCTTAGATCATAAACCCCTTGAGCAGGGCCTTTCTATTCACGCCCTGCACAGACTGTTGGCATCTAAATTCTGTTGCACAAACTACCCAACTACCCAACTACCCAACTTTTAACTCCTCCCCGAATCCCAACAGAAGTTTCAGTAGGTGTAAGGGGATGTCAGGTTTGCTATAAATCTTTCTCTCTGGGGTAATAGGGTCCGCCCTTGTGTCCCTGCTATATCTATTCCAAGGACAGGGGAAGATGTGCAGTAGACTCCCTGAGGTACTGTACCACGTTGAGTACAGTTCAACCCATATGCAGAATATAGGGCATTACTGGACATTAGATACCAGCACCAATACCCTTGTCTCAGGCCTCAAGTATTTTTAACTTTGTTTAGGACCAGTTGGGACACTACCCCGGCATCCATTAGACATGACCCCCTCCTGTGCCAGCATTGTTGCCTTTTCCCATAGCACAACACCTTCCTTTCTCCAGCATTCATCAGTACCAGTCATCTGAGGCTGTCCAGACTCAAAGCATCAGAACAAGATTCCAGGGTGTAACACAGTAGAGTCTAATAGGATAGTACCCAGATTGACCGTGATATCTGCACAATGTTCCATCCCTGCCATTAGGGATGAGAACAGTGCAAGTTAGATTTTGAGAATCCTGGAACTCATTGGAGTCATCCACCAATCTATTATGACTCATAGGCAACCTGGATACTACCCCCAGCCTGTCCTTGCAAAGTGATGCTGGACATAGCAAGTTGGCTTTCCTAACCCCTTCCCTGATATGTAGCACAAGACCTCCCAATGTGGTTCTGAGTATCTCCAGCTCCATAGTGTATTAAGGTACCCAGTGCCCTACCTTCAGCCCCAAAGACAGTCTCCATTAAGCCTCTCTTTTTCCCAAGGATGGGAAATAGTCTGAATACCCGGATTGAAAACCACCTGCCAACAGGTACACATGTTTTTTTATAGAGGCTGCACACCTTCTCCCTCCTTTATCAATTCGGTAATCAGACTATGTTATCCTTCACCCATACAAAATAAACTGTCTACACTCTTCAGACAGGACTCTTATGAATGACAGGGGCATAGTACAACAATGGGGCACTGGTCTTCCTGGCATGCAGGACACAGACAACTAGTTCAGATACACAAGGAGTCTAGGACAGGAAGGACACCTATAGGTATTAACTGAGGAGAATACGGCATGCCCACACATATATATCGGAAGTGAGGGCCCTTGGAACAGCCAAGAGCTAGGAACACCCCATACACTCTTCCTGCACAACTCTTCTCCAGACTTACCCAAAACGCTACAATACGAGGCCAGACCTATACACTTTCAACTTGTATGCCTTCAGGCAGGCCCTCGTACTACACATCTGAAGGTAAATCTAAAGGAAACCGAACAACAAAAACTGCATAATGTGTATCCAGCTCGAGGAACTGCTGCTACCAAAAACAATTGGCCAAAGGGCAAAGAAAAAATCCCTTGCAGCACTGAGGCGCCAGAATCACTGAACAGCAGCGGATACAGGAGCCGACCGGTGTGCTTTGAAACACACAGATATTAGTGACAGATATGCCACAGACACATTAGACAATTGGTAACAAATAGCCACGTAAAAACAGTGACACCGGGCAGGAAGCAGGTTTGAACTACACTTGTGGACCCACAGACTGCTAAGGGACATTAACATACCTTAGCCCGAGGCAATGAGCAGAGCTGGAACTCATCACAATAACAGCAGGGGGGGGTTGAAGCAATCTTAAACACAAGTCTTGTGAGATAACATGTAATAGCCGACCCTTAACAGTTAAATCCGTGGAACTACAAGTATCAACATGGCTAATCAGTGGAGCCAAGAAACTCGTTCATACCAGAGCTTCATATATGTTGGATCAGAACATACCACACGTACCCAAGTTAGTCCAACGGTAGCCAAACGGATTGAAACGAAAGCACCAACTAAATAATGGTGATGAAAACCTAAAAACCCGACAAACGAGGAAAAAGAAAAACAACTTGTATGAAGTTGTCTATGGAGGCTGTGAGGTTGTGTTTTCCTTTTGTTCTGAAAACCAAGAAACCAAATTATCGAATCTGAGAGATAAAACACCAATAAAATTTTAGTAATAAACATTAAACTTTTCTTCTTAGAAACAAAATAAACCAACGGTTATATACCTGTAACAAGACATTAGCATATGAAACACAAATATACAACATGTAAGTGTGAGCGCTGGGTTCAACACAATAGAAACAGTTAAAATCCCCCAACCTTATTGCTCTTAATAGGGAGAGGGTAAAGTAATTCAAAAAATTAATAAACAGCTACAAACATAAATGCAAGACTGGGGCTAAAACAATGTAATGGGTATTAAAGGCAAAACGAGCTATTAACTGCTAAAAGTCCAAATGAGCTGGAATATAGTCCATTGCATGTGGAAGCAACTATAGAAGGCAGCCCCATAGATATGGAAGAAGCAATCCTCTGGGTACTGAAGAAAAAGAACAACAGGGGCGCCACTCTAAGTGCAGTATTAAAAACAGATTTAATGCATATTTAACCACTTCAATACCAGGCACTTAGACACCTTCCTGCCCAGAACAATTTTCAGCTTTCAGTGCTGTCGCAGTTTGAATGACAATTGTGCGGTCATGCTACGCTGTACTCAAACTAAATTTTTATCATTTTGTTTCCACAAATAGAGCTTTATTTTGGTGGTATTTGATCACCTCTGCGGTTTTTATTTTTTGCGAAACAAATAAAAAAAGACCGAAAATTTTGAAAAAAATAAAAGTTTTGCTTTTGTTTCTGTTTAAAAATTTTGTAAATAAGTACGTTTTCTCTTTCACTGATGGGCACTGATAAGGCGGCACTGACAGGCACTGATAAGGCGGCAGCGATGAGGTGGCACCAATGAGCGGGCACTGACGATGGGCACTGATATGCGGCACTGATGGGCACTGGTAGGCGGCTCTGATGGGTGGCACTGATATGCAGCACTGATGGGCATTGATAGGCGGCACTGATGGGCACTCATGGGTGGCACTGGGTGGCACTGGTGTGCACTGATGGGCACTGATAGGCGACACTGGTGGGCACTGAAAGGCTGCAAAGATGGGTTCTTATGGGTGGCACTGCTGGGCACTGACAGGCGGCACTGATGGGCACTGATAGGCGGCACTGATAGGCGGCACTGATGGGCACTGATACGTGGCACTGATGGGCACTGATATGCGGCACTGATACGCGGCACTGATAGGCATCCCTGGTGGTAGGCATTGGAGTGGGCACTGATTGGCAGCTGCCTGGGCATTGATTGGCAGCTGCCTTTGCACTGATTAGTATGTCCCTGGGGGTCTAGGGGGCATACCTGGTGGTCCAGTGTGACTGGTTTCCCTGGTGGTCCTGGGTAGGATCCGAGGGGGGCTGTGCTGACAAACAATCAGCACAGACCCCCCCTGTCAGGAGAGCAACCGATCGGCTCTCCTCTACTCGTGTCTGTCAGACACGAGTGAGGAAAAGCAGATCACCGGCTCTTCCTATTTACATCGTGATCAGCCATGATTGGACACGGCTGATCACGTGGTAAAGAGTCTCCGTCAGAGACTCTTTACCTAGATCGGTGCTGCGGGGTGTCAGACTGACACCCCGCAACAACGATTGCCGCGATGCGTGCCCCCGGGGGCGCGCAGCGGCTCAATATCCTGCGGACATCATATGACGTCCAGTCAGGATTTTGAAACCACTTTGCCACCGTCATTCTGCTATATGGCGGGCGGCAAGTGGTTAAAATTGGTACTCACAAGGGTACATGTAAACAGGCATGTGGGTAACAGATAAATGCTGCCGGATGCCCCGGGAGTTGTGTCCAATCACGTCATGAAGTGACGATAGTCTTCATACGACAGGCTGCGCTGCTTGCTGGTCGATGTTTCCTGCCGCTGGAACGCACAACTGTGATCAGTTCCGGGTCCGTGCAGAGATAGGCGACGCGTATGGAGGCCTGAGGAAGGAGCGTAACTCCGCAAACGCGTCGCCTATCTCTGCACGGACCCGGAAGTGATCCAGATCCCCTGATCACAGTTGTGCGTTCCAGCGGCAGGAAACATCGACCATCAAGCAGCGCAGCCTGTCGTATGAAGACTATCGTCACTTCATGACGTGATTGGACACAACTCCCGGGGCATCCGGCAGTTGTTACCCACATGCCTGTTTACATGTACCCTTGTAAGTACCAATTTTAAAGATGCATTAAATCTGTTTTTAATACTGCACTTAGAGTGGCGCCCCTGTTGTTTTTTTTCTTTTGAAACACAAAATATACATTACATTACATTACATTACATAAACAGTGCACCTTTTTTTTTTTAAATACCAAAAATTGTTGATCTCAACTTATTATTAATATGTATTACTTAATTCATATTAATACCATGTGGATTTTTGTTTTACGGTATACCAATAATTCCAAAAAAAATGTATTCACCATGGTGAAAAAAAAATTAGCAATTCATAATAAACCTTTTAGCGGTACCATTTATCAACAGATCATAATACCTCACCACAAAGTACCTCTCCAGTACTGTTTCTCTGGAAAACAAACACATTTTAATAAATGTATCTTTCAATTCACTAGTACACATAATTATCTCGGCTCAGGTCATTTGCATGTCAATACAGTTCGCTTTACATTTTCACAGATATGGTGAGAAAGAAGGGGGGGTAATTTGGGTGGGCTGTCAGCAGCTGAGAACGTCACACAACACAACATATATTGCATATTCCACATACACACTCACACAATTAGAGGTCAAAGGTGACCTCTAGACATCACACATCAGCATGTTTTCTATAATACCCGGTACTTCTTCATAAACCCATAACATCTGTTTGGTAAGGTTGAAATTCTTTCAGAGATCCATCCCATTTCATTAGCCCCTTCTCAGCCTGTATGATTGCATTCTCAGGATTTTGGAATGGGACCCCTGACCCAGGTGGTTCATACTTCTTACACCTAGGCCACTTTGCTCGTCCACATTACACCCCTTATAAGTATTTAGCCCTAATGGCCACACCGCTGCTCCTGTCTGGCATTCCTCCAATAACTGTACACTGACGTTCTCCTCTCTCTTTTTTATAGTCATGCACGACTGTCCGGAGGCCCACCCAACCACCACCGGAAGACAACCAAGTCATTTCTTGAGACAAATGTGCCACGAATAAGACTCTCCTGCTGTCTCGCGGTCCGATCCAGTCGTTACAATCATTACACCATAAACCAAGTTACAGGACTAGATATGCCAGGATCTCTTTGCTGGCTCAAGTCTACCTTGATGGGTTCCGGCGTGTTGAAGAAAGCAAGAGGAGGCCACAGTGGTGGTGGTGGGGAAGGGTCGGGGCTTCTGGCGGTTGTGGGTGGATACAAAATCATTACAGGAGGACATAAGTTCAAGTTCAGGGGGACTGTGGTGGAGATTTTGCAATCCATATTTATATCTTCAGGGGAACTCTCTAATAAAAGGACTCTAAATTACCATGCCCCATTGGATATATATATACAGTGGGGACGAAAAGTATTCAGACCCCCTTAAATTTTTCACTCTTTGTTATATTGCAGCCATTTGCTAAAATCATTTAAGTTCATTTTTCTCCTCATTAACCGGTTCAATACAGGGCATTTTCACCCCCTTCCTTCCCAGGCCAATTTTTAGTTTTCAGCGCTGTCGCACTTTAAACAATTGCGCGGTCGTGCGACGTTGTACCCAAAAAAAATTGATGTCCTTTTTTCACCACAAATAGAGCTTTCTTTTGGTGGTATTTGATCACCTCTGCGGTTTTTATTTTTTGCGTTATAACAAAAGAAGAGCGACAATTTTGAAAAAAACACAATATTTTTTACTTTTTGCTATAATAAATATCCCAATTTTAAAAAAAAAACAATTTTTTTCCTCAGTTTCCGCCGATACGTATTCTTCTACATATTTTTGGTAAAAAAAAATCGCAATAAGCGTATATTGATTGGTTTGCGCAAAAGTTATAGCGTCTACAAAATACGGGATAGATTTATGGCATTTAAATAAAATATATATTTATTTATTTATTTTACTAGTAATAGCGGTGATCGTGATTTTTTTTCGTGACTGCGACATTATGGCGGACACATCGGACACTTTTGACACATTTTTGGGACCATTCACATTTATACAGCGATCAATGCTATAAAATTGCATTGATTACTGTGTAAATGTGACAGGCAGTGAAGGGGTTAACCACTAGGGGGACACAAGGGGTTAAATATGTTTCCTAAGGGAGTGTTTCTAACTGTAGGGGGCGGGGATATACAAGGGGAGGAGACCGATCAGTGTTCCGCTGTACTAGGAACACAAATCGCTCTCCTCACAACTGACAGGACGTGTATCCGTGTGTTTACACACACAGATTCACGGTCCGGCCCGGTTAATGGGCAATTGCGGGTGCCCGGCGGACATCACGGCCGCCGGGCACACGCACCGGGTCCCGAGCAACGCGGCGCCAGGCCGTCATATGACGTCCACCCAGGATGGGAGATCCCATCTGTGGACGTCATATTACTATGGCTGGGTAGGGAAGTGATTAATGTACACACAGCACCCCATATTGACAGAAAAACACAGAATTGTTGACATTTTTGCAGATTTATTAAAAAAGAAAAACTGAAATATCACATGGTCCTAAGTATTCAGACCCTTTGCTGTGACACTCATATATTTAACTCAGGTGCTGTCCATTTCTTCTGATCATTCTTGAGATGGTTCTACACTTTCATTTGAGTCCAGCTGTGTTTGATTATACTGATTGGACTTCATTAGGAAAGCCACACACCTGTCTGTATAAGACCTTACAGCTCACAGTGCATGTCAGAGCAAATGAGAATCATGAGGTCAAAGGAACTGCCTGAAGAGCTCAGAGACAGAATTGTGGCAAGGCACAGATCTGGCCAAGGTTACAAAAAAATTTCTGCTGCAATTAAGGTTCCTAAGAGCACAGTGGCCTCCATAATCCTTAAATGGAAGACGTTTGGGACGACCAGAACCCTTCCTAGAGCTGGCCGTCTGGCCAAAATGAGCTATCGGGGGAGAAGAGCCTTGGTGAGAGAGGTAAAGAAGAACCCAAAGATCACCGTGGCTGAGCTCCAGAGATGCAGTCGGAAGATGGGAGAAAGTTGTAGAAAGTCAACCATCACTGCAGCCCTCCACTAGTCGGGGCTTTATGGCAGAGTGGCCTGACGAAAGCCTCTCCTCAGTGCAAGACACATGAAAGCCCGCATGGAGTTTGCTAAAAAACACCTGAAGGACTCCAAGATGGTGAGAAATAAGATTCTCTGGTCTGATGAGACCATGATAGAACTTTTTGGCCTTAATTCTAAGCGGTATGTGTGGAGAAAACCAGGCACTGCTCATCACCTGTCCAATACAGTCCCAACAGTGAAGCATGGTGGTGGCAACATCATGCTGTGGGGGTGTTTTTCAGCTGCAGGGACAGGACAACTGGTTGCAATCGAGGGAAAGATGAATGCGGCCAAGTACAGGGATATCCTGGACGAAATCTTTCTCCAGAATGCTCAGGACCTCAGACTGGGCTGAAGGTTTACCTTCCAACAAGACAATGACCCTAAGCACACAGCTAAAATAACGAAGGAGTGGCTTCACAACAACTCCGTGACTGTTCTTGAATGGCCCAGCCAGAGCCCTGACTTAAACCCAATTGAGCATCTCTGGAGAGACCTAAAAAATGGCTGTCCACTAACGTTTACCATCCAACCTGACAGAACTGGAGAGGATCTGCAAGGAGGAATGGCAGAGGATCCCCAAATCCAGGTGTGAAAAACTTGTTGCATCTTTCCCCAAAAGACTCATGGCTGTATTAGATCAAAAGGGTGCTTCTACTAAATACTGAGCAAAGGGTCTGAATACTTAGGACCATGTGATGATTCAGTTTTTTTTTTTTAATAAATCTGCAAAAATGTCAACAATCCTGTGTTTTTCTGTCAATATGGGGTGCTGTGTGTACATTAATGAGGAAAAAAAATGAACATAAATGATTTTAGCAAATGGCTGCAATATAACAAAGAGTGAAAAATTTAAGGGGGGCTGAATACTTTCCGTCCCCACTGTATATCCATGTATGTATATGGGTTTTTTTTACGGGAATATATATATTTTGTGATATCAGGATGAGCCCAGCTTAGATTTTTCCTGGTTCCCAAAATCTGTTGAATGTTTTAGGCAGGTGATAATTCTTCAGACTTTGTGTCACCACCTGGTTGGGGGTCTTTTGACATGCTAATTTCGGAATTGGTTATATTAAGATCATACAGGGCTAGCTGTTTTAAGGCAGACACAGAGGCACCAGAGAGTCTAATGTTTAAGCATGATGTTTAACTGGGCTTGAAATTACAGCCAATCAGAATTTGAGAGGCAACTCCGGACCAATGAACATTTAGGAGGCTTCAGAGGAAGCCAATGCTTATGTGAGCAACTCTAGACCAATGACAAGGTCCCAGGGGGTTGAGAACCTGGACTGGTGGGAATAGGGGTATGGGCAACGGTGTGTCCTGCCCTAGGCCAACAAGGCCCAGGCCTAGGGCAGCACTTTGCAGCGGGGCAGCACAGAAAGAGTCCCCGCCAGCTTGTGCTACACTGTTAGTGTAGCACCAGTCTTATGGGGCGGACTGGGCTGAGAGGCAGATTAGTCTAGCTCCCCCATAAAGCGGCCGCACTGCTTTCGGTATGCGGGCAGCCGGCATTCCGCAACTGTGGGGGGGGGGGGGGGGGCGCCGCTTCTAATTTTGACTGTCCTCTCATCCTGGACCACAAACCTTCCTCACTGTGCTATATGTTTTCTGCTGCACCATTGGCATGGTTATATCTTCTTAGTCCTCTCCATAAAATTATCAGTAATTTGTGCTTAAAGTAACACTTTTTTTTTCATCTTGGATAGAGTGAGGGAGGGTTATAGCCCATGACAGTTTATTTCTTACCATCCCTGTCCCATTGCAGAGATTCCCCTTCACTTCCTGCCCCATAGCCAAACAGGAAGTGAGAGGAAATCTATGCAAATTAGGGAAATCCATTCCCCCCCCCAGGCCCCACTCAAAAATTTCAGGGCAGGTCTTAAACAGCAAGGGGTGTGGCCTTGACAGGAAGGGGTGGGTCATATTTAAATAGGGGGTATACGAGTTTAGTCAGGCCTAGGGCAGCACAAAACCTAAATACATTACTGGGTATGGGGGGGTATAAAACACAGTACAGAGAGCTACACACGGTCTCTTCCTCTCGGTATGCCCCCCCCCCTGCAAGCATGGTAACATAAGGACGGTCTAGGTAATGTATCTGTATTATACAGATACATATTATGATGTCTCTTTTCTGTAACTTTTTCTACTGTAGGGTTTTGCCTTAATATAATATTAATCTCTTGCTAGCATGTGTATGACCATTATAGCAATATTTTATATCTTTGGTAACATCGTTGTTTTTAAGATTGTATCATTCATGTTGTAGTTGCTAATCTCGGATTAATACAAGTTTCTTTTCTGTACAATAGTGAGTTTAAATAAATAAGATTGCTATCTTTTTTTTCGCACAAGCATCAATTGTTCTTAATTCCATGGGTTTATTCATATAGATAAAAGGTTTTAATCCCTTATTTTATGTATCGGTAAGCATATAAGTGAGGTAGGTAAAAATAGACATGTCAATATCAATAAGAGCATTTTACAATTATAACAGGTTCAAAACAGATGGCCTACGCGTTTCGCGGGGAGCCGCTTCGTCAGGGCCTTAAAGTAGCACGAATTTGGTACAAATATTGCAATAACCTAGAAAATGAAATATTGACAAGGTTATAGATAAATATCAATAAATGCTTAAATAAGAGCATAGAATTTAGAAAATGTATGAGGCATTCATAATTGCCCGAATAATATTACAGTGTAATATAGCATAAAACTCAACAAATTAAAGTGGCATTCTATTTATTTAATGTCCAACAAAGTGTCAAGAAACCAAGAATGAAGCAAAGGAACAAATAGATCAATTAATGCCTATAGCTCAAATACCTTGCCTCCACGTTGATGAGGACAATGGCATCTTCCCCACAACCAAAAATTTTTTAAAATTATAATAAATTACCAGCTTTCATTAACATTTTTAACCCAAGATCCCGCCATTAAAGTGTCACTAAACCCACATCATAAAAAACTATCAATAAATGGTGTATTACACGTTGTTCATACTCACTCATTATGAGATTCGTTTTCTGTATTCTTCAAAAAAAAAAACCCGGTTGATCCTGTTGCTCTCTATCTCCACCTTCTGTTCATGCCCCCCCTCAGCTAGGGATATTTTGCAATGGTGGCAATTCTGCACATGCTTAGCTTTCACTGATTTTTTTATGCTGAACATTTCCTCCCTATCACATCTGAGCAGCCCATGTTACTATAGAGTCACACATGTGGGCGTATACACAGTGGTAAATGAAAGCCCACTCCCTCCCTCCTTAGATGGGTTTTTCTTTTTAATCAAATTAATTACAGTGCCACCATCCACATACAGAAATAGAAGAGACAATCTAAACTAGAAAAGGTACAATTTCTGGGGAAATTGTGAAAGTGTTCTTGCCTCTACAACTGGAGTGGGCGGAGTAACTGGGTGGGGTGGAGTGGCTTGAGTAACTGTGAAAAGTGTTAAAAAGCTTAATATTTTAAAAAGTATAAATAGTAGTAAAAAAGTTCCATCATTCGCTGAAAGAGCTGAACATTTTTTTCAAAAGTAATTTTTTTTTTAAAAAATGAATTTTTTTTCTTCAAAAATGATTTTTTTTTCAAAAGTAATTTTTTTTTTTCAAAAATAATTTTTTTTTCGAAATTATTATTTTTTTTAAAGTAATTTTTTTTTCAAAAATAATTTTTTTTTTTCAAAAATATTTTTTTTTTCAAAAATATATTTTTTTTTTTCAAAAATGATTTTTTTTTTTTCAAAAATAATTTTTTTACTTTTTTCAAAAATTATTTTTTTTTTTCAAAAATATTTTTTTTTTTACATGGGGCGGTCATAATGTTTTGGCTGATCATGGGGTGGTCATAATGTTTTGGCTGATCATGGGGTTGTCAGCTTTTGTCACTTCCCACTCTAGTTTTGAACATTTCGCCATTCATTCCTATGGGACCAATTTCGCCGCAAAAACGTCATTTCGTGGACCATTCGGCAAAACATTCCACAAAGTAATAACACACCAATCGGGAACAATCCGCTCGTTTCGGTATATTATTTGTCTCTGTAGTGTGAAAACTGTGGGAGGAGTCTACAAGCATTATCAAGTCTAGCAGATGAAGTCACATGTGAAAACTATCAGGACTATGGCTTAGCCGTGGACATGTTTAGTGGCAGCAGGGATAGCTGAACATTTTGATATAAGATTTGTGTAGGTGGGCTTGAAAATGAGGGAGTGGCGGCAGTTTAGAAATCATGTTCTGATTTTCCAGCTTTTGTCATCTCCCACTCTAGTTTCCCCATTCATTCCTATGGGACCAATTTCGCCGCAAAAACGACGATATTTCGTGAACCATTCGGCGAAACGTTCCACAAAGTAATAGCACATAATTCGGGAACAATCCGCACGATTCGGTATATTACTTGTCTATGTAGTGTAAAAACTGTGGGAGGAGTTAGGGTGGTAAATTTGGCTATAATAATAAGAATAATATATATGTGAGATAACAGTAAGTGGTCTTGCTATGCAAGAACACTTAATAATATATATGTGAGATAACAGTAAGTGGTCTTGCTATGCAAGAACACTTAATTAAACAGTGTGTGTTTAGTATCACTTTAAGGCCCTTGTTCAGGTATTCCCTGTTATGGGGTAACCATTGTCTCCCAATCGCTTTCACTTCTGAAATAGACCACAAGTGACCATACAAACACACTTTGCGCATTCAAGGTCCACTTTTGTCACTATTAGAAAGCCGGTCCAGAGCAATGCGGTGAAGCTGATGCTGGGTTGAGTGCAGGTAGGCAGAAAATGACTAAAAGAGGCTAGAGGGGATTAACAGTAACAAGATGTAAGAAAAAGATTAAAGATGGGGAAAACAGTATTTTATACATTCCAGTTGTTGATAAAATGCATATAGATAAAATTTACATCTGCTTTAAATGAGAATAAAGAACACTTCTAGAACAAGAATTGTAGAAAATGGCGAAGTTCCATGGAAAAAAAGAATGTCATCAACACTGAGGGAAGTGGAGTGGTTTCCATTTTGCAAACAAAATTGAGAACCGAGGAACCACAACAAAAAGCAAAAATTCTTTTGAATCGTTGGATCATCAGATGTCTATATTTAAACTTGTTGGTCTCACTGAACCAAAATAACTTTGTTTTAATTTCATTTAACAGTAACCGAGACTTCCCATAAATATAAATGACTTTCCATTTGCTGACTTTATAGACATTTATGCATGACATAGTCCATATTAGAGCAAAATGATCCTGAGGTTCTTTCTACAATCAATGGAATACCAAAAAATACTGACCATAATTGAAAGAAAATACATTTTATAGAATACTTACTTTTGCCAGGGGAACTTATGTTTCCAATTTATTGGTGGGCCAGCATACCCCTGTCTAAGCATAAGATCTACTTCATAATGCACAAGATGTTACCACCATATTTGTGGTAATAATTCTGGAGCTTAGGTAATGCACATGTAGCAAGGTCCCAGGCCTCCTTCAGTCTAATGCAAACCTCGAGGGCCAGAGATAGCTGACATCCTTCTGAATATGGTGGGTTGTAAGGCATGGTGGGTACAAGGTAGTTAAAGCTATTGGGCGTCAGATACTTCTTGAATGCAAAAGAGATTTTATTTCTCTTAACAGAGCTTTGGGAGAGAAGGTTAGGGCCAGGTCACCCTTAGGTAATTGCAAGATTAATTGGCAGACTCTGAGACTTCAACAGGAGGACAGCCATGCAGGGAAAGGCATCCAGCAAGATACCACATCTGCATGTGCAGGAATGCTGTCTCCTATGGCAACAGTCGTTAACACTTCCTAACACAAAGCGTAACAGTTCTTTTACTTCCACTACAATCACTCCTTGTAGTTCTTCGGCCCACTCCCAGTATCTCTCACTAGACTAGATGATTTACTGACACAGAATCCCTTGAGCTCCTCCAAACTTCATGGTGGTATCTTCCTCAAGATCCACCCCCGCCTCTCTGCTGGGACCCTGGCTTGGCACTCCAGATACTCCTCAAGCTTCACCCCACTGGCCTGCTCGGTCCCTGGCTTGACACACAAGGCTGCTCTGCAAGCGTCACCCCCAATTCTCTGCTGGGTCTCTAACTTGTTGCACTCTAGATACCTCTCAAGCTTCAACCACGCTGGCCTGCTCAGTCCCTGGCTTGACGCACAAGGCTGCTCTGCAAGCGTCACCTCCGCTGGCTGGGTCCCTGGCTTGATACCCACTGAAGTTTCCCAATTCCTCACTGTCTCTGGTTGGTGAGAATACTACTCCGGTACTTGTTTCAGTTACTCAAATCGATAACAAAGATAGGGTGGAGTGGGACTTTGTATTTACCTCTGTAGGGTTTAAATGAAGATATATATATATATAGACCACAGAGTAAAAATATAATTAAACTTTATTTTCTATATATCAATGGTCAAATAAGAGCATTTTACAATTATAACAGGTTAAAATCACAGTTACTATTATTTGGTCCAGGACATGCTGAACCTGATAGAAAGGATCAAAACAGATGGCCTACGCGTTTCGCGGGGAGCCCGCTTCGTCATGGCCTTAAAGTAGTAGAATTTGGTACAAATATTGTAATAACCTAGAAAATGAAATATTGACAAGGTTATAGGTAAATCTTAATAAATGCTTAAATCATTATAAGAGCATAGAATTTAGAAAATGTATGAGGCATTCACAATTGCCCGAATAACATTACAGTGTAATATAGCATAAAACTTAACAAATTAAAGTTGCATTCTATTTATTTAATGTCCAACAATGTGTCAAGAAACCAAGAACGAAGCAAAGGAGCAAATAGATCAATGAATGCCTATAGCTCAAAGCTATATTAATGTATTGTTCTTTCATCTGCATAATGTTGATACAACAGTCAGTCCAATGGGGAAGGAGCTTGGTGAGCCCATGGGGATGACCTCCGCGTCCTTAATGGGAAAGCAGAGCAGACTCCAATGTAATGGTGATCATAATATTGATGTTTGTAATAACAGTGTAGCACTCACAAAGAGAAAGAAAATGGAAAAGGAAAAAGAAAAAAGAAAAAAAGAGAGAAAAGCTTAGTCACTCAATTCATCTTCTACCAAGAGTATATATATATATATATATATATATATATATATATATATATATATATATATACTCTTTGAATAGCTTAAACCATACATTGTTTTCCCTATTAGTGCAAGGTACGACTCTATAATACTTACAAATCCCCCTCTCCTTTTCTACCCCCTATACTACTTTCATCCATATACACTTTTTTATTTATCTATCTCTATGTATATATGCATACACCATTTTTCTTTTTCTTTCTTCTGCGTTATTTATTTTTTTCGTTTTTCTTTTCTCCTTCTTCCTTTCCTTTCCCTTTTTCTGCTTACTTTTTTTTTCTTTTTTTTTTCTCTTTTACTTCTTTTTTCTTTTTCCTTTTCCCTTTTCTTTCTCTTTGTGGGTGCTACACTGTTATTACAAACATCAATATTATGATCACCATTACATTGGAGTCTGCTCTGCTTTCCCGGTAAGGATATGGAGGTCATCCCCATGGGCTCACCAGGCTCCTTCCCCATTGGACTGACCGTATTATCGACATTATACAGGTGAAAGAACAATACATTAATATAGCTTTGAGCTATAGGCATTAATTGATCCTTTGCTTCGTTCTTAGTTTCTTGACAAGACTGGACAATAAATAAATAGATTTAGTTTTAATATTTACCTATAACCTTGTCAATATTTCATTCATAGGTTATTACAATATTTGTACCAAATTCATGCTACTTTGACCAAATAACAGTAACTGTGATGTTATAATTGTAAAATGCTCTTATTTGACCATTGATATATGGAGAATAAAGTTTAACTATATATATTTTTACTCTGTGGTATATATCTTCATTTAAACCCTACAGAGGTACATACAAAGTCCCACTCCACCCTACCTTTGTTATTGATTTTTGTATCTTTTTGGGATGGTACCTAGGGTTATAATTGTTCCACATCCACCCCAACCCCTATGCAATTGTTTCAGTTACTCACTGTGGTCCCTGGTAATAAGGTGGTTGGTCCCTTAGTGGCAACAGCTTTCCCTCTACCTCCGACCACGACAGGTTCTCCAGCTGGCAGAACCATCACGTTTGGTTGAATTGCAAGCCGCAATCCCAACCCTGCGCTGCCCTCTTGCTTCTGGATAGGCCCTCAGACAGCCTAGCAGCCAGATGTGCCCAGGATAGGCACAAACTCTGGCCTAGAAGCCCAGGCAATTCAACACAGGTCCACCCAGACAGCCGTCCAGGTGTCACAGAACACTGATCACCTGACTCCACCCAAATATATAGGTTCTCCCAGCAGGCCATGGGATTTAAGAAAACCCCTGCCCATTGGCTGGGATACCCCATATATCTATAATCTGACCTTGCAGTGCCCTTCTCATATCTAATGCCACCTAGGCAATTTAGGGGCAACCCTGCCTAAACTCCAGGGTGCTACACACACTTGTGAATGTTTTATTTAAAGGGGTTGTAAAGTCTCCAGGTTTTTCACCTTAATGCATTCTATGAGAAGCAGAATACCTTGCCTCCATGTTGATGAGGACAATGGCATCTTCCCCACAACCTTGTTCCAGTAATTGTTGGGGTCTGTGGACAGGGGGCTTATCAGAAACTGGAAACCACTTTAAGAATAATGGAAAACCATATACTGCCCCCCCATGTCTATGAGTAAGGGCTACATAGCACCCCTACTCATTCAACAACAAGAAAGCAGTAAATAAAGGCAATTTAACAGTTTTTGACAAGACCTTTCATAAAAAATAAAAACCCACCATGCTGTACATAGAGAGTCAATCATGTTGTCCAGTGATGCAGTTCTACATCAATCACGACAAACAATGTCCAATGCCCATTCAAAGAAAAAATCCTGCTGACCAACAGTAATGTCCGGTTCCATAGCTGACTTATGTCGAATTACGGTCCCATCACTAAAAGTAAACAAAGGGGTGGGGTCTCCTGAGTAATGCCATTGCCCTAATGTGACCATGGCCATATTTGGCCAATATCATTGCCCAAATATGGCCATATGGCTATATTTTTTCGGCTTCCTTGAAAATGGAATAAAGGTCTGCTGTTTGAATGAACACCTGAACAGCTAAAGCCTGGTCCAAATTTTTGTCATTACTCTCTACACTTGCTAATAGCATGCTTTTTCACGTTGGGTAGAATAAAAAGGAAAAAAGGAATTGAGGGCCTGCTAATGAGATTTTCTGCCTGGACTAGGGTTGCTACCTGTCCGGGATTCACCCAGACAGTTCAGATTTTGAATCATGCGTTCGGGTTTCAGACCACCTGAAACCCGCACACATTATTCAGACTGGACTATGGCTTCCCAGCAGGATTGCTGGCTGCAGTTCTCTAAGCCAAGAGTGTCTGTTACACTCTTTCATACTGCTCAAAGCCAGCACTAACATCCCCCCCCCCAGACGGGAGAGGAGGGAAGGCTTGACCTGCTCCTCTTCCTCCCGACCCTACCCCTTTGTGTCTGCCCACACTGCAATCCCCAGCGCTGTGCCTCAGGAAAGGGAAGTGGGGGTGGGAAATTTGAAGCCTAGCAGCCGCAGATACATCTGGATGAGAGGTGCTGACTACCAAGGGGTGAGTGAGCTCACCATCCACCCCTGTCTGTGACTGAAGTCTCCCCCCTCCCCACTTCTCTCTCCTGCCTCTGAGTGTGTACACTAAAGTAAATCAGGGTTCTCAGAGCACCCCTTACATTAGAGTTCCCCTTTACATTAAAGTCCACAGAGCTCCCCCTTAAAGTGTAAGTGGGAACTCTGATGTAAAGGGGGCTCTAGGAACACTGAATAAAGGAGAATACAAAAAACTCTGATGTTAGTGGGGCTCTGGTTACCAGAGACACCTTTACATCATAGTTCCCCTTTACATCAGAGGGAGCAGTGTTCCCCCTTACATTAGAGTCCTCTTGGTACAGAGTTCACACCAGACATCCCTTATATCAGTCTACAGTGTAAGGGAACTCTGCGATTTTAGATGTAAGTGGAAACTCTGAGGATTCAGATGAAAAAGGGAACTCTGTGGACTCTTCTGATTAACTTCATATGATTAGAAATGTTATTTTATTGCAAAATATATGTATAGTTTATACTATAACAAAAATTGCTGTGCGCCGCTAAAGTGTTCAGGTTTGACTTGAAGAATAGGTGGCAACCCTAGCCTGGACCCACCAATGTCTTACCTATGCCCTTGGTGTACTACCTAAACCCTTAGTGCCGCTACAAGTTTGTTTTCATTAAATGTTATTTTTTTTTTACCTTTTATATATATATGGGCATATTTAGAATATGTGTTTAGGAGTTGCACTCCTGACAACACTACATTTCTGCTTTTTGAGGATTTCCTTCCTCTCTGACTGTTGTTATCAGTTGTCTCTGTCTGTTATCCCTTCCTCATTGTCTATTCCTTGTCTCTAGGGTAACATATCAAAGCAGACTTCATTCATGAGTCAGTTGTGTGTCCCTTGTTCTGGCCGCTCAGATATCCTGTAAACACAACGTCACTGTCTGTAGGGTCATCTAGGAATATTTCCTCTGTTGTATGACTTACAACCCTTTGCGTAGTTCATATCTGTCAGCATATTATCTTATGTAATGCTTTGGGCACTAGAACCGTGAGCATAAGATGGCGGCCAGATGTTGGGTACAATGAGACCACCAATCAAAACATAATGGTTAAAAAAACCCCAGACGCTGGCCATGGTAGGGGAAGTAGAAGTTAACTCTAATTGGATTGCATTACTGTGGATGATTGGACTTATGGACATCCCTTTTCATCATGTACAGGGGTTCGACAAAAATATGGAAACACAAGGTAAAAGAATTCAATCGTTACCTAATATGGTAATGGACCAACTTTGGCATTGAAGAGGGCCTGAATTGATCTGAGAATCAACAAATTTAAGTCTTGGAAGGTGGATAATGGAATATAAAACCACTCTTCATGCAAAAATCGATCCATTTCTTGCAGAGATGTCAGAGGCGGAAAACGAGCCTGAAAATTTACCATAGCGGCTCTATGATACTGAGGTCTGGTGACTGCGGCGCCCAAGGAAGTTGTGAGACTTCGTCTGCATGCTCATCAAACCATGATTTGACAACACTAGCTGTGTCAATCGGTGCAATATAGTCTTGGTAAATGGCTTTGTAAAGTGCACAATCTTTTTCCCGTTAGTAAATCAACCCCAAAGTTTTACAATGTTTCACTTATCTCTAAGCGATGTTGTCATAAACTTGGCAGGCTGCCTGTTTTTTTTTTTGTTTTTTTTTTTAAAAGCTGTCAGCTGTGAGCAGAGAACTCTGCATAGAATCGGGAAAATGCTTTGTTAAGATTGCGAGGGGGAAAGAATCGCGATCTGAAACTTTAACGATTAATCGTGCAGCTCTAAATAAACCAGCTGCTGATCAAACCAAGTTGTCTTCAGTGTTAATTTCGTTGACTAAAACATTTTAGTCGACTAAATGAATACTATTTTAGTCGACTAAAATACGATTAAAACGACTGAGACTAAAATACAACTAAAACTAAAATGGAATTTTAGTCAAAAGACTAAAATGGGACTAAAACTAAAATGCCATTTTAGTCAAAAGACTAATGCCCCTTACACACGGTCGGATTTTCCGAAGGAAAATGTGTGATAGGACCTTGTTGTCGGAAATTCCGACCGTGTGTAGGCTCCATCACACATTTTCCATCGGATTTTCCGACACACAAAGTTTGAGAGCAGGATATAAAATTTTCCGACAACAAAATCCGTTGTCGGAAATTCAGATCGTGTGTACACAAATCCGACGGACAAAGTGCTACGCATGCTCAGAATAAATAAAGGGATGAAAGCTATTGGCCACTGCCCCGTTTATAGTCCCGACGTACGTGTTTTACGTCACCGCGTTTAGAACGATCGGATTTTCCAAAAACTTTGTGTGACCGTGTGTATGCAAGACAAGTTTGAGCCAACATCCGTCGGAAAAAATCCTAGGATTTTGTTGTCGGAATGTCCGAACAAAGTCCGACCGTGTGTACGGGGCATAAGACTAAAACTAAATTGCGATTTGACTTCAAAATGAACACTGGTCTGTAGTGCATGTTCATACCTCAATACCATAAAAAATAACATTAGATTTTTCACTCCAGCAGTATATAATGAGTTTGGAAATTGTAGAGAAATGTTAACTAATGCATTTCAATTTAATTACACCCATTTGATTTTAGATGACTAAAATGAGCTTTATTCGACTAAAATGTACTGGAGGTTTTAGTCGACTAAAACGTAGGACATTTTAGTTGACTAAAATCTATTGGAGATTTAGTCGACTGAATATGACTAAAACTAAAACAAATGCAGAAGACTAAAATGGGACTAAATATAAAATGCCATTTTAGTCCTAAGACTAAGACTAAAACTAAATCGAAATTTGCTGCCAAAATTAACACTTGTTCTCTTCTAGATTACGATTCCTCGAGTTTAAAGGGACTCCTAAACCCTTGAGTTTTTTCACCTTAATGCATCCTATACATTAAGGTGAAAAAACACCTGGCAGTGACCAGCCCTCGGCCCCCCCCCCCCCTGTTTTATTTACCTGAGCCCTGGAACTTCACCCGGCAGGGACGCGCTGTCCCTCTGCCTGGGGTTCTCGGCTCTTGATTGGATAGATTAATAGCAGCACAGCCATTGGCTCCCGCTGCTGTCAATCAAATCCAATGATGCGGGCACTGGGGGCGGGGCCAAGTCATTCGGCCTCTATGGACACAGAATGCTGGACTCGGGAGCGTGCCCGCAAGGTAACCCCCCCTGGGAGAGCGCTTCTCTTAGGGGGTCGTCTGATGTGGGGAGGAGCTACGAGAGCCGCCGAGGGACCCCAGAAGACGGTGTTCTGGGCCACTCTGTGCAAAACGTGCTGCACATTGGAGGTAAGTATGATATGTTTGTTATTTTTTTTTAAATAATCAAAACTTTACTATCACTTTAGGGACTTTATATATTACTCACT
Source organism: Aquarana catesbeiana (assembly GCF_042186555.1). Lineage (NCBI taxonomy): Eukaryota > Metazoa > Chordata > Amphibia > Anura > Ranidae > Aquarana > Aquarana catesbeiana. The sequence goes on along the minus strand of NC_133325.1, from coordinate 761,230,192 downwards.
TCCTCTTTCTTTTGAATTAATGTGGCCTGAGCCATTCCACGGAAAATGAGGGAAAGCTGTTTTAGGCCTATTGATATCCACAAAAATAAGATATGTCATTGAAACTCAAAATTGTACAAAACATCTTATTTAATATTATAATAATCATTTTTTACAAAGGGTGTTTTATATAATTAATATAATTCCTTACAACCTAGGGCAGGTCATTCATTGTTTTGTAAACAAAGGATGGCTCCAATTTTGATTGGACTGACTGTGTGGGCGGCAATAGGGGTATATACAGTATCTCACAGAAGTGAGTACACCCCTCTCCTTTTTGTAAATATTTTATTATATCTTTTCATGTGACAACACTGAAGAAATGACACTTTGCTACGATGTAAAGTAGTGAGTGTACAGCTTGTATAACAGTGTAAATTTGCTGTCTCCTCAAAATAACTCAACACACAGCCAATAATGTCTAAACCGCTGGCAACAAAAGTGAGTACACTCCTAAGTGAAAATGTCCAAATTGGGCCCAAAGTGTCAATATTTTGTGTGGCCACCATTATTTTTCAGCACTGCCTTAAACCTCTTGGGCATGGAGTTCACCAGAGATTCACAGGTTGCCACTGGAGTCCTCTTCCACTTCTCCATGACGATGTCACAGAGCTTGTGGATGTTAGAGACCTTGTGCTCTTCCACCTTCCGTTTGAGGATGCCCCACAGATGCTCAAGAGGGTTTAGGTCTGGAGACATGCTTGGCCAGTCCATAATCTTTACCCTCAGCTTCTTTAGCAAGGCAGTGGTCGTCTTAGAGGTGTGTTTGGGGTCGTTAGCATGTTGGAATACTGCCCTGCGGCCCAGTCTCCGAAGGGAGGGGATCATGCTCTGCTTCAGTATGTCACATTAAATGTTGGCATTCATGGTTCCCTCAATGAACTGTGGCTCCCCAGTGCCGGCAGCACTCAGCAAGACCCAGACCATGACACTCCCACCACCATGCTTGACTGTAGGCAAGACACACTTATCTTTGTACTCCTCACCTGGTTGCTGCCACACACACGCTTGACACTATCTGAACCAAATAAGTTTATCTTGGTCTCATCAGACCACAGGACATGGTTCCAGTAATCCATGTCCTTAGTCTGCTTGTCTTCAGCAAACTGTTTGTAGGCTTTCTTATGCATCATCCTTAGAAGAGGCTTCCTTCTGGGACGACAGCCATGCAGACCAATTTGATGCAGTATGCGGCGTATGGTCTGAGCACTGACAGGCTGACCCCCCACCCCTTCAACCTCTGCAGCAATGCTGGCAGCACTCATACATCTATTTCCCAAGACAACCTCTGAATATGACGCTGAGTATGTGCACTCAACTTCTTTGGTCGACCATGGCAAGGCCTGTTCTGAGTGGAACCTGTCCTGTTAAACTGCTGTATGGTCTCGGCCACCGTGCTGCAGCTCAGTTTCAGGGTCTTGGCAATCTACTTATAGCCTAGGCCATCTTATGTAGAGCAACAATTCTTTTTTTCAGATCCTCAGAGAGTTCTTTGCCATGAGGTGCCATGTTGAACTTCAAGTGATCAGTATGAGAGAGTGAGAGCGATAAGACCAAATTTAACACACCTGCTTCCCATTCACGCCTGAGACCTTGTAACATTGAGACACATGACACCGGGGAGAGAAAATGGCTAATTGGGCCAAATTTTGACATTTTCACTTGTTGCCAGAGGTTTAGACAATAATGGCTGTGTGTTGAGTTATTTTGAGGGACAGCAAATTTACACTGTTATACAAGCTGTACACTCACTACTTTACATTGTATCAAAGTGTAATTTCTTCAGTGTTGTCACATGAAAAGATATAATAAAATATTTATAAAAATGTGAGGGGTGTACTCACTTTTGTGAGTGTCAGGGCTGGGCTCAACCCTTCCTTCTCTGAGCTGGCCGCTCAGCTGACGGCTAATTGCCTGCTCCCATCTCTCTCCACAGTTACCCAGCTGTTGTTGATTCTGCTCGTCAGTCCTGCCTACTTAAAGCCGTCCAGCTCACTTGATCTTTGCCTTCGCCTTGGTCACATCTCAAGAAACTATCTCCTGCGTTCCTGTTTAAAGACTGGCTTTGCTGACATCCCTTCTGGCTCCTTATCCTGCTTGCTGTTCCTCTACTTGGATCCCTGACTTCTGGCCTGGCTGATTACCGGATCTGGCTACTGCACTCTGGCTTGGCTGACTACCCGATCCGGTTACTGGACTCTGGCTATGCTTTGGCTACGCTTACTCTATTTACCTTTTTATTTTTTTTTACTGTACTTCTGTCTCGGTATGGTTCATGGTTTCTGATAGTAGGTGAAGGCCATGAATTCAGAAGATACAGTCAATCCACTTGTTGGTAATATTTTTTCCAGATTGGATGAGCAAGATCACCGCATGGATCAGTTTGCCATGGCGTTACAAACGCTCCTGAGTCGCACGGCTCACCTGGAATCCCCCACTGTGGCTGCTCCGGTACAACCTGAGTTGCAGGCCATCCCTGCTGCTGCTCCAGTCTCTGTGCAGGCACCCACCTTGAGTATTACCTCTATAAGAGGTATGTCTGGTTCTGCCCCGCTTCCCCAGCGATTTGGGGGTAATCCAGTTCAATGCAGAGGGTTTCTCAACCAAGTTGAGACATACTTTGAGATGCTTCCCCAGGCGTTTCCCACTGACAGAAGCAAAGTAGGGTTTGTGATATCTTTGCTTTCTGAGAGAGCCTTGGCCTGGGCTAACCCTCTATGGGAGACGCAAACACCTGTTGTCTTGAGTTACCCTGAGTTTGTGGCCTCCTTTAAAAGGATATTTGACGTTCCCGCACGCTCCGCTTCTGCTGCCAAGTGCCTCATGTCCATCAAACAGAGTACAAGAACTGTTGCCGACTACGCCATTGAGTTCCGTACTCTGGCAGCAGAGGTTGCTTGGAACAATGAGGCCCTCATGGCTGCTTTTTCTCATGGTCTCTTGGATTCCATCAAGGATGAGATAGCAGCCCGAGATATACCCACTGAGCTGGAGAGCTTGATCTCGTTTGCCATCCTCATTGACTCCAGATTCAGAAAAATACTTTCTTTTAAGGAGCGCTTGCGGAAGCCTCCTGTACGTTTGCCTCCGAGCTTTGCAGTCCCACTCATGCCTCCCTCACCTCCCATGCCTTCTGGTACCGAGTTGGTCAGTGAAGAACCCATGCACTTGGGCTTCACGCGTCTCTCTGTGGATGAGAGAGCCTTTAGGAGGGGGGAGAGATTGTGCCTTTATTGTGGCCAGGCAGGTCACTTTTTGAAGTCTTGTCCTACCCGTCCTGGGAACACCCGAACCTTGAGGTCCTGTCATGGACAGAACTTAGGTGGCGTTGTGTCGTCCCCAGTTATCCAGAAGGATAAGCCCCTGGTTTTGGTCACCCTTTCTTGGGCTAAGTCATCTATCGAGATACAGGCTCTAATCGACTCTGGGGCTGCAGGCCTGTTCATTAATGCTGCCTTTGTATCAAAGCACTCCATTGCACTGCAGCTGCATAACACTCCACTTGCCATTGAGGCTCTTGTAGAGAGACCTCTACAGCCTGCCCATGTGACTCATGAGACGGTTCTGTTGTCCATGGCCGTAGGGGCTCTTCACCATGAGATAATCCAATTCCAAGTGATTTCCTCTCCTAAATTTCCGCTGGTTATTGGTTATCCTTGGTTACAGAGGCACAACCCCTCTTTTGATTGGCTCCGTGCTGAGGTTCTCTCCTGGTCACCACAATGCGGTGAGACATGCTTCTGGAATGTCCAAGGTCCTGTGTACCTCTTCACTCTCCTCCCTGCCGTTCCACTTGGGCACAAGTCCAGGAGGCTTTGTGTCATGCTAATGATAGATACAGACTCCATGCTTACCGTAGACGCCTGCCTGCGCCTTCCTACCAGGTTGGGGACAGGGTCTGGCTTTCATCTCGCAACCTCCGACTTCGTGTTCCCTCACTGAAGTTCACACCTCGGTTTATTGGGCCTTTCCGTATCCTTTGCAGGATTAACCCAGTGGCTTACGCGTTGGACCTTCCTCCTGGTATGCGCGTCTCAAATGTGTTTCATGTTTCCCTATTGAAACCTTTGGTCTGCAACCGCTTTACCACCTCGGTGCCACGTCCTCTCCCTATACAGGTTGAGAACCATGAGGAGTATGAAGTACAATCCATTGTTGACTCCCGTAGGTTCCGTGGGCGCATACAGTACCTAGTGCATTGGAAGGGGTACGGTCCGGAGGAATGCTCTTGGGTCTCATCCTCGGACGTACATGCCCCTGTCCTCCTCCGTGATTTGCATAGTCGTTTTCCCCTCAAGCCCCGGTGGTCCTCCAAGGGGGAGGGGTCATTGAGGAGGGGGTACTGTCAGGGCTGGGCTCAGCCCTTCCTTCTCTGAGCTGGCCGCTCAGCTGTCGGCTAATTGCCTGCTCCCATCTCTCTCCACAGTTACCCAGCTGTTGTTGATTCTGCTCGTCAGTCCTGCCTACTTAAAGCCATCCAGCTCACTTGATCTCTGCCTTTGCCTTGGTCACATCTCAAGAAACTATCTCCTGCATTCCTGTTTAAAGACTGGCTTTGCTGACATCCCTTCTGGCTCCTTATCCTGCTTGCTGTTCCTCTACTTGGATCCCTGACTTCTGGCCTGGCTGAATACCCGATCTGGTTACTGAACTCTGGCTTGGCTGACTACCCTATCCGATTACTGGACTCTGGCTATGCTTTGACTCTTTGACTACGCTTACTCTATTTACCTTTTTATTTTTATTAATAAACAAGTGTGATTTTACTGTACTTCTGTCTCCGTCTGGTTCATGGTTTCTGATAATGAGATACTGTATATGAGAGTAGATGTGTCTGGACATGTGACCCCTGATGGCATCAGACGTTTCCGACAAAATGCATTGGTCATTTCGAGACACATCACTTCCGGCGGATGTAATGCAGGTGGAACACAAACCGGCGTTTTTTGAGTTTTTCCCATACCTATGATACTTCTCATTGATTTAAGTGTAATTTTAATTGCTTCTTAATAAAAACCAAATATGTTACAGTGAGAGAGATTTATTTACATTTCTCCCCTGAGAATGAGGCATGTGCAGGATTTCTTAAAGGCACAGGAGCACTTTACAAGAGATGATCCCATCTAGCCGGCTAGAGGCATTGGATTCCATTGGTGATTGAGTACAGTATACAGTATACGGTGTATTGGGTGATACACTTAACTCAAGCGAGTTTGACCTTCTTTGCAAAAAGAGGTCATACATTTCTGGTGAGTGTGGAGTGTCACTATTTTGGGTGAAGATAAGAGTGCTAGGGGGAACACAGGAAGCGCCACCTAAGTGTAGTATTAGAACACAATTTATTGATAAGGTAAGCAATGACACTCACAAGATTGAAATTAAAAACAGGCTCATCTGTATATGTAGATGGTGTCTCTCCTGGTGTCTGGAAAACAAGCGTCCACATGTTGTGAAGATGGCAGGGGATCTGCTGTAGGTCCTGTGGCCACCAGGAAGTCGGCCGGAACCAGCGTGAAATGCAGGGAAGTGACGTCACCAGATGTGAAGAGGCATCAGGGAGAGAGACCGTGCTGGATAGGCACAATGGGCAGGCTACACGCTCGGAGCATCAGCTCCTTCTCCAGGCCTAAAGGGGCAAGGCTATGGTCGTGCTATTTATGTGTCTGGGCTGGCTGAAGGACAACAAGCACCAGCACGTTCAGTACACTGCCAACAATTGCATGAAGATGATCAAGAATGTTGGGTGAGAAAGTTTAGTAAAACTAACACTGACTGATCTTCCTGAGCCAGAACAGTGGTGTTCGAACAATATAAGCAGTACAATTGTATGAAAATAAGATTATATGAAAAAATGATATATAAAAAATGATATATAAAAAAATATACATATATAAAAAAATGTATATATAAAAATCTGAATTCAAAATTAGAAATAAAGATAAAAATTAACATACAACAATAAAATTATGGAAAAAAGAATAAACTAGCTTAAAATGAAAATGCAAAAGCATCTCTAATCAAAAAGGGATCAATAGATATATAGAGGGTTATTTTAGAAAGCTATGGGAAGGCTCATATGTATGGTACATTTAACAATGAAAGTATCCAAATGTATCTAAATATATTTAGATAAATATATGTATCTAAAATCATGTATGAAGAGACAAATACAGACACTCACAAAATCGCAAAGTCCATAAGTGTATGTCTGCACGCATACACACATGCAAGGAACAATAAAAAGAGCATATAAAACTATATACGACACTAAAAGACTGGGAAAGTTCATTTATATAAGCATACTATAATACAGCATGTCAGGACCCCGGGGCAATTGTCAACATAGGGGACATGGGACTGGTAGATGCAATACTTACTATGGCATTGATATTGGGTGAAGGGAAGGACCATAAGGGTCTGCTAGAAAAGGGGAGAAGCAGACAAATTATTCAGACGAATATTCATACAAAAAAGCCAAAAAAAGCATTGCATAAGCAGGGACTATGTTATGATATGACACTGAGGTTTTACAGGAGGGTACGTACCTCTACAGTATATCCTCATTTAACCCCCCCACCCCCCACCCCCATTGTTGTATTTTTATCTTTATTTCTAATTTTTAATTCAGATTTTTATATATACATTTTTTTTATATATGTATATTTTTTTATATATCATTTTTTATATATCATTTTCTCATATATGAACCTTCCCAGTCTTTTAGTGTCATATATAGTTTTATATGCTCTTTTTATTGTTCCTTGCATGTGTGTATGCGTGCAGACATACACTTATGGACTTTGCGATTTTGTGAGTGTCTGTATGTGTCTCTTGATACATGATTTTAGATATATTTGGATACATTTGGATACTTTCATTGTTAAATGTACCATATATATGGGCCTGCCCGTAGCTTTCAAAAATAGCCCTCTATATATCTATTGATCCTATTTGATTAGATATGCTTTTGCATTTTCAGTTTAAGCTAGTTTATTCTTTTTATCATTTTATTGTTGTATTTTTATTTTTATCTTTATTTTTAATTTTTAATTCTGATTTTTATATATGTATATTTTTTTATATATCATTTTTTCATATAATCTTATTTTCATACAATCGTACTGCTTATATTGTTCGATCACCGCTGTTCTGGCTCAGGAACATAGTCAGTGTTAGTTTTACTAAACTTTCTCACCCGACATTCTACATCACCTCCATGCGATTGTTGGCAGTGTACTGAACGTGCTGGTGCTTGTTGTTCTACAGGTGGCCGAGACACATAAATAGCACCACCATAGCACTGCCCCCTTAGGCCTGTTGGAGTTGAAGATCTGAGCATGCAGTTTGCCCATTTTGCCTATCCAGCACGGTCTCTCTCCCTGATGCCTCTTCACTTCTGGTGACGTCACTTCCTTGCGTTCCACGCTGGTTCAGGTGTTTCATCAGATTAGGCAACCTATCAGAATGTGTAATGGAAGGGACGTTTTGTCGCCGCCATCTTGCTATACCTCACACTCCTCTACAGTAAGGATACACTGAGAAGGGACAAGCTGGAGTTTTGCATTTTACACTTTTTTTTAACAGTAAAGTGAGTTTATATAGTGAAATACAGTACTTAGAACTTTGTGTAAATGTTTAGATGTTGAATTTTAAAAGAAGCAAACTTCTGTCCCATTATCAAACCTGTGAGATCACCAGGCTAAGCGGTCTAAATGGTCAGATGGAGTTCTAAGCACTGTATTTCACTATATAAACCCAGTTTACTGTTAAAAAAGTGTAAAATACAAAACTCCGGTTGGTGTAACAAGATGTCCGCTTGCCCCCTTCTCAGTGTATCCTTACTGTGGAGGAGTGCGGGGTGTAGCAAGATGGCAGCGATGAAACGTCACTTTGGACGGATCGCCTAATCTGATGAAACACCAGCCGACTTCCTGGTGGCCACAGGACTTACAGCGGATCCCCTGCCATCTTTACAACGTGTGGATGCTTGTTTTCCAGATGCCAGGAGAGACAGCATCTACATATACAGATGAGCCTGTTTTTTATTTCAATCTTGAGGGTGTCATTGCTTACCTTGCCAATAAATTGTGCTCTAATACTACACTCAGGTGGCACTTCCTGTATTCCCCCTCTCTCTCATCTTTTTTACAGAGCTTGCTTTCTCTGAGGACAGCTGCCGCCATCAATCACAGAGTTTTTACCTTCATGAACTTATGGATTAATATGATTATCTGTTTTGTGTATGTTTTATTGCCTACCTATATAGTCACACCGTCTTTGCGCTTACAGTTCTCTCTTCCACTGAAGATAAGAGTGCTACTTGTTGGTTTGGGTGTCATCCTTTCTATCAAGACACAGACTTCAATTTCTTTCACTTCAAGTTTGTTCTGATTTGGAACCAGCACGTAATTGGGACTTTTTTCAACACCATTTATGATTGTATATAAGATCTGAACGAGCGCGATAAAGTATTTTTTTTATTTAAAAAGTAATGATCATCTTATACCTAGGAGGGCATTGAGAATAAACTTCAAGCAATTTGTGATACCAGTGTCTTTTTAACGCTTTCCTTAAAAACATGCAATTGAGCTGAGGTTAGAAAGTGAAATGTATGTATTTATTTATTTTTTAAGATTATTATATAATTCACAACTGCCAGATTCAGCAAGCTCCAACACCAAAAACCTGGGTCTGCAGCTTTTTTTCACATGTGGTGTTATTCCACGGGTGCAAAGATGCTTTCAAAATTGTATATCTGTGGTACCAGAATGTCAAGTTACTAGCAGCAAGCAGAACCGAACCAGATTGGTAGTTTGGTGGATGGAGGCCCTATGGGCATGTCTTATGTGAAAACCTTGGGCATCCTAGACTGGTTCCTCTGCTTGCAATTTAAGACTTAATTTTTCATTTTTGACTACACCAAGGTATCATAAGCTAGTAGTTTCTCCTTTTAACAGGGATGTCCCTTATTCCAATTAACCTACACAACAAAAGACTATGTTGATAGTCTTGCTGGGATTAATAAATAGCAATAGCAATGGAGATTGACTTTCCGTCACATAACCGGCACTGGATAGAACCCGGAGCAGTATTAGAAACCTCACAAAAGCTCCAACGCTTCCTGGCTGTGCTAAAATGAATGTGTTTTTGATGCCTCTGTTCCCATGAAGAAAAAAAATTGTATTGGGTGCAATTGGCCTTGAAATCTCATCTTTGCCTAATTTTTAGTATTGTTTCTGCACTCCCCCTCCCCCTTTTCATGGTTCTTTACACTGTTGCCTCCTTCTGGACCAGTGACCTGCAAACTGCAGCCTGGGGGACAGTTGCAGCACTTTGCTTGCCTTTATCTGGCTCTTGAGGTACTATTCCATTCACTGACACCAACATGGGGGAAAATGCCTGCCACTAAGATCAACAATGGGACACACTTCCTCCCACTGACACCGACAAATGGGGCATAATTCCTTCCATTGACACATGGGATGGGAGACTATTCCCTACACTGACACCAGCTATGAGGCATGATGCCTTACATTGAAACCAAGGATGGGGCACATTTCCTGCCACTGACACCAAAGATGGGGCATTGTTTACTCCCACCAGGACATTTTATACTACCACTGGCCACAGTCTGATCCCCCCTAAAGTCTGAAGGACACTGAACTGGACCTTTGTTTAGAAAGTTTGGAGACCTCTGTTCTGGAACGTCGTTCGAACCTTGCTGGTTCAGGAGTATTGTCTGTACAAATAAGCAGCAAATATGCCCTGTACTGTGGAAGCCATGCTAAAAAAAAAAAAAGAACACAGAAGGCAAACAACTAGTCACCACTATTGCTTGTGGTTTCCCTCCAGCTAATGCTTTTGCCATTACTGACTTAATATGCCTTGTTCTGCACTGTGTGGAGGCAGCCATCTTGGTAAAAACAGGTCTTTGCTTCCTCATGTCAGAGCTACCCCACTATTGATGATGAATCTGATATTCATGAAGCAGCAGGAGAGGTGAGAGAAGCACAGATTGACAGAATGAATGAAGTAGAAGCAGGTAGATCCCTGCACTGCAGATCCTCAGGTACAACTTCCTCTCCAGCAGGGAGAACAGTGAGCAGCACAGTAGTAACATCACAAAATCTCGTTCCAAATCTGGTGAGGCTAGCAGTCAGAGGCAGTAGTGCTTTGGATAATCTTAAATTGCAGATATACCTCTATGTGGTTCAAGGAAGCTATTTTTCAGGAAGACATCAAGAAAAAGGTTACAGTTTTTCAGGGTACTGTTAATGCACATTTAAAGGAGAAGGACAGCCAAAGCTTGTTTGGCTGTACTTCTCCTGTGGATCACAGGAGTGCAGGTCATTCTGCACTCCTATGACTATTTTTCAGCCAACAGTGGGCTTCAGCAGAGCCGGTCCAGGCTCAGGCAAGATCGTGACAATGAAGTCCGGATCCACCCACATGACTGGAGCCTGAGCTGACCACTCCCACCCCCTCCACAGCCCAGCGCTCCAGTGATCACGGAGGGGGACAGAGCAGAGGGTCTGTGACCGACAGTCAGCAGCTCTCTGTTCGGGGAGCTGTGAAAGCTGAGCGATCGGTGGAGTTAGATCGCTCGGTTCTCAGTGTTAGAGAATGGACCGATGCTGCATCCACCTAGGTAATTATGATTCCAAAAAAAAAAAAACCCCATACAGTATCTCACAAAAGTGAGCACACCCCTCACATTTTTAAAAATATTTTATTATATCTTTTCATGTGACAACACTGAAGAAATTACACTTTGCTACAATATAAAGTAGTGAGTGTACAGCTTGTATAACAGTGTAAATTTGCTGTCTCAACACACAGCCATTAATGCCTAAACCGCTGGCCAGAAAAGTGAGTACACCCCTAAGTGAAAATGTTTAAATTGGGCCAAAAGTGTCAATATTTTGTGTGGCCACCATTATTTTCCAGCACTGCCTTAACCCTCTTGGGCATGGAGTTCATCAGAGCTTCACAGTTTGCCACTGGAGTCCTCTTCCACTCCATCACGGAGCTGGTGGATGTTAGAGACATTGCGCTCCTCCACCTTACATTTGAGGATGTCCCACAGATGCTCAATAGGGTTTAGGTCTGGAGACATGATTGGCCAGTCAGCTTCTTTAGCAAGGCAGTGGTCGTCTTGGAGGTGTGTTTGGGTTCGTTATCATGTTGGAATACTGCCCTGCGGCCCAGTCTCCGAAGGGAGGGGGTCATGCTCTGCTTCAGTATGTCACAGTACATGTTGGCATTCATGGTTCCCTCAATGAACTGTAGCTCCCCAGTGCCAGCAGCACTCATGCAGCCCCAGACCATGACACTCCCACCACCATGCTTGACTGGAGGCAAGACACATTTGTCTTTGTACTCCTCTCCTGGTTGCCACCACACACGCTTGACACCATCTGAACCAAATAAGTTTATCTTGGTCTCATCAGACCACAGGACATGGTTCCAGTAATCCATGTCCTTAGCCTGCTTGTCTTCAGCAAACTGTTTGCGGGATTTCTTGTGCATCATCTTTAGAAGAGGCTCCCTTCTGGGGCGACAGACATGCATACCAATTTGATGCAGTGTGCGGCGTATGATCTAAACACTGACAGGCTGACCCCCCCACCCCTTCATCCTCTGCAGCAATGCTGGCAGCACTCATACATCTATTTCCCAAAGACAACCTCTGCATATGACACTGCGCTTGTGCACTCAACTTCTTTGGTCAACCATGGCGAGGCCTGTTCTGAATGGAACCTGTCCTGTTAAACTGCTGTATGGTCTTGGCCACTGTGCTGCAGCTCAGTGCCAGGGTCTTGGCAAACTACTTATAGCCTAGGCCATTGATTTAAGTGTAATTTTAATTGCCTCTTAATAAAAACCGAATATGCTACAGTATGAGAGATTTATTTACATTTCTCCCCTGAGAATGAGGCATAAGCAGGATTTTGTAAAGGCAAAGGAGCACTTTACAAGAGATGATCCCATCTAGCCGGCCAGAGGCATTGGATTCAATTGGTGATTGAGTACAGTATATACTGTGTTTTGGTTGATACGCTTACCTCAAGTGAGTTTGACCTTCTTTGCAAAAAGAGGTCATGCATTTCTGGTGAGTGTGGAGTGTCACTATTTGGATGAAGATAAGAGTGCTAGGGGGAACACAGGAAGCGCCACCTGAGTGTAGTATTATAGCACAATTTATTGGTAAGGTAAGCAATGACATTCACAAGATTGAAATCATCTGTATATGTAGATGGTGTCTCTCCTGGTGTCTGGAAAACAAGTGTCCACGCGGTGTGAAGATGGCAGGAGATCTGCTGTAGGTCCTGTGGCCACCAGGAAGTCGGCCGGAACCAGCATGCAAAGCATGGAAGTGACGTAACCAGAAGTGAAGAGGCATCAGGGAGAGAGACCGTGCTGGATAGGCAAAATGGGCAGACTACACGCTCGGAGCATCAGCTCCTTCTCCAGGCCTAAAGGGGCAGTGCTATGGTGGTGCTATTTATGTGTCTGGGCCGGCTGAAGGACAACAAGCACCAGCAGGTTCAGTACACTACCAACAATTGCATGGAGATGATCAAGAATGTTGGGTGAGAAAGTTTAGTAAAACTAACACTGACTATGTTCCTGAGCCAGAACAGTGGTGATCGAACAATATAAGCAGTACGATTGTATGAAAATAAGATTATATGAAAAAATGATATATAAAAAATGATTTATAAAAAAATATACATATGTATAAAAAAAATATATAAAAATCAGAATTAAAAATTAGAAATAAAGATAAAAATAAAAATACAACAATAAAATGATAAAAAGAATAAACTAGCTTAAACTGAAAATGCAAAAGCATCTCTAATCAAATAGGATCAATAGATATATAGAGGGTTATTTTAGAAAGCTATGGGAAGGCCCATATAAATGGTACATTTAAACAATGAAAGTATCCAAATGTATCTAAATATATCTAAAATCATGTATCAAGAGACACATACAGACACTCACAAAATCGCAAAGTCCATAAGTGTATGTCTGCACGCATACACACATGCAAGGAACAATGAAAAGAGCATATAAAACTATATATGACACTAAAAGACTGGGAAGGTTCATTTGTATAAGCATAGTATAATACAGCATGTCAGGACCCGGGGGCAATTGTCAACATAGGGCACATGGGACTGGAAGATACTTACTATGGGCGTGGATATTGGGTGCAGGAAGAACAGAAGGGAAGGACCATATGGGTCCGCTAGAAAAGGGGAGAATCAGACAAATTATTCAGACGAATATTCATATAAAAAAAGCCAAAAAAACGATTGCATAAGCAGGGCTTATATTATGATATGACACGGAGGGTTTACAGGAGGGAACATACCTCTATATCCTCATTCAACCCCCCCTATTGTTGTATTTTTATTTTTATCTTTATTTCTAATTTGTAATTCAGATTTTTATATATACATTTTTAATATTTCATTTTTTTATATATAATTTTTTCCATATAATCTAATTTTCATACAATTGTACTGCTTATATTGTTCGATCACCGCTGTTCTGGCTCAGGAACATAGTCAGTCTTAGTTTTACTAAACTTTCTCACCCAACATTCTATGTCACCTCCATGCAATTGTTGGCAGTGTACTGAACGTGCTGGTGCTTGTTGTCCTACAGGCGGCCCAGACACATAAATAGCACCGTCCACCATAGCACTGCCCCTTTAGGCCTGTAGGAGCTGATGCTCCAAGTGTGTAGCCTGACCATTTTGCCTATCCAGCACGGTCTCTCTCCCTGATGCCTCTTCACTTCTGGTGACGTTACTTCCCTGCATTCCACACTGGTTCGGGTGTTTCGTCAGATTGGGCGACCCGTCAGAATGTGTAACGGAAGTGACGTTTCGTTTCCGCCATCTTGCTACACCCTGCACTCCTCCACAGTAAGGATACGCTGAGAAGGGGCAATCTTGTTACACCCAACGGGTAAAGTTAGTTTATATAGTGAAATACAGTACTTAGAACTCCGTGTAAATGTTTAGATGTTGAATTTTAAAAGCAGCGAACTTCTGGCCCATTAGCAAACCTGTGAGATCACCAGGCTCACAGCGGGCTTCAGCAGAGCCGGTCCAGGCTCGGGCAAGATCGCGACAATGGAGCCGAGATCCGCCCACAGGACTGGAGCCTGAGCTGGCCACTCCCGCCCCCTCCACAGCCCGGCTCTCCAGTGATCACGGAGGGGGGCAGAGCAGAGGGTCGTGACTGACAGTCAGCAGCTCTCTGTTCGGGGAGCTGTGTGAAAGCTAAGCGATCGGTGGAGTTAGCTCTATTGGTCCTCAGTGTTAGAGAATGGACCAATGCTGCATCCACCTAGGTAAGTATGATTCCAAAAAAAAAAAAAACACCCCATACATCTCTTTTAACATTAATTTACTGTATGTTCCTATAGCACATCTTTGCTTTTGGAGTTCAGGTCCACTTTAAGTGATTTAACTGACATTTCAAAATTTAGAACCCGAGGCATGCACCTGCATAACAAGTATATCACATACATGGAATTGACCCAATTACATCTGCTGAGACCTATACTTCCTAATTGTTATACCGGGAAAGAAGTCAAAGCAAAGTTATTGCTGTCAGCTCCAGGAAACTGCAGGTGACATCATTTCATATTACATCATTGCAAATGTGTGCAAATTGGTTGTAAAAAATAACAAAATACATCCCACTCAACATCATTTCAACACATCACCTGGGCTTGCATGATTCTGTACTCCACTAGGAAACAACTTGGTATATTATATAATATATAGATACCCATACGGGTGGTTTCACAGTTATATAATATATTATGTTGTATATAATGGTAACAACAATATGTTAAAATAGTATGCAAATTGTTGTATTGTATGTAATTGTCTAAGTCATCCTCTATGTCGTCCATTGCTTCCCAATCTGTGCCGACACAGATGAATGGACGAAGACGACAGAAACGTCGCCGTCATGGTAACATCTCTAACAACAAAGTTTCTGATACGGAGGGCTTACCATCTTCACACACTAGAGATTATCCCAACAATCCACAGAAGCACCAACCACCCTATGTTAACACTAGAACATCACAGCAATCTAACACTCCCACATCTAGTTCACAAACAGGCACACCCCGCCAGGGTCATTTTTTTAGACCGCATGCGGGCACCAGGAAAGCATCAACAATCACACTCACAAATCCAACAAAAGTTACCCACCCAAGAATCCCTAAACATTATTAACCACTTCAGCCCCGGAAGAATTTACCCCCTTCCTGACAAGAGCACGTTTTACAATTTGGCACTGCGTCGTTTTAATTGGTAATTGGGCGGTCATGCAATGCTGTACCCAAACAAAATTTGCGTCCTTTTTTTCCCACAAATAGAGCTTTCTTTTGATTGTATTTGATTGCCTCTGCCATTTTTATTTTTTGTGATATAAACGGAAAAAGACAGAAAATTTTGAAAAAATGATATTTTCTACATTTTGTTATAAAAAAAATTTTAATAAACTCAATTTTAGTCATACATTTAAACCAAAATGTATTCAGCCACATGTCTTTGGTAAAAAAAATGTTAATAAGCGTATATTTATTGGTTTGCGCAAAAGTTATAGAGTCTACAAACTAGGGTACATTTTCTGGAATTTACGCAGATTTTAGTTTATGACTGTCTCTCATTTCTTGAGGTGCTAAAATGGCAGGGCAGTACAAACCCCCTCCCCTCAAATGACCCCATTTTGGAAAGTAGACACCCCAAGGAAATTGCTGAGAGGCATGTTGAGCCCATTGAATATATTATTTTTTTGTCACAAGTGATTGAAAAATGACAAAAAAAAAAATTACACAAAGTTGTCACTAAATTATATATACGCTCACACATGCCATGGTTATATGTGGAATTACACCCCAAAATACATTCTGCTGCTTCTCCTGAGTATGGGGATACCACATGTGTGGGACTTTTTGGGAGCCTAGCTGCGTACGGGGCCCCGAAAACCAATCACCGCCTTCAGGCTTTCTAAGGGGGTAAATTTTTGATTTCACTCCTCACTGCCTATCACAGTTTTGAAGGCCATAAAATGCCAAGATGGCACAACCCTCAACCCTCCCCCCCCCAATGACCCCATTTTGGAAAGTAGACACCCCAAGCTATTTGCTGAGAGGCATGTTGAGTCCATGGAATATTTTATATTTCGCCACAAGTTGCGGGTAAATGAAATTTTTTTTTTTGCACAAAGTTGTCACTAAATGATTTGGGGGGGTGAACTGTCCTGGCATTTTATGCACAACATTTAGAAGCTTATGTCACACATCACCCACTGTTCTAACCACTTGAATACAAAGCCCTTTCTGACACTTTTTGTTTACATGAAAAAAATATTATTTTTTTGCAAGAAAATTACTTTGAACCCTCAAACATTATAAATTTTTTAAAAGCAAAGGCCCTACAGATTAAAATGGTGGGTGTTGCAATTTTTTTTTTCACACAGTATTTGCGCAGGGATTTTTCAAACGCAATTTTTTGGCAGTTAGACATACTCAGGAGAAGCGGCAGAATGTATTTTGGAGTGTAATTCCACATATACCCATGCCATGTTTGAACAATATATCATTTAGTGACAATGTTGTGTAAAAAAAAAAAAAATAGCAATTTAATATAAAATATTACATGGACTCAAGATACCTATCAGCAAATAGCTTAGGGTGTTTACTTTCCAAAATGGGGTCATTTGTAGTATGCGTTCTTGCTAGCTCAACATTGTCTACAGGGCAGCTGAGCTTTATACCAATGTTAATTTGAGTATACTTGTTACATATCGGCCTAAACTGAGGATAGGATTTGTTTTTTTTTTTTTTAAATTGGGATATTTATTATAGCAAAAAGTAAAAGATATTGGGGGTTATTTAGTAAAGGAAAATCCACTTTGCACTAGAAGTGCAAACTACAAGTGCAAAGTGCACTTGAAATTGCACTGAAAGTGCACTTGGAAGTAAAGTCGCTGTAGATCCGAGGGGGACATGCGAGGAAAATAAAAAACAGCATTTTAGCTTGCACATGATTGGATAATAAAATCAGCAAAGCTTCCCCTCATTTCAAATCTACCCCTCAGATTTACAGCAACTGCACTTCCAAGTGCACTTTCTGTGCAATTTCAAGTGTACTTTGCACTTGTAGTTTGCACTTGTAGTGAAAAGTGGATTTGATTTTCGTAAATAACCCCCCTTGTGTTTTTTTCAAAATTACCGCTCTTATTTTGTTTATAGTGCAAAAAATAAAAACCGCAGAGGTGATCAAATACCACCAAAAGAAAGCTCTATTTGTGGGGAAAAAAAGGACGTCAATATTGTTTGGGTACTACGTCACACGACCGTGCAAATGTCAGTTAAAGCGATGTAGTGCCGTATCTGAAAAAATGGCCTGGTCATTGAGCAGCCAAATCTTCCGGGACTGAAGTGGTTAAGCCACCTACTTGAGAACAGTTTTTGAAAAAATAGTAAATTACCTTAAAAACAATATATAATAATTATTTGTATATTACTTGTGGTAATTAAACCCCTTGCCACCCAGGCCAACTCTGGCAATTCTCTCCTACATGAAAAAATTATAATTTTTTTGCTAGAAAATTACTCAGAAGAGCCCCCAAACATTATACAGTCAGGTCCATAAATATTGGGACATCGACACAATCCTAATCTTTTTGGCTCTATACACCACCACAATGGATTTGAAATGAAACAAGATGTGCTTTAACTGCAGACTTTCAGCTTTAATTTGAGGGTATTTACATCCAAATCAGGTGAACGGTGTAGGAATTACAACAGTTTGTATATGTGCCTCCCACTTTTTAAGGGACCAAAAGTAATATGACAATTGGCTGCTCAGCTGTTCCATGGCCAGGTGTGTGTTATTCCCTCATTATCCCATTTACAAGGAGCAGATTTAAGGTCCAGAGTTCATTTCAAGTGTGCTATTTGCATTTGGAATCTGTTGCTGTCAACTCTCAAAATGAGATCCAAAGAGCTGTCACTATCAGTTAAACAAGCCATCATTAGGCTGAAAAAACAAAACAAACCCATCAGAGAGATAGCAAAAACATTAGGTGTGGCCAAATCAACTGTTTGGAACATCCTTAAAAAGAAAGAACACACCGGTGAGCTCAGCAACACCAAAAGACCCGGAAGACCACGCAAAACAACTGTGGTGGATGACCGAAGAATTCTTTCCCTGGTGAAGAAAACACCCTTCACAACAGTTGGCCAGATCAAGAACACTTTCCAGGAGGTAGGTGTATGTGTGTCAAAGTCAACAATCAAGAGAAGACTTCACCAGAGTGAATACAGAGGGTTCACCACAAGATGTAAACCATTGGTGAGCCTCAAAAAGAGGAAGGCCAGATTAGAGTTTGCCAAACAACATCTAAAAAAGCCTTCACAGTTCTGGAACAACATCCTATGGACAGATGAGACCAAGATCAACTTGTACCAGAGTGATGGGAAGAGAAGAGTATGGAGAAGGAAAGGAACTGCTCATGATCCAAAGCATACCACCTCATCAGTGAAGCATGGTGGTGGTAGTGTCATGGCGTGGGCATGTATGGCTGCCAATGGAACTGGTTCTCTTGTATTTATTGATGATGTGACTGCTGACAAAAGCAGCAGGATGAGTTCTGAAGCGTTTCGGGCAATATTATCTGTTCATATTCAGCAAAATGCTTCAGAACTCATTGGACGGCTTCACAGTGCAGATGGACAATGACCCGAAGCATACTGCGAAAGCAACCAAAGAGTTTTTTAAGGGAAAGACGTGGAATGTTATGCAATGGCCAAGTCAATCACCTGACCTGAATCCGATTGAGCATGCATTTCACTTGCTGAAGACAAAACTGAAGGGAAAATGCCCCAAGAACAAGCAGGATCTGAAGACACTTGCAGTAGAGGCCTGGCAGAGCATCACCAGGGATGAAACCCAGCGTCTGCTGATGTCTATGCATTCCAGACTTCAGGCTGTAATTGACTGCAAAGGATTTGCAACCAAGTATTAAAAAGTGAAAGTTTGATGGATGATTGTTAATCTGTCCCATTACTTTTGGTCCCTTAAAAAGTAGGAGGCACATATACAAACTGTTGTAATTCCTACACCGTTCACCTGATTTGGATGTAAATACCCTCAAATTAAAGCTGAAAGTCTGCAGTTAAAGCACATCTTGTTCGTTTCATTTCAGTTCCATTGTAGTGGTGTATAGAGACAAAAAGATTAGAATTGTGTCAATGTCCCAATATTTATGGACCTGACTGTATATATTGTTTTAGCAGACATCCTGTAGAATAAAATGGTGGTCATTGCAACTTTTTATGTTACACGGTATTTGCGCAGCAACTTTTTAAACTAATTTTTTTGGGGGAAAAAACTGTTTTAAGAATTAAAAAAAAACCCACTAAAGTTAGCCAGATTTGTTTGTATAATGTGAAAGATGATGATACCTAACATGTCACGCTTTAACATTGCGCACACTGGTAGAATGGCACCAAACTTCAGTACTTAAAAATCTCCATAGGTGACGCTTTACATTTTTTTTACAGATTACATGTTTAGAGTTACAGAGGAGGTCTATTGCTAGAATTATTGCTCTCGCTCTTACGTTCGCTTAACCTGTGTGTCTCTGATATTAGCCAGTGCCTCACCAGCCACTGACCTCACCGCACGTCCCTGGTCACAACAGAGGTTGAATATTAAGAGGTTTATTGAGGCACTTATTTTACAGGTAAAAAGCCAGCATGTTTTAGGGGAATTGCCTCCCCCTTCATCAGGGCTGTGCAGGTTGCTGTGGTCAGTATTGGTTTGGAAACTGTGGATCACCTATGGATATGTGCTTTTGGTGTTGTCAAATTATAGAGACTTATATAGGACCTTCTAGCCCCAACCACCATACCCACCCAGAGGAGGGATCCTACTACTTACACATATAGGGTGCTGGCAGGAGGAGTCTTAAATACTCACTCTCTTCTTTAAGGGTATGTTCTTTCCTAAAAATTGTTTTCTTTACACGATAGAGTCTCTTTAATTTTACCTTGGAAATATTCTGACACTGTTTAAAGCTCCAACACTTCCTCCCTAAAGCGATGTATATCGTTTTTCTCCAAATGACTCTCTAATGGCCACTAAGTGTTGAATACTAAAGTATTGTCCTTGTCTTGCGTAGGTGTATAATTTTGCTTTTTCAGTAGAAAAGAGCAGATGGTCGGTGACACCAGGATTCCTGGCACCGAAAATGATTTAATTTGTGTGTAAACTAGCATGGAAATAGTAAACAGAGGAAGATCTGCAATAAAATCCCTGAGACCGATGTTAATGTCACATAAACACAATGCTGAGCTCATCTAATACGTATTGATGTGTGGGCTTGCGGTCAGTTTACACTCTAATATATATAAAACAAAAGATAATAAATTATTTTTGCTTCAGTGCGTAACTATTTTTGCTATTTGTAGGCTGCTTATAGTTTTATATCCTGAACTTTGACGGGAAGAAAAATTCAACCACTTCCTTCCCCGCCCATAGTCAAATGACGCCCGCAGGAGGGGTCTCCCATCATGGTCAGGCATCATATGACATCCATTTGTGCGCCCGCCGCGTCACTCGGAAGCCGATGCGCGTGCCCGGCGGCCGCGATGTCGGTAATAGAGCAGGGACGTGGAGACCGATCGTGTGTTCCCAGTACAGAGGAACACCGATCGGTCTCCTCCTCCTGTGAGTCCCCTCCCACTACAGTTAGAATCACTCCCTAGGTAACACAGTCAACCCCTTAATCTCCCCCCTAGTGTTAACCCCTTCTCTGCCAGTGACATTTATACAGTAATCAGTGCATTTTTATAGTACTGATCGATGTATAAATGTGATTGGCCCCAAAATAGTGTCAAAAGTGTCCGATATGTCAATTGTAATGTCACAGTCACGATAAAAATCGCAGATTGCCGCCATTACTAGTAAAAAAAAAAAAATAATAATAAAAATGCCATAAATCTATCCCCTTCTTTGTAGATGCTATAACTTTTGCACAAACCAATCAATATATGCTTATTGGGATTTTTTTTACCAAAAATATGTAGAAGAAAACATATCGGCCTAAACTGAGGAAAAAGAAATGTATTTATTTTTTTTAAATTGGGATATTTATTATAGCAAAAAGTAAAAAAAATTGTGTTTTTTTTCAAACTTGTCACTCTTCTTTTGTTTATAGCACAAGAAATAAAAACCGCAGAGGTGATCAAATACCACCAAAAAGAAAGCTGTATTCAGGTACAGTGTTGCATGACCGCGCAATTGTCATTCAAAGTGCGACAGCGCTGAAAACTGAAAATTGGCTTGCGCAGGAAGGGGGTAAAAATGCCCTGTATTGAAGTGATTAAAGATGAACTCAAGGATAAGCAAATATTGTCTAAATACAAGAGTTGTGTATTCTTCCTTGAATCTTAGTGTGCTTTGTGTATTTGTTCCAGATATGTGTAGTAATCCTGTGTTAAAGCGGGATTCCGGCCTGAAAAAAAAAATTTAAAAGTCAGCAGCTACAAACACTGTAGCTGCTGACTTTAAATAAGTACTTACCTGTCCTGGGTGCCCGCGATATCGGCCGCCCGAGGCCGACCCGTCCCTCGGCTCGCGGGTCCCGGCACCGCCATTCTAGGTAAGGGAAACAGGCAGTGGAGCCTTGCAGGTTCACTGCCAGTTTCCTACTGCGCACGCGCGAGTGGCGCGGTGCTCCGCTCTGTGAATGGCCCGTGGTGTTCTGGGAACACACACAGTTCCCAGAAGACAACGGGGCCGCTCACTGAGGAGAAGAACACGCCGCGGAATAGGAAGAGGCAGATTAGGAAGACCGCCTAGCAACAAGGGTTTAGGTAAGTTTAAAAACATTTTTTTTTTCAAATGTTTTTTTTTTATTTTTTTTTTTGGTGATTTTTTTTTTCAGGGTGGCCCTCCACTTTAAACTTTACCTTCCTGTAATAGACAGGTCACTGCTGCTCTCTCCCCTTGTGCAGGGTGACTGGTCTCGTCTCCGGTGGCTCCCAAAGGTTGAGTCAGAGTGTCAAAGCATGGGAAGATGTCATGGAGGAGCACTACAGAAGATGTCCCAGATTCAGGTTTCCAGAGGAGCCCCATTGTAGTGAAGAGCCAAGGCAGCCTTGTTTGATGGCTGAGAAATTTGACCCTAATCACATTTTAATGTGAGCATAGCCAGGGGCTTTAGAGGCTTTCTCTACCTGTTTGTAAGCACGTTTTTTGGTAGACATTTTTACAAGTGACTTGTATTACAGGAGTAGAATCTCAGATTGTTTGGCCCATAGACTTTTAAGTGGGAGAAAAACACGTTTTTCAAGCATTTTTCAGGCACTCCCATTAAAGTCTATTGGGCCAAAAATGCATGACTGCCCAGAGGCATAACTAGAACCTTCAGAGCCCAGGTGCAAGAAGCCATGAAGGGCCCCCCTGACCTCCAGCCAGGGCCCTTCCCTCTGAGCCCAGTGGTGGAATGCCAAAGCCCAGTCACAAGTGCACTTGCAACCCTGGTAGTTCTGCCACTGGTGTTAGTAATTTTTTATTTTTGTTATATTTTTTATTATTTTTTTGCCATTTTATTTTATTTATTTTAGAATTGTATTTTTTTTATTCACTTTTAATTTTTTTTTGGAGCCCCATTGGAGGGCTTTGGTCTAAACAGACCACTGATGTTTCACCTTTGAGACAGTGAGAGGATATTGAGGACACCCTCGATCCTCATCTCTGCAGCCCCAGGTGCACAGAATCAATGGACATGAATAGCTCTGTAGAGCTTCCTGTTCATTCACAAACTGAAGCATAGTAAACAGTTTACTGATCACTGACTCTGTCCATTCAGAAAAGGAAGCCGGTAAGGGCCGGCAATTGACATATTTACCAGCCCCTAAGAAGATGTTACATTGAGTAAATAGATACCTAACATGTCATGCTATAATTGCACACGCTCCTGGAATAGCGACAAACTACGGTACTTAAGCATCTCCATAGAAAACGTTTTAAAATGTTTTACAGGCTACCTGTTTAAAACTACAGAGGAGGTCCTGTGCTAGAATTATTGCTCTCGCTCTAATGATTACAGCAATACCTCACATGTGTGGTTTGAACACTGTTTAAATATGCAGTTGCTACTTACGTATGCGTTCGCTTTTACACTCGAGCTCAAAGGGATGGAGGGACTTTTTTCTTATTTATTTTACTTTTTATTTTTACACTGTCCCTTTAATTTTTTTTTTTTTTTAATCACTTTTATTCCTATTACAAGGAATGTAAACATCCCTTGTAATAGAAATAAGCATGACAGGTCCTCTTTATTGAGAGATCTGGGGTCAAAAAGACAAAGGCAAAAACAAAAAAAAAAAATATTTTGCCTTTAACAAAAAAAAAAAAAAAATCAGCCCTTTAAGCCCGAGAGGCGGAAGTGAGGTCAGACGTCACTCCGGTCCTCCAAGGGCATAGAGCCGAGTGGGTACTTTCTTCCCCTTACTCAGCTTCCTGCCTAGTCGTTGGCTGTACTGGATCGGTTCCGAACTTCCCAACACCTTCGGTAAGCTCGGAAACCCCTGGGAAGTGGCGGGAGAGGGGGAGGGCACCTCTCCCACTGCATTTAAAAGTGATCTCATGGTGAATCCGCCGATAAGACCACTTTTATATGAAAGCTGTCCGCCTGCAGAAAAAAAAAAGATACTGGGGGTTATGACAGCTAGCTGCTGCCAAAACCCTGGTATTTGATTGTACAGTCATGACGTATATTTACAGTTAGGCGGTAGGCAAGTATTGTATGCCAAGCCAAAATCTTTGTGTTAGGTTTTTTTCTGTTACCCAGGATTGCTTGAGAAAGATTTTCCATCACTTTCTGTCCCACTGACAGCAATTTTACTCCTCAAAAAGAAAGGAAGTAACACCTTTGACAATTATCCCTGGAAGAAGTGTTCATTTTAGAGATTTCCCTCTACACCTCTAACTATGCTTGCCAAGACTGAAAGTGAGAATAAATTTCCCAAACTGGGACATAGACAGCAAAAACTGGAGTTTTGTGAGTAAAGTGCCAGACATGTTTGTGAAGTCCAGAAGTTGAGTTTAATAAAATCCAACGTGTTTCAGGATTCTGATGGTCCTCCTTCATCAGGGATTGGAGAGCGGACTTTGTAACAGTAGAGTCTTCCTGAAGGGAAGACTGAAAGGTTTATGGTCTGAAGGATCTGCTCCAGGTGCCAGTTTCAGCAGCACAAGACTTTTTCATCAAACTCAACTTGTAATCAAAGCAACTACTGGACTTTATAAATCTGCCTGCCATTTTCCTCACCAAACACCAGTCCACACTAGATGACCCTGGACCCTTCCTTTTGGAGAGCTGCCTAAAAATGCATCATATAATGTTTTTTTAACACTGAGTTACTAACAAGATGGGGATGTAAAACCCATGTCCTATTGACATATTCCTAAACAAATAACTGACACAAAATTGAAGCATCTGACTTTTCATATAATGGTTTTCTACATTGAGTTACTAGCAAGATGGGGATATAAAAAACCCATGTCCTATTGATAAGCTGAAGGACTGAGTTGGGTCTCTGTTAAGACCATGTCCAAGGCCTGTTTGGATTTATGGTTTTACAAGATGTTTCCCACCAGTTGGTCAATTTTGAGGATTCTCATCAGGTCATCATATACAAGCTAAAACTGATTGATTGGAAGATAGGTTGTTTTTATCTACTACTTAGTTTGTGCTGCTCAATAGGGGGATTTAATGCCTCTCTTGAAAACACAACCTAAAGTATATCTAGTATATCTAAAGACATTTTTTTTCATTTTAGAGAAAGTAGAGCAGGGTTTAAACCAATGTCAGTTTTTTTTTGTTTTCTTTTTGCCATCTTTGTGTGAGCATGGTGCAGCGTGGTATAGCGGGTAGTAAACACAGAGTCCAAAATATGCAATATATTGTAGAAAGGTTCAACACAGTACAACTAGGCCTGATGGGTAGGCGCGGCCGTCCGGGGTCACTTATGAAATGGAACCGCAGTCTGTAGACATGAAAGATGCCGACAACGTCTGCAACGAACAGCGGATTTCAGCCTGGCTGGTCTACACCCAAAGGGAAGACTTCTTGAAGCGAAGTTCGAAATTGAACAGCTGCCTCTCTGTGACCACAGGAAATCAAAGAGGAACCAAGTTTCTTTACAACTTCCTTCCACTTCTACATTGCCGCTTTGGTCAAACACCACCTACAGTGGGGAATAGAGACTGCATCTGCCTACATGTGTCTCATTAGGGACATTTCCCTACACTTCATGTCTTATGAACTCAACAGGATGTGAAATGATTGTCACGTGGACAAGTGTCCCCATTGGAAGATTTTCCCTCTATTCCTGTTCTGGTAGCACTTTCATTCCTGGTGGCATTGGTAATCAGGAAAACTAGAGAGAGTGATTCTCCCTAATGGGGAACGACAGTGAAGAAAATCTGACAGCAGCAAGAGCCCCTCGCCACTCCAACCAGCTCTAAAAAAGTTTTGGCTTTACTTATACTTTAACCCTCCCCAAAAAATATTTAACTTTAAATGAATATACTAGCATGTGTTTGGGGTGTGGGAGGACACTGAAGCAACCAATGGAAACCTACATAAATAATATAAAATTATATCATTTTCATTCAGAGGGGGTTTCTAAGGAGGATTAAACCCGATACCCGAGTTCTGCAAGGTCTCAGTTCTATACACATCCAAAGCGTTATACTACCCCAAATAATTCAACAATGTACTTTAGTTTCGCAAACCAAAGCTCTTATTTTTAATTTAAAAAACCATGCTCCCCCCCTCTTTCTTTTTTTGGAAAATAGCCACTAGAGTTGGTTACTGTATATAAACACATTGCAAGTCATGAGTAGTATTTACTTTTCCTCTCCCAGTCTACAATTTTTTAACGTGATATAACTCATTGGCCTTAGTCAGTTCGGGATTTCTACTACCATTGCTTAAACACGAAGAAGGGAATTTCCTAGCTGATGAATCCCCGCAGATGTCTTCCATTGTCAGAGGCTAGCGTGTAATTACAGATCATCAGCTAATGAATGAACTGGGTGCTCTATCAATGAGCAATGCCTGATAGTATGGTGATTATTAAATCAAATTTGCCAGAAGGAGATGACTTATGTAACCTAAAGCTGTCGGCACCTTTACGTATACATGTTGACTCATTTGGGTGTTTTTAATAAATGTATTCTTATTTTTCCTGCTTGAGCAGAGCAGAGTATGTATACACATAGGCAGGACAAAGCAGTGCTGAGATGCACTAGAGAAAGGGATCCAATGAGATCTAGTCTGTGTCACCCAAGGAATGACCATGGTGACTTGCTTTATGTGTATAGAAATAACTTCTTCTGCTTACAATGATGAACATTTTGGCTTGGTTCATTTTCCATCAAGGGCTTCTGCTGTGTGTCAGCAGACTGAGCAAGCTAGTCTAGATGTCACCTTGCCTATATGTATAGACAGGGTTCGGGTGTACAGATGAACAGGCAGGGAAAGGTGGGCTCCTTTTTCGTGCAGAGCATAAATGAGACCCAGGTAAGGCCACCCCGGTCAGAAAGCGGCTACTTAGGCAACAGAGGGTCTTAATCAGGGTTAATTCTAAAAGTACAAAATGTATTGGTTTCATAGATTACACAGAATAAAAGAATTCATGGTGCGACAATAATTATCTTGGAAATTTCACACACAGTACTACACACAATTTTGGCTCGGTTCACACTGCCATGACCTGAAAGTCGGCATGAATTTGACAGACAACGTTGAAGCAACCTCAGGGAATGCCTGGGTAATCTTCCTGTAATGTTGGATCCAAATCACATCAATTAAGATCAGGATCCGACTTGGAGGCAACTTCTATTAAAGTCTACGTGCACAAGTCAGATAGAAGCTCTCATTGGCTAAAATTGGATTTCACCTGGCATGCGACTTGGAGCCTCACAAGTCAGATCCCAAGTCACAGCAGTGTGAACCGAGCCTTGACCTTCATAGGGGGACCGAGAGAAAATCAAGTTGTGTATGGCTAACTTAAAGAGGAATTCCACTCAGGGGGGCCATTAAAAAAAAAAAAAAAATTAAAAGTCAGCAGCTACAAATACTGCAGCTGCTGACTTTTAATTGGACACTTACCTGTCCCTGGGTCCAGCGATGCGGGGGATCGAAGCCCCGCTCGTCTCCCCCACCGTTCAGCGGCGCCGGCACTGCAACTGTGGGCGCCGGGCTGTGGCTTCACAGCCTGGCACCCACTGCGCATGCGCGAGCGACGCCGCGGGCCGTGATTGGCCGCTCAGTCACCTGGGACCTGTAATGGGTCCCAGATGATTGATAGGAGGAAGGGAGCAGAGCGGAGCCCTTCCTGTGCCAAGGGGGAAGTGATGTCACCAGCCCAGGCACTGGAAGGGGCAGGCTACGAGGGACCCCCTAGCAACAGGCATTTAGAGGTAAGTTAAAAAAAAAAAAAATATCCAAATGTTTTTTTGTTTTTGTTTTTTAGGATTTTTTATGTATTTTTGTTTTTTTGGGTGAAACCCCACTTTAAAGGTGCCCTTACATAAGGTGAAAAATCATTAGAAAATCTGTCATTTGGACAGTTTTTGTTTTTCGTCCAGGTAATGAGCACAAATTGAAAATCAGTGTTGACGTTTTTAAACCAAAAAAACAGAAGGAAAATTTTGAAAAACTTCTGCTGAATGGACAATAAATTGAAAGATTAATGTGTTTCTCGCCTGTTAAAAATTGTACTGTTGGTACTGCGCATATGTGACCCAAAAGCAAAAAAAAACCCAAAAGAGTAACCGATCCATTTATGTCCATTGAACCATTTATCATATGAAATTCAGTCATTACACGATGGCAATATTGTTTGCTCTCACGACCGTGTGTTTGTTTTTCGAAAACGCAAAAACAATTTTTGGACTGGTGTATGGCTGGCATTAGTGTTTTTATTGGACCAGTAGCCAAATTGTGGGGCCTAAAAATTGGTGCTTTTATTGACTCTGCCGCTGCATCAGCTTCATCTTACTTTAATTTCTTATTGTTTCTCTAGAAAGTACTTTTGTAGCAGGGATCATATAAACATGTATCATAAATACTAAAAGAGTATGTAAAAACCTAAACTTCTTTTACTAAAGTATAACTAAAGGCAAAACTTTTTTTTTTTTTTAGTTTTGAATAGAGTGAAGAGGGATTAGAACATCTGTAAATTTTCCGTTAAGGAGATTCTCCCTCTCTATTTGTCCTGTTTACGTTTATCATTGAAAGTGAAAGTAAAAGAAAATCCCAAATTTTGGGTTGTCCCTAGAAATGTGATAAGGGGGAAATCTTCCAATGGGGACACTAGTTCTGGTGATCTGGGGGTCCCCAAGGAATTCCCTTTATTTGCAATGATGTTACCTCACTTCCTGTTTGGCTATGGGATGGGAAGTGAAGGGAAATCTCTGCAATGTGACACAGAAGGCAACAACAACAAAAAAATCTGACAGGGGTTATAACCCTCCCTTGTTCTATCCAAAATGAAAAAAAAAGAAGTTTTGCCTATAGTTCTACTTTAAGTACAGTAGGGAATGGTTAAGGTGTCTGATTTTTTTACTTTTTTTTTATCTGTGTGACATCGGGGAGATTTCCGTTCACTTTATGTCCCTGAGACACAGCAGGAAGGGAGCTGATCTTCTCTTAGACAGCTGTCAGAAGAACATTGGAAGATTTCCTCTTACCTGCTGTTGCTGAGACAAATCAAAAATGTTGGATTTGATGTAATTTTCTTTAATAGATATAATCATCAGAAAAAAATATTATCTATTTATTTATGATGATGATTATTATTCATAATAATAACCATTGTTATTATTATTATCCATTCATAATATTAAATTGATATTAAAGCGGCGATATTAAAGCTGCAAAAATCAAAAGCCAGCAGCTTCACATAATGCAGCAGCTGACTTTTAATAATCGGATACTTATCTGTCCTGGAGTCCAGCGATGTTGGTACCGCAGCTAATGTTTCCATTAGCTGTCGGGTGCATGCCACCTCCATTGCGAGTAAAAGAACCCGGCTTCTCCTACGGCGCATGCACAAGGCTCCACTCCTCTCTCCTACTGGCCCAGCGGCCGGGGGAAGGAGGAGGAGGGAGCCCCACGGTGACGGCTGAGACTCCCGGAAGTGGAAATAGAATACCTTTATTACAGTGCCTTGCAAAAGTATTCACCCCCCTTGGCATTTTTCGTGTTTTGTTGCCTCACAACCTGGAATTAACATGGATTGTTTGAGGATTTGCATCATTTAATTTACAGAACATGCCCACAACTTTGAAGATGTTTTTTTTTTATTGTGAAGCAGACAACAAATAGGATAAAATAACAGAAAAAGTAAATGTGCATAACTATTCACCCCCCTAAAGTCAATACTCTGTAGAGCCACCTTTTGCGGCTATCACAGCTCCAAGTTGCTTTGGATTATTATTATTATTATACAGGATTTATATAGCGCCAACAGTTTACGTAGAGCTTTACAACTTGAGGGTAGACAGTACAAATACAATACACTTTAATACAGTAGGAATCAGAGGGCCCTGCACCTTAGAGCTTACAATCTAAGATAAGTCTCTATGAGCTTGCTACTGAGATTTTTGCCCATTCCTCCTTTCAGATCTGCTCCAGCTCCTTCAAGTTGGATGGTTTGCGCTTGTGAACAGCAATCTTTAAATCTGACCACAGATTTTCTATTGGATTGAGGTCTGGGCTTTGACTAGGCCATTCCAACACATTTACATGTTTCCCCTTAAACCACTCAAGTGTTGCTTTAGCAGTGTGTTTGGGGTCATTGTCCTGCTGGAAGGTGAACCTCCATCCTAGCCTCAAATCACACACAGAGTGGTACAGGTTTTGCTCAAGAATATCCCTGTATTTAGCACCATCCATCTTTCCCTCAACGCTGACCTGTTTCCTAGTCCTGACTGCTGAAAAACATCCCCACAGCATGATGCTGCCACCACCATGTTTCACTGTGGGGATGGTGTTCTTTGGGTGATGTGATGTGTTGGGTTTGCACCAGACAGCGTTTTCTTTGATGGCCAAAAAGTTCAGTTTTAGTCTAATCAGACCAGAGCACTTTCCTCTATACATTTTGGGAGCCTTCCACATGCCTTTTCGCAAACTCAAAACGTGCCATTTAGTTTTTTGCTGAAAGTAATGGATTTCTTCTGGCCACTCAGCCATAAAGCCCAACTCTATGGAGCGTACGGCTTATTGTCGTCCTATGTACAGATACTCCAGTCTCTGCTGTGGAACTCTGCTGCTCCTCCAGGGTTACCTTAGGTCTCTGTGCTGCCTCTCTGATTAATGCCCTCCTTGCCTGGTCTGTGAATTTTGTTTTGCGGCCATCTCTTGGCAGGTTTACTGTTGTGCCATGTTCTTTCCATTTGGTTATGATAGATTTGATGGTGCTCCTAGGGATCATCAAGGATTTGGATATTTTTTTATAACCTAACCCTGACTTGTGTTTCTCAACAACATTGTCCCTTACATGTTTGGAGAGTTCCTCGGTCTTCATGGCAGTGTTTGGTTAGTGGTTCCTCTTGATTAGGTGTTGCAGCCTCTGGGGCCTTTCAGAAAGGTGTGTATATGTAATGACAGATCATGTGACACTTAGATTGCACACAGGTGGACATCATTTCACTAATTATGTGACCTCTGAAGGTAATTGGTTGCACTGGAGCTTTTTATGGGCTTCATAACAAAGGGGGTGAATACATATGCACATGCCAATTATTAATTTCTGAAAAATTGTTTTATGCATATATTTTTCTAATTTTACTTCACCAACTTGGACTATTGTGTTCTGATCCATCACATATACTTCAGATTAAAAAAAACATTGAACTAAAGGCTGTAATGTAACAAGATAGGTAAAAAGCCAAGGGGGGTGAATACTTTTGCAAGGCACTGTAGACAGGTATCCTGTCCCCCCTCCCCTCCGAAAGGTGCCAAAAGTGGTACCGGAGGGGGGGGGGGGGGGACAACGAGCGGAAGTTCCACTTTTGGGTGGAACTCCGCTTTAAACGCTCAGATTTGTAAGCATGTTCCGCAGCTAGTTTAATCACTTATAGAGTATGCAGCATCTTTATCTTTTAATCCTTGCCTATGTTCCAGTTTAAAGCGGACCTCCACCCAAAAGGGGAAGCTCTGTTTGTCTGCCCCCCCGCTACCACATATGGCACCTTTTGGGGGGTGGGCAGGTACCTGGTTTTGACAGGTACCTGCTCCCACTTCCCCTCAGCCCCCTCCTCCTTCCCCCGCAGCTGGCCCATTCACAAAGTGCGCTTTGCACATGTGCAATAGGAAACATGCGCAGCAAGGCTTCACTGCCCATTTCACTTAGTCAAGATGGCAACGCAAGCACCCGATAGCTAATTGACATATCGGCTCAGGTGAGGACACTGCTAGGTTTCTGGATAGGTAAGTGCCCAAATAAATAAAGTCAGCAGCTACAGTATTTGTAGCTGCTGATTTTACATTTTTTTCTGAAGGAGCCTGGAGCTCCTCTTTAAGCTGGTGTATAATACTACTGTAGCCACCCTGGCGGTATGATTATGTCAGATTTTTTCATCTCAAAGCGGTACATTGTTTTGAATAGAAATTTGGCTTTTTATATTGTAGGCCTGTAATTCTCAGTAATAACACACTTAAATCTGTCCAAACAAGAGTCTAGTAGACATCCTGGGTATGATAAAGTTTGAATCACAAAATCATAAATTATAATATAATAAATAACTATAAATAATTCTAAAAAAATAATAATATAGTAATAATAATAACATGGATTTCCCCATGATTCACTATCGCTCAATTCTGCAAGTGTTCTAATTTACATTGCTGTTTTCTAGCTGGTCTAAAACCACTTTTAAAGTAAAAGGGACACTTTTTGGTTGCTATGGACAATCTCAAGTTTCCAGGCAGAAAGAACAGTATATATAATATAAAAGTGCATACAGGGCACTGGATAAAGCATTAGGGACAAAGGGGATGTGATATGATTTCATACAGTAATGTAATCTGTAAGATTACAGTGTACTGTATGTGTTATGTTTTGTGTTTTTGAATTTGCCACCGGGCTTCGCCCCTATGCGTAGCGGTGCTCGAAGGGAATGAAGCCCGGAACACAGAACATCGGGCGGTGGAACCGGCGGAGTAAACAGTGGGGGGGGCATCGCAGGATCCCGGGGACAAGGTAAGTATACTTCACCAGGATTCTGCAATGCAATCCCGAGTGTGACTCAGCGTTACCGCTAATGGTACTGAAATTTATCCCCGAGCCACACGTGGGAATACCGCCAGGGAGGGTTAATTATGTATTTTTAAATATTTATCATAATTATTAATAATTATTAATTCCTAATTACTTGTTTTATTTATGTTATTATTATTATTACTAGTTTTATCATTACTTATATAGCTACTGATTTAATTACCGAATTTCCCATTGAAGAAATATTTCGACACTGCTATAAAAAAGGAACTGTCAAAATGCTGTTACAGGATATATAGACCACAAACGAGGGCACAGCACAGGGCATTCAGCTCAACTGGCACGAAGAGGAACTTCTGCAGTTTTATGACATCATTGGTAAACAGATTAATAACAGTGATAAATAATTCTAAAAAATGTTAAGGCCACAGTGAATGACACATCGGTCTCATGGGATTGCTATGCTTCCCTTTCCATTTTCAGATTTTCTCTTAATTCCTTATATGTGTGTGTGATATTTACTATATAGCTAAAGGTTTGTAGACACCTGACCATCAGACTGAAAGTATATTAGGGCGTACACACGGTCGGACTTTGTTCGGACATTCCGACAACAAAATCCTAGGATTTTTTCCGACGGATGTTGGCTCAAACTTGTTTTGTCTACACACGGTCGCACAAAGTTGTCGGAAAATCCGATCGTTCTGAACGTGGTGACGTAAAACACGTACGTCGGGACTATAAACGGGGCAGTGGCCAATAGCTTTCATCTCTTTATTTATTCTGAGCATGCGTGGCACTTTGTCTGTCGGATTTGTGTACACACGATCGGAAATTCCGACAACGGATTTTGTTGTCGGAAAATTTTATCTCCTGCTCTCCAACTTTGTGTGTCGGAAAATCCGATGGAAAATGTCCGATGGAGCCCACACACGGTCGGAATTTCCGACAACGCGCTCCGATCGGACATTTTCCATCGGAAAATCCGACCATGTGTACGGGGCATTAGAGTTTGTTGGACATCTTTCAATTGCCTCTGTAACCCCCCCCGCCCCCCCCTTTTGGTGGCTATAATAGCTATTGAATTACCTGGAGAGAGTCCACGTCAGCTGGCAGGTAAAGCTGACCATAAACTCTGCGATTTTCATCCCATTTCTGATGAAGTGGCTAAAATTTGCTCTATAGAAGGGCATTTTGCCCATTAGGCCCCAGTGGGAGCCGAAACTCATATATAGAAGCTGTATTTCTTCTGCTTCTCGCAGTCACTGGTTCTTAATGAAGCCACAGCGCCCAAAGCATCCCTAGAAACCACCTACGGCATGGGGAATCCCCACCTCTTAAACTGGAAGACCAGGCTTTTTCTGGCACTTTTTGTTTACAAATATAAATCAGTACTTTTTGCTAGAAAATTACTTAGAACCTTCAAACATTATACATTTTTTTTTAGCAGAGAGCCTAGGGAATAAAATGTCGATTGTTGCAATTTTTTATGTCACATGGTATTTGCGCAACGGTTTTTCAAATGCAATTTTTTGGAAAAAATAAATTTTAATGAAGAAAATGAAAAAAAAAACACTATATATATACCCCGATTTTTTGTAAAATGTGAAAGATGATGTTAAGCTGAGTAAACAGATACCTAACAAGTCATGCTTTAAAATTGCGCACACTCGTGGAATGACAAAAAAACCTCTATACAGTAGGTGACATTTTAAATGCCTTTACAGGTTATATGCTTAGAGTTATAGAGGAGGTCTAGCTCTAGAATTATTGCTTTCGCTTTAACGTTTGCGGCGTTACCGCACATGTGTGATGTGAACACCGTTTACATATGCGTGCATGACTTAAATATGCGTTCGCTTCTGCACGCAGGCATGAAGGGATGGGGGCGCTTTAAATTATTTTTTTATTTTTTTCTTATTTTTTTTACACTCTCCCTTTAATTTATTTATTTTTTTATTACTTTTATCCCTATAGCACCCTCTACCAATAGGTAGGTGCTAGTAATAGGATTTTTACTAGGAGACTGTCAGCACAGGCAAATTTCGCCAGGCCTATGCTGCAAACTAGGCCTGACTGTTTTGATCTGAGGGGCTGGGAGTGGTTAGAGTAGCAGTGGGTGTGGCCACCTGTGCTCTAGTCCTGGGGCTCCTCCCCTGCTTCCAGGAAGAGTATTCTGGAAGAGGGGCGGGGCCTGAAACTGGAGTTGGCAGGCAGCTCATGTGGGAGCCCTGACCAATCCCCAACTGGTATTGGCCTGTAATATAAGCTGAGGTAACATGCCACTGGGGGGAGTTGTCAGCTGAGTGAAGTGGAGGATGGAATACTAGCAGCAGGAGGGCACCCCTATCTGGGGGGGGGGTGTACTGATCGCAGGAGGAGGCCCATGGAGAGCTGTGAGAGAACTTTGCCATTACATGGTCACTGGCAATGTCTTTACCATTACACGCTCGTTGGTAAAGAACCCCTGGAGCAGAGGGGCAGGTGAAGCTGTCGGAACGTGTGGTCTCAATGAAGGACTCAGGGCAGAGAAAGGTCGGTGAGTGTATCACAGTGGAGGGCTGGATGTGCCAGGAAGTCTATGAGGCAACTTTGCTTTTACACGGGCATTAGCAAAGTCTTCATCATTACACGGTCAATGATGGGGAGTCCTGGATCAGAGGAGAGACTGTGGGGATATGTGTCAAATCGATGTGGCCTGGGGGCACAGGATTTGCAAGCTGGGCTGGCTGGGAACATTAGTCCATCATCCAACATGTGCTTTTAAACTACTAGGCCTCCAGGGAGAGGTGCTGCAGGCCTCTGGCCTAGTAGCTGCAAGCAATCAGAGCCAGCTTAAAAGATTTATTCAGAGTGGGTCCTTCTAGCTTACAGAAGAAGATGTGGCATTACTTTAGTTCAATATAAGATTTGTGCAGGAGGAGAGGAGTTCTGGGGACATCACCCTTACACGGTCAAGAGTGATGTCCTCATCCCTTACATGGTAATGGATGGGGAATGCCTGGAAGCAATAGTCTGCATGGTGATGCAGGAGGAAGATCATAGCCATTAATATATGCACATCATCTCTTCAGGCTCCAACTATGGCTAGTGTGTGAAATCTTTAAAGTATGATGGCAAATCAACTATCCTATGGGCATCCCATATACCCTTTTCCCCAACCAAGTTGTACCCCCAATAAACAAAAACAAAACCAGCAAAAGACTGTTCATTGTCTCTGCAAGTGATGTATGGGAGTCTGGCAGCGGAGTTAATTGTGGATGTCTGTTACTAGTGCAGTGGCGAAGCGTGGGTTGTCACCGCCCGGGGCGGGACAAATAATTTGCTCCCCCCCTGACTCACGAACTTACCTATTTTCAGCTAGCTCCAGTCTGGTTACATGATCCCCTGTGTGAGCCAGCGGTGGCCGCAGGGGAGAGGAGAGCATGCTTGACAATGACTGGTAAAGCATGGAGTGGTGACATCACCTATAGGTTCCTATGTCCCATCTGTTGTTGGTGCTCCCTCCTCTCCCCTGCATACATATCTCCCCGGCTCACACAGAGAATAACATGACCAGACAGCCTGAAAATAGGCGTTTATATCTTTTCTACACAGGTTAGCCATCATAGGCATTAGGAGGGGGGATTTTATAATATTTCAGTTAATGGAAGCTACATATGTCATATTCACACTATAATACTTGTTGCAGCACTGTGCAGTTGGGATCAATACCCAGTAGGGTTTTGTATTTAACCTTTTTGAAAATGTTCTATATATATTTTGGTATATCTATATATAAACCAATATATATATATATATATATATATATATATATATATATATATATATATATATATATACACAATTCAAAAAGGTTAAAAAAATTAAAAACCCCTAAGAGGCATTGATCCCAACTGCACAGTGCTGCAACAAATATTATAGTGTGAATATGACATATGTAGCTTCCATTAACTGTAATATTATAAAATAACCCTACTATTAGTAAGTCCCAATCACCGGTGCTGCCAGAAACCTCAACCTAATTGTGCAAATAAAGCAATTAAATAAAGTACAGAAAATTTCATAAAACAATTCATCAAATACAATAATTCTAAGATAGTCCTGCTGGGTAGTGAATCCAAATCACCAGTGCTGCAAGAACACACAATTGTGCAAATATATAAATAAACAAGCTAATTCCATATAACAATCAATAAAAAGCATTCAAAAAACATGGCTATGAATAAATATTTTATTGATAATTATATAAAATTAGTTTGTTTATTTATATATTTGCACAATTGTGTGTTTTTGCAACACTGGTGATTTGGATTCACTGAGAGAGACATTGGGTTTAGAGAGACAGTGGAGCTGAGGGAAAGGGGGGAGGCTGAGAGATGACGAGAGAGACTGCTATCCCTACCTTCCATGCCAGTGTCTCCTTTCATCCTTCCAGCGGCTCCCTGGCAGCATGCCAGTCCTCTGGGTCCCCAGTCAGCCTGTTGCCCGGGAAGGAAGTTAGAGCAATCCATGCTCTAGAGTCACGGGAGATTCTGCGCCCGCCGTTTCTCACCTCTTGGGGGGGGCGAGGTCAAGGAGGAGGCGGCCGCGGAGGAACTATTCTCCCGACTCCCGGGCTCTCAGGCCACTCTGTCCTCAGCTCGGCCCCTCGCTGGTCACCGCCATGAGAGAGATCCCCCTGCTGCTCGCCCGCACCCCAAGAACTGTTGCTGGACAACGTGGACTCGTCATAAGTTTAACAGGGGCTTTTATCCCCGTGCTAGACGGTCCACACATGTAACAGCGCCCCTCTAAATTTTGCGCCCGGGGTGGTGGCACCCGCCGCACCCTCCACGCTACACCACAGTACTAGTGGCAACTACACCGCTACATCACTATTACAAGGAATGTAAAGATCCCTTGTAATAGAAATAAGGATGACAGGTCGCCTTGATGCAGAGATCTGGGGTCAAAAAGACCCCAAAGCTCTTGTTTACATTTAAAAGCAAAAGATCCAAAAATAAAACTTTTTTTTTTTTTATCTTTTGTTTTAAACAAATACATTTTTACTTCCAGCCTGGACCGGAAAGTGACATCATGACGTCACTCCGGTCCTTCAAAGCCATAGAAGTGATCTTAAAGTATCTACTCTTTAATCGCTTATGGGAGCAGCCAGCCACAAAGTCCGAAACGTACGTCCCCTCCTGCCGCCTCGGAGAGCGCTTCAGCGCCTCATGAGCTGCTCAGAACATTTTCATGAGAAAGCGAGACAATGTCTGCAGCCATAACCCTGGTAAACCACTTCCAAACCGCAACATATCTGTTTGTATTGTGGTCGGCAAGTGGTTAAGCAAAGGGGCGAGGATAGCAGTGACATCACTTCCCACATATCGCCACTGGCCTTATTAGGGCAATGACATTGACAATGGTCAATCATGTCACAACCAGCCCCTTATGTTCCCCACGGCAGTGCCCAACCTCCTGTGCTATTTTTTTTACACCCCTTACCTATTAGCTCAGAAAATTTACATTTTTAATTGGACAGATTGAGCTACTATTGATGTCAATGGGGTTCAAGTTTGGCATCCAACCTTCTTTGAAGTGCGCCAAACCAAACCAAGGACAGCTCGGCTTATCACTTATGGGCAGCTGAAGTATTTTAGTGCTGTAGCTCTTTATTTGTAAAGGAGGCAGCATCCTAGAACGGTAGACCTGAAGTCCACATTCGACTCTGTGTCTGCTTGTAGGGAGGTGCAGCGTGGGGTGGTGGCAGTAGCCACTCAGAGTCCAGTTGCAGAAACAGAATTGTATTGTAATTAAAATTCAACAAAGCACCCAGCGGGAAGACAACCCCACCGGGAGCACTCACAGAATTTTACAATGAAGAGTTCAACAACAGGTCTCGGGTGTGTCAAGTGGCGGAATGCAGCCTGCCTGGCCCATACCCAAATGGGGAGGCTTTCAGGAAGGATGGTTTGTCCCTGCTATTTTCCTACTCGTCTAGAACCTTTCTCTCACAGACGGATAACCTGTCCCTACACTGCCCACATGCAAAATGTATGCCAAGCCTGGGAGCCAGGGCCTTATATAAACTCTGCCCGACCCAAGAAAGCCACCAGAGTCACATGGGGCGCCAGGATCCAATTGAATAGCTTCCCCAGTGACCCAGGAAACCATAGAGAAACCATGTTCCCCTTGACTTCCTCTCCCTATGCAATGCCGTTGCGGTTGAGCGCCACCTGCAGTGGAGAAAGTAGACTGCACCTGCCTACATGCTTTACAGTGCACTAAAGCATATCTAAACCCAAGAGGGAAAAAAATTATATTTTGAAGCTTACCAGTCCTTTGATGTGATGGCTGCATTTGATTTTCTATTAGGCTTCTTCCCTTTAATTTCATTTTCCCCTAGGGATCCTTGTAGAGTTACCATTCCTGTGCTAGGGTGATAATGCTGATTCACCATACTGTACCTAAGGAGCAGCAGCGTTGTCACCATTGGTGGCTGGTGCTCAATATATTGGGGGGGGGGGGGATGGCGGCGATCGGTGGCCCCTCGCGGGAGATGAACGGCGGCAATCAGTGACACCCCCCCATGGGAGACGGACGGCGGCCTCCTTACCTTAGGAGGCTGATGCTGCTCCTCACACCAGCTTGCCGAGGGAAGAGCTGGGGTCATTGCTTCTCCTCCCGGCCGAACATGTGTTGCTTCTCCTCCCGGCTGAACTGGAAGTGGGTCCTGAGACTCAATTGGCCAGGAGTCCTAAGACTCCCTGGCCAATCGGGTCTCCTGACCTGCTTTTTGATTGGCTGGGAGGAGAAGCAGGAAGACATTTACAAATATTAATTAGCTAATGTCACACAACTGGGTGCGCTCGGGGCACTGAGCCCACCCTTTTTGAAGCCAATTAGAGCCTCAGGCTCTAATCATGTGCTTAAAAAAAAACAAAAAAAACACCCCATTGAAATCCATGCGTCCGGTGTCCTGCATGGAGATTAGGGGCCGGGCGCATGGACTAGGGGGGAAGCTCCTAATGGACGAGCCGCCACTGGTTGTTACCTAGCATAGGAAGTGTGTTTTAACTACAGGCCACCTCCTTCTCTTCTCCATAACAGAGCAGGGAAGTGTCCTGAAGTCCTCAAAGATAGTCAGGAATAATGCAATTCTTGTTTACACTTGCACTGGTGATAAAAAAATTGAGTTGAGGTTTTACCCCCCCCCCCCCCCCCCAAAGCTGCAAAGGTGGCTGGATGGGGTTGTACGCATGCCACAGCAAATATTATACACCCCGTCATGTTGGTGGTGCTGCTTCAATAGAATGGGGTTGCGTCACAACCGCATGCAATGCAGGTGCTTGCAGCAAGGTGGTGGGCTTTACATATCACCTCGTTACCACCTGTCTAACACCTCTGAAATGTGATTCGGCAAGGTCTCGTACAGTATATACCTAGCCTAGCTAATGCAGCAAAGGTAAAGTTCACAGGAAGTTATCAGCTGGAAAGATTTCTGGCGGGATCTACAGGTAATATTCTGCATGTATCAAACAGATATAACAAAACTTTTTCTATGGTATATTTAACAGATCAAAAGGGAGCAAATAGAAGAAGTTCATTGTTGGGGTTTACATAAAGTTGACCCTGGAAAGTTCATCCAGACAGCACCGTGTGATGAGAAACACCTGGAAGGACTTTTATTTTTCACAAGACAATCAATGTTGTGGTTGCATTCTTGAAATGTTTTCAGAGAGCGTCAGCCCTGTGATATGGAATTCAGGCAGTCATGTGACCACAGTCAGACTCGTGACAAGCTGGTGAGCCATCAATGTGCATATAACAGAGTGGAAAGTATGACATCATCACTGAGACAGCAATCTGTGTGATGTCACAATAGATGTCAGCGCCATTAACGGTAAACTATAGAGCACATGGAGCAATTTACTATTTAGATAAAGTCAAGCTGGTCTTACACTAGTAGATTTTCAAAGGATCATTTGTACAAAAATTATCATTACGTTCAAAGATTAGACGAACTTTGTTCCAAAGTATTTCACATTTTGTTTGCTTTTAACCTCTTCATGATGAGGGTAAAACTTTGCAACTTTGAAGTGTTAGTAAAGTTGTACATATCATCGCAACTACGGTACTTGAATT
Organism: Aquarana catesbeiana; assembly: GCF_042186555.1. Lineage (NCBI taxonomy): Eukaryota > Metazoa > Chordata > Amphibia > Anura > Ranidae > Aquarana > Aquarana catesbeiana. Next base: position 761,189,668 of record NC_133325.1, on the reverse strand, counting down.
ATAACACATTTTTTTCAGAACAAATTGGTCTTTTATTTGGTGACAAATGGTAATGAATATCTCCTGATTATTATTATTTTTTTTTTTTAATCAAAAGAAAACTGGCCCAAAATAGTAATACAAATTGTATTTTTTTAAGTTTAACTGTATGTATTCTTGCTATTACTGTAACCTACCACCAAAGAACAACCCAAAACAAATGATGCTACTCCTGACAATTGCAGCTTTATCACATATGTGTAAGTTAGTGCGCATTTTGCTTATTTAATCCTACCTAAAACACACTGACATTAATTGACACTGATACTAATTTAAAAAAAATGCTTTATTTTTAATATTACCTAAAATGCACTGACCCTGACCTCAACCCTTACCTTGACCCTAATCATGACATTGACCTAAATCTCTCTCTCTCTTTCTTTTTCTCTTTCTTTCCCTCTTTCTCTCTCTCTCTTTCCTTCTCTTTCTTTTTTTCCTTCTTTCTCTCTCTTTCCTTCGCACTCTCTTTATTTCTCTCTCTCTTTCTTTCCCTCCCCCTCTCTCTCTCACTCCCCTTCCCTCTCTCTCTCTTTCTTTCCTTCTCTCTCTCTCTCTTTCTCTCTCCTTCTTTCTCTTTCCTTCTTTCTCTCTCTCTCTTTCCTTCCCCCTCTCTCTTTTGTTCCCCCTCTCTCTTTCCTCCCCCCTCTGTCTCTTTCCTTCCCTCTCTCTCTCTCTTTCCTTCCCCCTCTCTCTCTCTCTCTCTTCCCTTCCCTCTCTCTCTCTCCTTCCCTCTCTTCCACTCTCTCGTTCCTTCTCTCTCCTTCCCTCTCTTCCACTCTCTCGTTCCTTCTCTCTCCTTCCCTCTCTTCCACTCTCTCTTTCCTTCTCTCTCTCTTCCCTTCTTTCTCTCTCCCTTTCCTTCTCTCTCCTTCTTTAGGAGAAAAAGATACAATGCACCTTTTCTCCATTCAACTGAAGAAAAAGGCACGGGGCAGGCTGCACCATGATTGACACAATGATTGACCACTGTGATAGCCAATCAGAGGCTATCACATCAATCAAGTGATCAGGAACCAGTTCCCGAACGTTAGTGCGGGACTCGGGACACGCAATGAGAGCCCAGTTGAACACACAGAAAAGGACCCGCTTCTGCGAGGCTGCATATATGTGTACACACAGTGGGACGTGGTTAACATTCAATTTTGGAACAAATTGAATGTCCCGAATGAAAAAACTATTTTGATAATTTTTTTGTTCAGGAAACATTCCATCCCGTCCCTTTGAATTTTCTTCTTACTGCGGTTGAAAACCAAAGTCGATTTGACCCCACTAATGATCACAAAATCGAACAAAGCTTCTGAAGCTAAAGTCTAAAATTGAAAAAATGCAGGCAGGCAGGCTCTTTATTGCAGGAGAGTCATGCAAAGTCTCTACGATAACATAAACTTACCTTTTGTAGAATGCATTCGCAGCTCAGTTTACATTCCGGTACTGTGCCTGTGTGCTTAGAGGACTGCACTGCTGCGCCTGCACAGCAGTGATGTCATCCTGCACTGGGAAATCAAGATGGCCAAAGACCGGCACCCAGAAGAAGAAGAAGGGGAGAAGATGCCAGCACCAATGAAGGTGACCAAACAGCCAACTGTACAAACAAAGGGCAGCCACCCCTACCAAGGAGCACATGGAAGGGCAATGCACATTAAAAGGAACAGAAATTCCCAACTCACTTACCAGCCAGCCTACAACAAACCAAATGGACCCTGGCTAACAGTTCATGTTAAAAACAAGGGGTTTAGTTGCACACATTTGCAAACATATGTGTAAGTTGTAGTGGCCACATCAAGGCACCTCAGTATACTGCAGTCCTAACGCTATAATTATGAGCGTCTCTCAAATTGAAGCACATATAGCAGTGGATAGATTAAGGACAGGTGTGCCTCAAGAGAGCCTATCCCTCCTTAAAGGTGCAGGGACGCACAGGACACCCAGCAAGAGCACAATGGCAGCTAAAGGGCGGCACAGTGGTGTAGTGGATAGCACTTTCACCTAGCAGTAAGAAGGGTCGCTGGTTTGAATCCCAACCATGACACTACCTGCCTGGAGTTTGCATGTTCTCCCTGTGCCTGTGTGGGTTTCCTCCGGGTACTCCGGTTTCCTCCCACACTCCAAAGACATGCTGGTAAGTTAATTGGATCCTGTCTAAATTGTCCCTAGTATGTGCATGTATGAATGTGAGTTAGGGACCTTAGATTGTAAGCTCCTTGAGGGTAGGGACTGATGTGAATGTACAATGTATTTGTAAAGTGCTGTGTAAATTGATGGCGCTATATAAAAGTACCTGAAATAAATAAAATAAATAAAGGTATCCAGTGTGTCCCTCACCAATTCACCAACTGTACAAACTAGGGTAGTGTCGGTATCGGTGCCGATACTGAGTATTTTCACAAGTTTTGGTACTCGTGAAAATGCACCGATACATGAAACCGATACTTTCAAGCTCTGTTCTTTGAGCTGTCAGTGGGTTACTCTGTTGACAGCTGAAGTGGTAAAGCAGTCCATAATTGGAGCTGTCAAAAAAAAAAAAGAACCTGGCAATGTTTATTAACAAGCTGAAACACTAAAATAAAAAGAAACATTGTTTCTTTTTGTATCTTTGTTTCTTCATCTGCAGATCAAAGGGATGAGCAAATGTTCCTCTGTTTAACCCCTTAATAACCCTTAATTTACTCAAATCAGCCTTAATTAACTCCCTATTCTCCTCCATTTAATTATTATTTTCCTTCTTTTTTTATAAAGAATTAAAACTTTTTTGTTTGCTTTGTTAGTGAATATTTTTACACATATATATTAACATATATTTATACATTTACATTGAAAAAGCGGAAAATTAAAAAAAAAATCTATTTATTTAATTAAAAATAACTTTTCAATGCTTTGTACCATTGCTGACAGCTGAAGTGAAAACAAAAAACAGTTGCGGTAGGTATCGGTAATTGGTATCGGCGAGTACTAAAAAAAAAAGTATCGGTACTCGTAAAAAAAAAAATGGTATCGGTGCATCCTTAGTACAAACAAATGGCAATCACCCCAACCTATAGCTAGTCTTTGCAGCAAGGAGCACATGGAAGGGCAAACAACCGAGCCACTTTGATTGGAATCCAACATTTCTAATCCAGGAATTAGAGGACCCATAAACATAACATGATAAATGAGAGGATTCACCCATTTTTGGGTATGTTGATGGACAATCACATGTCTATTGCAACCTAGAGGCCTGCTAACTCGCCACTGTCCACAGGAATGGTCATCAGCACAGTTTAGAAACCTTCCCCCATAAAGAGTAGACAAGAGGAGCTGGACTTGGCTATTTTGTCCGTCAGATAGGGGGTGTTGGTTGGACTTGATGGCTTAACCTCAGCAGCTCTGCCACAATGCAGGGGCTCTCCCAAGGAGCAATGGCCTCCTAACTGAGAAATTGGAATGAGATCAACAAAAGGAGCATCAGACAGTCACCTTAAGAAGCTGTAATCGTTTATAGCAGATAACAATGTAACCATAGAAAGATAAATGGTACCCAACGCGTTTCAGGGCTGACAATCCTCCTTTATCAGGGCTAAACGTCTATCTAAAGACAAAACTTTTTATTTTTTTATTTTTGGATAGAGTGGAGAGGGATTTGTATTGCTGTCTGTGCCCTGGTAAGGGCGACCCACGCTCTCTATTTGTCCTGTTTACTGTTAACATTTGATGTTAACATCAAAGATGAAAGTAAAAAAAAAATCCCAAATTTTGGGTTGAAATCAGAACAGTAATAGGGGGGAACCTTCCAATGGGGACACTAGTCCTGGTGACAACCAGGTAGTTCCCTCAGTTTGGAGGGATTTTCTTTAACTTCCTGTTTTGGCTGTGGGGCAGGAAGTGATGGGAAATCTCCTTAATGGGGCACAGATGGAGAAAAAGAGTAACAGGGGTTATAACCCTACTTTACTCACTCAAAAATTAAAAAAAGTTTTGCCTTTGGTACTACTTTAAATGGAGATGACAATACTCCCTATAGGACTCTATCCAAAGACTCCTGGGGAGTGCTCGAAAACGGGAAAGGAACATTAATGATCATAGTGTGTTTGAGATAATGCCCAAATCTATAGTCATGACTGTTAGTATTAAAACCAATGGTCATGACTACAATCTGAGGTATTATCTCTATAACGTGTTTACAGGGCTTTTTTTTCTGCGAGAACAGGCACAGGTACTCCCCCTTTCCGAGTCAACCCTTGTCCCCGCTCCTACTCACCACTGAGCACTTTTCCCTGGTTCCATGACACTGTACCGAGAACCAAGAATCATTTTGTGGTGCTAAGTAATTTGTATGGAATGCGTTAATGATAATAAGAAAATCAGTAAAATAGATCCCCTTAAGCCAGCAACAATAGATCCCCAACCAACGATATACCCCAGAGAACAACAGATCCACCCCAGCAACAATAGACTCCCGGCAGCAACAATAGATCCCCCAGAAGCCAGCGACAGTAGTCCCCTACCTCAACAGTAGGTCCCTCCCAGAAGCAATTCCCCCCCCCCCCCAGCAACAATAGATAAACTACCAGCAACAACAGATCTCCATCAGCAACAATACCCCCTCCCCAACAATAGAACCCCCACCCCTAATGAAATGGATACCCAGCAGCCAGCATCAAAGGACCCTCCAGCATACCCAACACCCTTTGCCATTACATACATTCAGTCCTGGAGGTGCCGGAAATACGTTCCCCAAAGTTCCTGCTGAAAAAAGCCCACATCTCCTGCCCCCACCACCCAGCCATCCCATCCCCTATCTAGAAACAATAAATCCCCAAATACATAGTTTGACCCCAGCATTACTCTGACTTGTCCAATGACATCATTGGTCCCTCTCTTCCAGGGGCAGGGTGCGGTCCTCAATGTACCACTGTAGGGCACTCATGTAATGCCACTGGGTGGGTCCATGACAGCCTGGGCTAACAGGAAGGGGTGGATGACAGTGGCTGTCCTTAAAGCTGCAAGTGAATGGCCCCAATCAGTGGAGGATAATGCAGATGGTAGCTCTGGAACTTGAAAAGAGGTGATGATTAAATGAAAATTTAGAGTTTTGCTTAAAAGCTGATCTCTGGGATAAGAAAAAAATGTCTAAATATAAATAAGTTGTGTATCCGTACTGGAATCTTGGGAGTGCCTGGTGTATTTCTACTGATTCCGTGCAGTACTCCAATGTGAAACTTGAAACTTTGGCTTCCTGTAATAAAGACCGCTCACTGCTGCTCTCTCTCCATGGGCAGGGTGACTGGTCTTGTCTCCGCCTCCTTTTGTAGTTTTCTGCAGGCATCCTGTAGTGGGTGGAGCCTGTTGGGTCCCTCCCACAGCCCTGCTTGCTGCACAGGCTATGTACAACACAGAGATGATGTCACTGCTATGTTAACAAGGTAATATCTGGGTTTGTAATGCCTTATGGTGCACACAAAGTGGCTATTTAGGTATTTATTTAAATGAAAGCTTTAATGCCCAGGGTTTGGTTTAGAGGGTTTCAAGAAAGCTGCTTTTAGCATGTGAAATGCTCAGCAAACCCTTTGTCAGTTCCTGCTGTCCAGGTGAACCGGGCACCTGTCTTTTCCATGCAAATGAAAAGTGTGGCCCTTTTAAATCTGCGTTCGGCATGTCCTGCCAAGTCTTGTTAAAGCAAACCATTCATAGAGACCATCAGGCCCAGCACAGATGTTTTTCTTCTTAGTGCTCACTTATCAGTTTAACATTGCATGTCTCAAAATTACAATATGTTAAAAAAAATGTCAGGTTGTTTTGTACCTTCATCGTGGCTAACATAAAACATTCATCAAGCAGAGAGATTGCAGATCCCTTTTTGGCGGATTCATATGGTAGTAATAACACCTGCATAAGCTGTCAGGCTGTACACATTAGTCTCAGTCTGTGAAATGATTTGCCTTCACTGCCCTCTGCTGGACAAATTTACAAATGTCAACTCCGAGAAGTCTATGTTGGAATTAGCAAACATTTGGAAGGAATCCCAAGTGGATTCTGTGTAAGGTCAGCCGTACGTTTCTCATTTCTGCTTTTAAGAGAGTTTAAGACAACAAATATGCCTAAATAAAGTCCATCTGTGAGGAGTGTTATCCAGATGGCAGGGATGGAAAGCTGAAAAAAAAAGTAAAAAAAGAAAGGAAAAAGTTAGTGCATCTCAAGCCAAAGTTTTTTTTTTTTAAGTTTTGGATAGAGTAGCAAATCTCTGTTAGGTCTTCTGCTTGTGTTCCATAGGGAAGATTTCTTCTGACTTCCTGTCCTGGAGACACAACAAGAAGGAAGTGAAAAAGCTCCGCAAACATGTGCAAAAATCCTCTTTTAGGCAATTTTTTCTTAGAACAGGTGTCCCCCTCCAGAGTGGTCACCAGGACAAATAGATAGGGGTGTTCTCCCCATGGGGGATTTAGACAGTAATAACTATATAGCGTGCAATGACTGGAATTAAGCTTCAACCTTTGAAGTGCCTGTATCTTATCACCAGCTCCCTGAGAGCTCAAGAGCTATACTGTCTGGCTGCCAGTTGCCTGTTTTTTGCTCACTTAGATTGCCCTGACTACTTTCTTGCTTGCTGCTTGCTGCTTCTGTAGACCTCTGCTCAAACTTGGCAATGGCTACTCTCTTGCCTTCCATCTGCCTCAACCCCTGACTAGACCTGACTGCTCTCTTGCCTTTCCCCTGCCTGGACCTGACTACTCTCTTACCTTCTGTCTGCCTTGACCCCTGCCTGGGCCTGACTACTCTTACCTTCTGTCTGCCTTGAGCCCTGCCTGAACCTGACTACTCCCTTGCTATCTGTTTGCCTCAACTCCTGCCTGGACTTAACTACTCTCTTGCCTTCCACCTCAACTTGTGCCTGGACCCAATTACTCTCTGGCATTCTACCTGCCTTGACCCTTGCCTTGACCTGACTACTCTCTTGCCTTCTGTCTGCCTCAACCCCTGCCTGGACCTGACTACTCTGTTGCTATGCATCTGCCTCGGCTTCTGCCTGGAACTGACTACTTTCTTGCCTTCCACCTGCCTGCCTCCTGCCTGGACCTGACTACTCTGTTGCCTTCTGTCTGTCTTGACCCCTGCCTGGACCTGGCTACTCTCTTGCTATCCGTCTGCCTTGACTTCTGCCTGGACCTGACTACTCTCTTGCCTTCCGCCTGCCTCAATTTTTGCCTGGACCTAACTACTTTCTTGCCTTCTGCCTGCCTTGACTTCTGCCTTGACCTGACTACTCTCTTACCTTCTGTTTGCCTCAACCCCTTCCTGGACCTGACTACGCTCTTGCCTTCTGTCTGCTTCAACCCCTTCCTGGACCTGACTACCCTCTTGCTATCTGTCTGCCTTGACCCTTACCTGGATCTGACTACTCTCTTCCCTTCTGTCTGTCTTGACCCTTACCTGGATCTGACTACTCTCTTCCCTTCTGTCTGCCTTGACCCTTGCCTGGACCTGGCTACTCTCTTGCTATCTGTCTGCCTTGACCTCTGCCTGAAACCAACTACTCTCTTTTCTTCCACCTGCCTCGACTTCTACCTGGACATGACTTCTTTCTTGCTATCCATCTGCCTGGACCACTGCCTGGGCCTAACTACTCTCTTGCCTTCCACCTGCCTTGACCCATGCCTGGACCTAACTAATCTCTTGCCTTCCACCTGCCTTGATTTCTGCCTAGACCTGACTACTCTTTTCCCGTCCATCTGCCTTGAGCCCTGCCTGGACCTGGCTACTCACTTGGGATCTGTCTGCCTTGACTTCTGCCCGGACCCAACTACTCTCTTGTCTTACACCTGCCTCAACTTCTGCCTGGATCTGACTACTCTCTTGCCTTCTATCTGCCTTGACAACTGCCTGGACCTGACTACTCTCTTGCATTCTGCCTGACTTGCCCCATGCCTGGACCTGACTAATATCTTGCCTTTTGTCTGCCTTGACTTCTGCCTGGACCTGATTATGCTCTTGCCTTCTGTCTGCCTTGACCCCTGCCTGAGCCTGAGTACTCACTTGCTTTCTGCCTGTTTCTACTTCTGCCTGGGCCTGACAACGCTCTCAAGTGCAGTCGAACAGTCTCTGTGTCACAGTGGCATCTCAATTTCAGCCACCCCCTTGTTGGGGTGATCCTGAGAACAACAACCCAGTGTCAGTTTTCCCTTCTGGACAGTTGTAACACCTCCTGTTCTATTTTCTATTTTAACATTTTAGACTTACCATGGCCTTCTATCTAGGTGATAATGGTCAGCAATACCAACACAGAGGGTGAATCTCCACAGTAGGGACCCAGACAGCAATAAAAAGCTGACAGGAGTTCCCATCCCTACTTTATTTACAACTGCATAAAAAAATTATTCTTCATTCCCCTTGGCCTGCCTTGTTGAAATGCAGCCATTATCCCCCGGTCATTTGTGGTTTTGATTTGCCGACCACAAGTTCTTAAAATCCATTCTATGAAATAATGATGTGACGCAAGCTGGGAAGTCGTATAATCAGGTTTAGGGCTCGCCTAGTGTAGAAGGTACATTATAACTCTTTGGGCAGTCTGTTCGCTCTTTGCTTTTTCAAAAGGTTCTATTCACATCAGGTGGCTGTGTGCAAAGTAATAAGGTTTTGGGGGAATCCCAAGGCATCCTAGGTGTATATATTTACACTTTGTTGATGCTATATGCAACACAGTTGAATACTGTCCATGACACTTTTTTATTTGCACTAACAGTTACATTTTCAGAACAAGCTTTCAGTCCCAGTTCACATAGGTGCGATGCGGGAACACTGCAAATCCACTGCGGGTTCCTGCATCGCACCTGACTCGCAAGGCAGTTCACACTGCCATATGCGAACTGATGGCAGTGTCAATACAATGTTAATGACAACCCTATTTCAGTTTGCATATTGCAGTGTGAACTGACAGTTCGGACAGGAATTGGATCGCATGGGGGTTGAACACCCCCATGCGATCCGATTCTGGTGCGGACCAATAAAAGGGTCCTGTTCGAGTTTGGTCCGAATGCGATGCAAATTCAGCCATACAATCCGTATGGCTGAAATCGCATTGCACAGACATCGCATGTGATTTGCACTGCAGTGTGGTGCGAATCACATGTGATCTCGCACAGTGCACCAGTGTGAACCCAGCCTGAGTGTACATCCCTTTCTTTGAGGTCCAAGCAGTACCTTGCATCAGTGTTTGTCAATTTTTTTAAGTCACATAACCCTTTAAAAGTATACAAAATCTCAAGACACCCCAGTCTGAAATGGGGTCCCTATGTCACTGCAGAAGCCACCTTTTCACATCAGAGTCCCCCATTTATATGAAAGTCCTCGCTCCCCTCCCCTTTCGTATCAGAGCCGATATTCCAGCCTTAACAATAGACTCCTCCCCCCCTTTTTAAACCAGAGTTCTCATCCCCCCTTTACACCTGAGTCTTAAGCCCCCCACACTTTTACTAAAGAGTCCTCGATTTGCCCATCTGCGCCAAGGAAATGCATAATGCTGTGAAACAATATGGAACACAGCACAGCACCCCTGAGTGGCACAGAAGGCACCCCAGAGTGCCACAGCACCCTGGTTTAGAAACGCTGCCTTAGAAGAAGGGGTATGCCCCGAAACTTGTGCACTACTACTTCTACCATCTCTGTAAGCTTGATGCTGTATAAAAACTGATGGAGTTCCGCTAAATGTGTACTGTGCTGAGCATCCTGAAGGAAAGTTCCTCAGCATCCCTCTCAATTTTCAGGTCTAAAGGAAGATGTTTTTATGTTGGTTTACAGGACAAGGAGAGCCCTTGGAGGACTCGTCTTATACTTCCTGAGCAATCTAGAGGTGGGGAGATGACATAGAAACTTGAAGAGTTGCAGGATCTCTACCTTCTGACGTTAAAGCTGTCTACAGATGAATAGCACTTACCCCCCGGAGGGACCAAAGAGAATAGACAGGTTCTCCCAGAGTCTGCCAGTCACACAAGTCTTGTCTTTTTAGGGATGTCTTTTTAGTATTTATTGTTGAAGAACTTTAATAGGAGAGGGGCTTAGGTTCACAAGATACTCCAAAACATAGGCGTGCCTGGGCACACCCTAATCACTAGGTGTGGTCCCAATCCCCCCTACTGCCTGGGCTTCCCCCCCCCCTGTTGCCCCCCTGCCCCACAGTGCTGCTGGCTTCCCTCCTCTCCCCTGGCTGCTGCGGAGTATGTTTCAGGATGAAGAGCGGGAGGAAGGGGCTAGCAAATATGTCATTTATTGGCCCCTTCCTTTTCTAAATTACCACAGTGAACACACTCGCTCACTGTGTCCATTCATAACTGAAGCATAGTAAACCGGGTTTACTATGCTTCAGTTTGTGAATCAACAGGAAGCCACTCAGCACAGAACACTTTCTATTCATTCACTATCCAGTACAGCTGAAGCTGCAGAGAAAGGCTTGTGTGTTTGAGCTTTGGGGTGCACATCCTAATGCAACAGGCTGCGCACACCTATGCTCCAAAGCGATCAGTAACAACAATAGGAGGACAAACTTCTCACTAATTTTCCAAAAACAGGTTCCTGGAGGTAGCAGGGAATGGCCAGTGTATATATAGAGCAGTTTATAAAGCCACTTCTGGCACTTAGTTCCCTTATGGAACTTGCACAACTATCACTCCCCAGCAAGGTCTTTACTCACAGTGTCACAGGAGCTGTCTGCCCAGCATCTGCATGGGATCCTCAGAGAGAGATTAACCAGATCCTTCTCCAGATCAGGACTTCAGTGCAGTGCCCTCCAGCACATGTAATTCTCTCACAATAATCCCCAGGTCCTCAGCCCAGCAGCTGCTGGGGCCCAGACTGCAGCTTCTTGTCTTAGTGGAGCTTCCACCAGGGGCAGCAGCCCTAAGAGAACTGAAACCCTCCCTTGAGGGAAATAACCCTCTGTTCAGGCCTCCTGTACATTTATCACCTCCCCAACCACTTTCTGGATGCCTCCTTCCAGGGATTGGCTAGGGCATGATAAATATTTACCTGATCAAAGTTCTGTTAGGTTGTAGTCAGCCTGAGCATGGGTTGATAGTCCTGCTTTCCTCAGGTTTTCCCTAGCTCAGTGTTATTATTTGCTTCTGCCTGTTGTTGTGCAGTGTCTTTGGCAATAGTCTAAGACAGCGGTCATCAACCCTGTCCTCAGGACCCACTAACAGGCCAGGTTTTATGTATTACCTTGGGGAGATGCAGACTAGAATACTGAAATCACTGAGCAGCAAATGATATCACCTGTGATGTATTTCAGTTATCTTGCATACCTGGCCTGTTAGTGGGCCTTGAGGACAGGGTTGATGACCACTAGTCTAAGAAGATAAAATACCTGAGGTATGAATATTTATGTCAACCACTAGGAGGTGAATCGCCAGCAGTGCATGCTGGGAGAGTATATACATATCTGGGAATGTCCTTAGAAAATTCTCTTGCCACCCAGGCCTTTCTTGTGGGCGGTGTGTAGGTATTAGAAGTTCTTGCCCCCCTAGGCCTGCTTCCTGAGGTGGACACGGGCTCTGAGAAGGAAGGGCTGAGTCTGGGGCCTAAAGAATGTGCACTGCCTTGCTGGAGGGTATATCTGGATGGTGTGAAGCTGAGACCTGGACTGGAGCACCAGGGGTTAGACTTTGCTGCAAAAGAGTAAAGCTTAGTAGAAGCTTCTGCCAGTGGTCACTGCACAAAATTTTGGTGGCTCATTCAAGGAGAAAGTATGCTGAATTGAAGCTAATCTACAATCTGAAGATTCAGTCTGGCCTTAAGTTCTTTTTTCCCTATTGACTGTAAGCGGTAATACGGAGTCAACATTTTGGTTCTTTTCTGGTATCTTGTAACTCCTCTCTCCCGGAGTCTATCGGTCTTATAATAAACTCTGTTTGACTGTCTTGAAATGGCTGGTGCTCAGTTTCTTACATACCTCCCAACTTTTTGAGATGGGAATGAGGGACACCTATCAGCAAAAGTATTCAGGCATAGGACACACCCCTTGCCACTCTCCCTTAAAGGAGAATTGTACAAAAAAAAGATTGGTTAAACCCACAAGTGCTTTTTTTTACCACTACTATTCCTTTATATTGGCTTTTGTAATTTTCAAATGCAGCAAAATTTAGAAATCAGATGAAAGGTTTAGGGCTGGAAAACACTTTTTGAAAGATAAAAAGTGCATTTTATATACATCTATATAGATCAGACCAAAATGAGGGACAAATGAGAAGGAATGAGGGACAGTCCCTTGAAATCAGGGACAGTTAAGAGCTCTGGTTTCTTTCACCCCACAAAGAGTCAAGGATTTAGCCCTGAGTTAAAATGCTTGCCCACTGAGTCACCTGGGGGTTCTCCACCACTGCCTCACGTTAAGGAGGTGCTTACAATACAATATGTAGGCATCAAATGGGCAATATGCAGGTAACTAATGGGCAATTGCTGCAAGATATGGACAACAAGCTATTGTAAAGTTCAAAACCTTTCCCACTGAAAAGTTTTGGTATAAGCTTTACTTAAACATTTGGGGATCTGTATGGCGGTATACATCTGGACAGTCTGGATCACCCTTTCAGGTGTCAAGGAGGGCAGAGAAGCCATGTAGATGAGCTTTGGCATTTCAGATGGTCCTTGAGGTTCCCGTTATTTGTGCTCCTCTCGGGACTCAGATATTCTGCAGCCATGCCTGTAATCCTGGGATTTCAGTTCTTTAAAGTGGAATTTCATTTTACACGCACTCTCCTGCCAACAATGTGGTATTCGCTGGTGAACAGATAATGCTCAGGGCAATCATCGGAGGATGGAAACTGTTGCTTTTTAAGGGGGAAAATGCACTCTGTGAAGATTTCACTCCATTACTCATCACTAAGCATGAGGTGTTTCATATCTTATCTGTCAGCTGCTGTAAAATACCTAATACAGGCTGCATATCAAAAGGCACAGAAAATAGTACAATAACCTGCAACTCCAGTCAGGACTTTCAGATATTTTCCATTTTCTGAAGCTAACCCTTGCTGTTCGCATGTTATATGGCATTAGGGGCTCTGAGTTACTGGCTGCATACAATCTGGCCGCAGCTAAATACCCACTTTGTATGCCGCCACAACGTGAGTGCTGCTGTGTCCAGAGGCCATGTTTAGCCGCATTTGAATGGAGAAGCTTATCTGCCCTTAAGTGCCCATCTGAAAGAGGCCTCAAAGTAAAAAAAAAAAGGTTTACCTATTAGAAAAAAAAATTAGAACCAACGCAAAACTTTGTTTTTTCATTGTGATAGCGTAAGGGAGGGCTATAACTCCTGTAAGTTTTTATTAATTTTTTTTGCCATCTGTGTCCTCATGGGGGAGATTTCCCTTCACTTCCTGTTCCATAGCCAAAACAGGAAGTGAGAAAAAATCCCTCTAAATTGTGGGTGTCAGCAGAACTGGTGTCCCCAGTGGGAGATTTCCCCTCTATTCCTGTTCTGGTGACAACTCAAAATGTAAGATTTTCTTTCACTTTAAAGCGGTGTTCCGGCCAAAATTTTACTTTTTAGATAAAAATACTCCTATAATCCTCATGCTTAATGTATTCTAGTAAAGGTATGCTGTAAACAAAGGTCTGTTTTGTATTTTTGCACCATTGATTTCTTACTTTGGTAAGTCCCAGCAGGCCGCGGCCATCTCATGTGTGGGCATCTGAAGCCAGACTGTATCTCTTCCTGTATTCCATGCATACTGGTTACCCAGCATGCACCTCCAGATCTCGCACATGCTCAGAGCAGCACGAGCAGTGTAATAGGTTGTAGGTCGGGTTTCCATAGCAACAGCAGTGTCAGAGGAAGTTGCCGCCCCTTAGCTATGGAAACCTCTTCTCCCCCTCCAGGAACCAGGAAGATTATAAATCTAGAAATATAAAGCAAAAGGTAATTACTCTTTAAAAGATGCTAATTGTAAATGATATCCCTTGTTTCTGTGCAGATTTATATATATATATATATATATATATATATATATATATATATATATATATACATATATAGTGCCCTGCTCCTGATGAGCAGATGTTATGTTTTTTTGAAATTTAAACTAGCTGAAGCTACAGTTTAGGCTCAACTTATTATTGCCTAAATTTTATGGTTTCTGTGTCAGATTAGTTGGACTGTGCAGATTTCCATCTAACCATGGGTGGTGCTGTCATTATTGGTGGATTGGAAAATACAGTCTGGTCAAACACATTGACTACTACTACTACTTGCTTTTCGGTGAGAGTGGTTCACACACCGGATATTTCTGGGTAGGGGTATTTAAGGTACAGAAGCCATTTTAGGGGGTTCTTGTGTGACTATCGGGTGGTCCGCGCTCCTGACCCCCCCGGGCTCGTGGTCCTCCTGGCCTGGGAGACTACCAATCCTTAAAGTTCTGCCTTAAGCTTGGCGGACCTATGGCCTAGCTACTAAAGGAAGGATCGGAGTCTTGGTGGCCTATGGGTCAGAATGCTGGTCTCTTTGCTGTCAGGCCTGCGGGAAGAAGCAAGGGACTGCAGTGACCAGGGGAGGACTCTTCAGGAGAGGACCGAGCATAAGGCTGGTATCTTAAGAAGAGCCTGGGAACTCATTCGGAGACGCATCTTGGATTAGTACCACAGTCAGTTCTTTCAAGACTGTACGGTCTGTGGCAGAGACCGTTTAGATCGTTCACAATTTGTTCACCCAGAGTCGTAAGGTCTGTGGCAGAGACCGTGTTCGAGCATTGCATCGGCTGCTAGGTCAGTGAGAGGGGCCTATCCGGTGATTGCTGAATCCAGTTGTGGAAGTGTTATTTCGTTGGATGTAGAAATTATCTCCAATCGCAACGTCCAAGGTACCTGACTCCCTTTTCACCTTCTGTCTTTCTATTGCATATGATGTTACTGAATAAAAACTTGGAGAGAAAAAGAAAAGTCTAAGTGTTGGAGTCAGTGTTTCAATTGAACGAGTGATGAGTACCCCTAGGATGGACACTTGAAGTAAGGTAACTGTAAGACCGAAAAAAATAACTAGCAGTTGCTTTGGGGTGAAGAGATTAAAGTAATAATCTGAAGCAAGGCACCCGGAAAGTGATTTTAGCTACATGTGGGGGCTTGAGTCCAGGATTTACGGTTACCTATAGCAACTAAGGGGCTTTTTTCTTTTCCTTCTTTGCCCCGGAATTAATGCAATAGAAGACTTTGGACTTTACCATTTTTTTTTCTTATTTCATGCTCAAGTAATGTGATTGGTTACGGTCAAGATAATGGCAAGTTGGCGGAATTAAGAAAGCCCGGGAGTTGCGTGACCAGTGGAGCCAATGGGAAGAGCTGTCTAAAATATGTGCAGAGAGAGACACCGCATGGTCTGACCAAACGCGGAGAAGGAAGGTCCTGCAGAGCGGTAGCCATGTTCCAAATGCCAGGGATGCAGTCTGCTATGGGGCCCAGAATGTTCTCTGGAGGCACCACTGCGAGTATCAGACTGCCTGGAGCGCTACTGATGGACACAGGGATTCGCCTGAAACCGCATGGGCGTTTCATCCTATATACAACGGGAGACTCAGAGGCTTTGGGCATGTTGTGTAATGGATGCGAGGGACTGGTCGCAAGTCCTCGACCGTTTGTCTGATGCTTGCATTGCGGGGAATATCTATTCACCGTGGAACAACCCACTGTGTCGCCCCGGGCCTAACGGATAAATTGGGCCACAGGCATCGCCACTGAAGAGACTGTTGTATTCAATCCTGTAGTCAGGTCTACACTCTCAAAGTCTGCCACGCTGAGTGTTCCAGAGAGAGATGGAGCTGTGACTGCTATTGAGGAGCCGACAGTAAATACTGCTACTGCCATCACCTCTACCATTACCGACCTTGCTGTTCCTACTCAAAAGAAGGTTGGGTACGTGAAAGCCTCCCGCGGCCACAGTCGAGGCCTACCTCAGAAATTACCTGAACCGGATCCACCGAAGGAGTCCACATCAGGAACGGGTGAGATCTCAGGGGACATTGTGCATGGGGAGACTGTTTGCCGATACACGCCTGCTGAGGAGCTGCGGGACTCGGAAATAGAGTCTCTCTATGATCTTTCAGGAGATGATGAGCTTTTTGAATCTTTGTCTCAGGAGATGTTGTGGGCAAACAGTGATGATGTTGCTGCAACATTTAATCTGTCTGACTGGGCAGCTGTGAATTCGGGGAACACATCACCTCGGGTGGAAACCCCTACAATTGCTAGCGGGACTTTGTCTAAAAATACCGGTCCGTCCGGAACAAACAAATCATCCCTTTTTGCTATGGTACACAAATCTCCAGTTTCATGTGTGCCTTCTGAGTTGGGAAGTTTTCGTTACTTGCCAAGACTTGCTAGATCTCAACGGCTGTTAAACAAGCGAGTGGTTACAGAATATGGACTTGAATTCCCATACGTTCCTAGAGATATCATGCAAGAGATTGAGGAGAACAGAGAAGGTTGGTATAGTGAAGACGTTTGGGACTATTTGAAAGTGCCAAAGCCCTTTAGGAAGCCATGATGTTCTTTTGTGATGGATGATCGGTTTGCTGGATGTCTTGCATTGGATCTATGGGAGGCACATATATGCGGATAAGGTTGTTATCTGTCGGCCGGGAAAAGATAACATCGTATACTTCATCACCACAGTAGATGCACAAGGCAAAGCTGTGACTTTACCAGATCCCTGGTTTTATTGGTGATCGATTATGATAACCATTTTGCTGGTGACATTTTAAGAAGAAAACTTCTATCTTCTTTTTCTTTCTTCAATGCAAGGACTATGGAGATAGTTAGCTAGTGTCAGCTGTTAGAGAGACTACGTGTCAAGATTCTTTTTCTTACTGAAACTTTTTTTTTCTCAACACAAAACTAAGAAGATTTGTATTACAATGACTTCTGCCACCAGGTAGTAGCCGTTTCTCGTTAAGGTCGAACTTTAAAGAGAAATCATCTATACAGTAAATATAGTTCATGGCAGAAAAGAAAATTTTACTTCTCAGGATGTAGAGTTTTGCTTCTTGCAAGAAAGGTACTGATTCTTATTGTGTTGTTTGTATTTGTGTATTTTATTTCAGGGTCGTCTGGATCTTCTAGCAAACCATTGGAGAGTTGGTGGTACAGATAGTTAGTTTCATGGGAAAGTTTGTTTTATTTCCTATTTCAGTGTGATATTGTTAATTGCCTATTGTATTATATCTATTCTCTCTTTTCTTTCCACTTTAATGCTGGGATTCAGGTATTTGACTATCAGGATTGAGAGTTACATTTTTTTTTGTGAAGTGCATATATATTTTACACACACACACACATATATATATATATATATATATATATATACATATATATATATATATATATACATATATATATATATATATATATACATATATATATATATATATATACATATATATATATATATATATATATATATATATATATATATATATATATACATATATATATATGTATATATATATATATATATATATATACCCTTTTATTTTTTTTTTAATTTTCATTTCTAGTATTTCCACCGGCCCCACTGTGCTCCTCCTGCCATCAATTGCCACTGCTGGTGTTGGTACCTCTTCTTACATCAGTTTTGGACCCTTTAGTAGTGTGCATTAGCTTGATTACATTCTATATACCGTATATACTCGAGTATAAGTCGACCCGAATATAAGCTGAGGCACCTAATTTTACCACAAAAAACTGGGAAAACTTATTGACTCGAGTATAAGCCTAGGGTGAGAAATGCGCAGCTACTGTAAGTGGAAAAGAGGGTCAACAATGCCCATTTGCAGCCTCACTGTGCCCATTTGCATGCCTCACTGTGCCCATTTGCAGCCATAGGTCCCCCGAACTTCAAGCTCAGTAGTTAAGGGTTCCTAGATGCCCCCTAGCTGCAGCCAAAATTTGGGGTCTCTGGACCCAAAGGGTCCCGAAATGACATTGCTGCAGATGGACGTAGTTGACCGACTTTGGGGCCCTGTATCTTGGGGCCACTTAGAGCTAGGAACCCCAAATGTTGTGTACAAAGCCAGTGGCACTAGCACCACAATATATCCAAAGCTGGGGTTCCTAGCACCAAGTGGCCCCGAGATACAGGGCCCCAAAATTCGGTTTAGAAAATGTCAAGCAATTCTGCAGCAGAGAATGACATTTTCCAAACCGACTTTGGGGCCCCGTATCTCAGGGCCACTTAGTGCTAGCAACACCAGCTTTGTATATGTTGTGGTACTAGTTCCACTGGGTTAGCACACTAAATGTGGGGTTCCTAGCACTAAGTGGCCCCGAGATACAGGGCCCCAAAATCAGTTCGGAAAATGACATTTTTTGCTGCAGAAAAGTGCTTGACTCGAGTATAAGCCAAGGGGGGCACTTTCAGCACAAAAAAATGTGCTGAAAAGCTCAGCTTATACTCGAGTATATATGGTACATGGTGAGTTTTATGTTCATGTTGTGTGCCCCTCTGTATAGTGCTAAGACCCCCATGGATATTCATTGAACATATTATTTATGTTGTTATATATTTTTGATACACATTTACTTTGATAACAGAAGTGTTTATTTACAGTCATGCATACTTATTAATAATTGTTAATGCCATTTTTTTTTTTTGCATTATTGTTGGTATTTTTTATTTTAATTGTATTTGTCTTTTTGTAGCTACATATTGCTTTATAAGCTCCTGAAGAAGCTGAAAAGTGAAACATGTCGAGCAACAAGCATCACGCTGGTTACAGAAGCTACTTTATGTATATATTGTTCATGTGCACTGAATTGTTTTTATGAAATGTGGACAACATTCATTGTCCCCAGTTTCTTTTAAAACTTTGGACTCCAATAAAGATGTTTTTATAACATAATATTTTTTGTTTGTTTTGGCACCATTAAAATCCCATTTTGTTCTAAAATTCTTTGAAAACGATTGATAGATACAAGACAACAGAAACCCTTTCATTGGATCCTTCTTTCCCATTGATCAGGGGTCACCCCACATATGTACACATGTATAGGGATTGCCACGACCATTGATGAGGGGGTCACCCCTATTTCTTCACTTTGGGGTGCAGCAGAGTAATCTGCAATGCAGTGGTTCCCGGTCCCAGCTTCTTCTATATCAATCCACCGCAACAATTCAAGGGATTACAATAAAAGAAGCTGGGTGTTTAATAATAAGAAGCAGAAGCACTGCAGATTACTCCACCGCACGCGAAAGTTAAGAATCAGTCCCCTTTTTTACTCAATTCATTTTAGTGGGTCGGCATAACTGCCAGGTAACCAAAATTTTTATACGAAGGCCAACATTAGTCATCCCTGTGTCTCTGTCATGTTGGGATTATTTATTGTCCCTTCCACTGGAATTTTGAACTTTTCTCTCCATAATTTGATGTTGTATACATATATATATATAATGTAGGTGAAGGTGCTAAATCTGATTCTTCTTTTTTATTTCAGATGTACGCAGTATTTACTGCAGACACAGCTCACAAGGCAGGACTACCCCAGTGAGCGAGACAGAATATGAAAGCTACATTGAGACTCCACCAGCATGTGACGTTCACAAGGAGTCTCCACCAGCATGTGACATTCACATGGAGACTCCACCAGCATGTGTCGTTCACACAGAGATTCTCCCTGTGCTTGCGTGGGTTTCCTCCGGGTACTCCGGTTTCCTCCCACACTACAAAGACATGTCCTCAAGGTGTTTGGGGTGAGGGGCACGGGTAGGGTGACCACAAGTCCCGGATTGCCCGGGAAAGTCCCGCATCTTGGAGGTCTGTCCCGGGTCCCGGGCACCTTCATTCCGGGACAATACAGTGTCTCGGAATGAAATTGACACGATCGATGCAGCCATTCAAGATTCAGTGGCCATGTCTGTCTGCCTCCTCTTCCGGCTTTCCCGCCCCACCAACGATTTCATCCTATCAGCAAAGAGCAAGGGGGTGGGAGAAGCTGGAGATCTGCACAGACAGCGGGATTGGCGGAGTCTTTTCATAACAGCTCCTCCCGCCCCCTGCTCTGCTCTGCTGTTAGGCAGGGTCATTTTTGTCCTCAAGGTAGTAGAGGGTGATTGGTTGGAGGGGCGGGGCTGGCAGTCGGGTAGTAGTACGGTGCATGGAGGTGTAGGTCAACCCATAGTACCCTGCACCCCTCTACAGAACCTTGCCCCCAGCCCATAGTACCCTGCATGCCTCTACAGAACCCTGCCCCATCCCATAGTACCCTGCACCCCTCCACAGAACCCTGCCCCCAAACCCATAGTACCCTGCACCTCTCTACAGAACCCTGCCCCCAACCCATAGTACCTTGCACCCCTCTACAGAACCCTGCCCCCAACCCATAGTACCCTGCATCCCTCTACAGAACCCTGCCCCCAACCCATAGTACCCTGCACCCCTCTACAGAACCCTGCAGCCCTCACTATACACCCTGCCCCCAACCCATAGTACCCTGCACCCCTTCACAGAACCCTGCCCCCAACCCATAGTACCCTGCACCCCTCCACAGAACCCTGCCCCCAACCCTCAGTACCCTGCACCCCTCTACAGAACCCTGCAGCCCTCACTATGCACCCTGCCCCAACCCATACTACCCTGCACCCCTCTACAGAACCCTGCACCCTTCACTATACACCCTCACTATTGGCTGGCAAGTGACACTTCTGGTGGCAGGCTGTGGGTGGCAAGTGGCACACAGCATCTGGTGGAAGGGTATGTGTGGCAAGTGGCACACAGCATCTGGTGGAAGGGTATGGGTGGCAAGTGGCACACTGCATCTGGTGGCAGGCTATAGGTGGCAAGTGGCACACTGCATCTGGTGGCAGGCTATAGGTATAGGGCTGCATCCAGTGGCAGGCTACGGGTGGCAAGCGACAAACTGCATCGGATGGCAAGTGACAAGCTGCATCTGGGGGCAGGCGACCGTGGCATGCTGTAACTGGTGGCAAGTGAAAAGCTTAGGGTTCCCACTAATTCTGCATTATGGTGAGTTGAACTATTTCATTATATATTACAATGTATAATAGAAACAATGTGATTTGATCATCCTGACACCATATCAAGCATGCTGTCGGGATGATTTAAGTGCCAACATCAGCCATTCACCCGACAAATCACCCGCCGCCGAATTCCCTGTCAACCCAGAGACTACATTCCTCCCCCCTTCCATGAAACCCCCCATGCAAAAAAGGTTGGGGATCACTGTTCTAAAGTGACATCACTTCCTCCTAGCATTCTATGATAGCGATAGCCACGCAGGAGGGAAATGAGTGACAGATTCCATCATCGGCGAGGGTTTTGAAATCATATTTTTTTGGGAGGGGGGGGTGTCCCTGAATGGCAGTTTGGAAATGTGGTCACCCTAGGGACGGGGGGTGAGGGGAATGGGCCCTTGAGGTTTTCTGGGGGAGGGGGATGGGCCCTCAAGGTGTTCAGGGTGAGGGGAATGGGCCCTCAAGGTGTTTGGGGTGAGGGGAATGGGCCCTCAAGGTGTTTGGGGTGAGTGCGACGGGCTCTCGGGGTGAGGGGGATGGGCTCTCGGGGTGAGGGGAATGGGCCCTCAAGGTGTTTGGGGTAAGGGGGATGGGCCCTCGGGGTGTTCAGGGTGGGCCCTCGGGGTGTTTGGGGTGAGGGGGGTGGGCCCTCAGGTGTTCGGGATGAGGGAGATGGGCCCTAGGGTTGCTGTGGATTGGGACAGTGGGCACCATGCTTGGCTGGGATGAGGGCGGCCCGCGGTTTGCTGAGTTGAACAGTGTCATGTTCTCCTCTCACATGTTGCCCGTCACCCCATCGATAGGAGAAGGTCAGACTGTGTCTGCGGGTCTTATCTATAATGTCACACTATGGGGGGAGGGGGCTTTCTATTATACCCGCTCCTATGCTGACAATACCTTTACAGCACACCTGGCCTCTGGTGGGGGGTATCTCCAGTGTTCATTCCTCCGCTCTTCTCAGTGCTGGGAGACACCACAATCTCATCTCTGGTATCCTATTCGGACAGAGCTTATTGGCCCAGTGCTGTCACCTGACCAGGTCACACACTCCTCCATCACTTGAATGAGAAGGTATTTCCTTCAGCTACACACTGGAGGGGGTGTGGGGGGGAGGGGTGATTGAAGTAAAGGGGAGTGTACATTGGGGTGTAGGGAGGTAAAGGTGATCTTCGCTGTTGAAGTGAAGAATGTCTTCGTAGAGTAATGTAACATTTTCCTTCCATTCTATTGCAGGTTCCATCATGTCTGTGCAGCTCACCGTCCCTCTGGCCTTCAGAGACCTCCTGAAGAGTGGTGGTGTGGGGCAGTAGGAGGTCCAGCCTGCATGGCAGCTGCCATCCCAGCTCAGTGGTGAGACCTTCTATGATTCCATGTCCTTCTTCTATGGTCCGTGCCCTTCTCCTTTGATCTGTGCCCCTTCTTCTCTGATCTGTGCCCTTCTTCTCTGGTCCTTGACCTTCGTCTCTGGTCCCTGCCCTTCTTCTCTGTTCCTCGCTCTTCTTCTCTGGTCCCTGCCCTTCTTCTGCAGACCTCAGCACACGCCAATATATGCAGTATCTCACAAAAGTGAGTAAACCCCTCACATTTTTGTAAATATTTTATTCTATCTTTTCATCTGACAACAGTGGCGTCTCCAGCTTTCATATTTAGGGGGGGCACATGGGGGGACAGGGACAAAAATAGGGGGGCAATATAAAATGCGAAGATAGATAGATAGATAGATAGATAGATAGATAGATAGATAGATAGATAGATAGATAGATAGATAGATCTATATATATTTTATCTATCCTGGGGCCCTTTACCCCTTTACTACGATCCCACAATGGCCCTTTCACTTGTTCTGCAGTGAGCTCCCTTCCTACTGTATTGGGGTCCCCCAGGGTGACAGAGAACAAGAGATATATGTCACCAGCATACCAAGAAAATATAAGGGTCCAAAGCAGTGGGAGAACTATCAGGGTTGCAAAGGTTGTCTTGCCACTCGGCCCTGGTGTTCTGTCACTGTGGGGTTTCCCAGCCTCCTCTTGCTGTCCTGCCCCTGCTATTGACAGCGCTGGTCTGGCATTTCTTGGAATTTACAGGCTCGTTCTCCTGTCCTAAGGATGGGAGAAATCAGTTTTTTCAGTAACTGAGAGTCCTGGTGGAGTCCTTCCTGCAACTCACTCTTCTCCCTGCCAATGAGGATGCAGGGGAAGGAGCAGATCGGGCGGCCATGGTTGTGTGAGCGCTCGCATTATGCAGTGTCAGCGAGCAGAGGGAGGGGGGAGGAATCACCTGCAGGAGCTGACTGGGGATGTTCTCCCTCTCAGTAGAGACTGTGTTACCCCAGTGGTGGCCCGACTAAGATGCGGCACATCCGATATGAATACAAACAAAAAGAAATTGCCTTTTTGTAAAAATAAATAAATAAATAAAAAAAAAAAAAAAAAAAAATTTTTTTTTTGGGGGGGGGGGGGGGGGGGGGGGGGGCACATGGTGGGGCCCAGCATAATGTTGGGGGGGTCAGGGCCCCCTCTGGCCCCCCCCCTAGGGTCGCCATTGTGTGACAACACTGAAGAAATTACACTTTGCTACAATGTAAAGTAGTGAGTGTACAGCTTGTATAACAGTGTAAATTTGCTGTCCCCTCAAAATAACTCACCACACAGCCATTAATGTCTAAACCGCTGGCAACAAAAGTGAAAATGTCCAACTGTGGCCACCATTATTTCCCAGCACTGCCTTAACCCTCTTGGCCATAGAGTTCACCAGAGCTTCACAGGTTACCACTGGAGTCCTCTTCCACTCCTCCATGACAACATCACGGAGCTGGTGGATGTTAGAGACCTTGCCTTCCTCCACCTTCCATTTGAAGATGCCCCACAGATGCTCAATAGTGTTTAGGTCTGGAGACAAGCTTGGCCAGTCCATCACCTTTACCCTCAGCTTCTTTAGCAAGGCAGTGGTCTTCTTGGAGGTGTGTTTGGGGTAGTTATGTTGGAATACTGCCCTGCCGCCCAGTCTCTGAAGGGAGGGGATCATGCTCGGCTTCAGTATGTCACAGTACATGTTGGCATTCATGGTTCCCTCAATGAATTGTAGCTCTCCAGTACTGGCAGCACTCATGCAGCCCCAGACCATGACACTCCCACCACCATGCTTGACTGTAGACAAGACACACTTGTCTTTGTACTCCTCACCTGGTTGCCACCCCACACGCTTGACACCATCTGAACCAAATAAGTTTATCTTGGTCTAATCAGACCACAGGACATGATTCAGTAATCCAGTGCACTGACTCACGGAAGGCACCCACACACTGGACCTGGACATCCAGAGGATATATCCCCTTTGGGACCATTGGATACTCATCCGCCTGTTATGTAGCCTTTATTAAACAGGCTCTAACGATTGTCTGTCCCAATTAGATTCGCTCAATACATATTGATGTTGGAAACATAGCACATCTATAGCTTTTCCATTATTTGGGTCTGGCATCCATGAAACATTTTATTTGACCTTGGTGTCCTAAATGCTGCCTGAACACAAAATCATTCCACTGGAACTTATACATTTGTAAAACATCTTCAACTCCCAAATCCCTGATGAAGGTATCAGAATACTGGAAATGCGTCGGGTATCGGGGTATATCACCCCCTAGGAGAGTACATTTAACATTATCATTTTCTTCTGTATATCTTCTGCTCTGTTTCTGTATGTAATGCATTTTTGTATTTTTGTATGTTGTAGACGTTTTCACGTCTTTTTATAGTATACCATTAAAAACATATTTTTTATCTCAAGAGTTGGTGGTCTATTAAAGTCCCACTAAGGGGGGTATTCTTCTTCGGTCTAGTACATTGGCCCTAGTACGTGTGTGAAAGTGAGTTAGGGAGCTTAGATTGTAAGCTCCTTGGGGACAGGGACTGGGACAGGTTTGTTGGTGGTGGGGGTCCTCTTGGCTTGTACGGCCCTCTGTGGAGACACCAATTACACAGTGAGACTAGGGTGACCACATTTCCAAACTGCGATTCAGGGACACACACCCCCCCCCCCCGCACCCGCGCAAAAAAAGATGTTTTTTTATACTTTTTTTTTTTAAAAAAAAGCAAACAGTGGTAACCAGTTTAGACAGGTGGTATGCAATGTGCACCTGCTTTAACTAAGTCACTTAGTGACAACGGCGCCGCCATTACTACTAAAAAAAAATTAATAATAAAAAAGCCATAAAACTATC
Organism: Aquarana catesbeiana; assembly: GCF_042186555.1. Taxonomy (NCBI): domain Eukaryota; kingdom Metazoa; phylum Chordata; class Amphibia; order Anura; family Ranidae; genus Aquarana; species Aquarana catesbeiana. The sequence continues at coordinate 761,164,436 of NC_133325.1, read as the reverse complement.
CCGTATTTTGTAGACGCTATAACTTTTGCGCAAACCAATCAATAAAAGCTTATTGTGATTTTTTTTTACCAAAAATATGTATCGGCCTAACCTGAGGAAAAAAATTGTTTTTTTATATATTTTTGGGGGATATTTATTATAGCAAAAAAGTAAAAAATAATACCTTTTTTCAAAATTGTCGCTCTATTGTTGTTTATAGCGCAAAAAATAAAAACCGCAGAGGTGATCAAATAGCACCAAAAGAAAGCTCTATTTGTGGGGGAAAAAATGGATGTCAATTTTGTCTGGGAGCCACGTCGCACGACCGCGCAATTGTCAGTTAAAGTGACGCAGTGACGAATCGCAAAATGTGCTCTGGTCTTTGGCCAGCAAATGGTCCGGGGCTTAAGTGGTTAATAATTAAATAGTGACTAAACAAGAATTTGCCAGCAAGTTGCTGTATCACTGTCATGAATGATATTTGCTGCCACATGAACAAATACTAACCGGGTCCTGGAAGTTTGTCTGGCGCAGTGGCGGCTCAAAACTCGCGGCCCTCGTGGGTGGGAGGAGTCTCAGGAGGAGAACTGGACTGGAGAAGTCGGGCTGCTGGCAATGTGCTCCCCTGTAGCGGCTGCGGGACTTGGGAGTAGTCGACGGCCGTCCCGGGACTCACTGGCACTGACTGGGCAGTGGGCACAGGCTGGATCCTGGTGACTCGTCGCTCTGGTGTGCCTGGCTGGCCTATCTCTCTCTGTCTGCTGCTGGCCGGAGGCGGAGAAGGAGAGAGGAGGTGGGTGAACTCATCTCAGAGTCAGAGGTGCGCTGCTCAGCCATAGGGTGCACTGCCCACGTGTCAGCCGACGTCACTAGTTGCTAGACGCAGGGCAGCCCTAGCCTAGCAACCAGTTCTGCAGATGAGTGTAACTATATCAGAGTGGCGGAGGCGGACCGTTTTTTTTTTTCCATTCCGGGACACTGTATTGTCCCGGAATGAAGGTGCCCGGAACACGGGACAAAGATCATAATTAAGGGACAATCCCGGGCAATCCGGGACACGTGGGCACCCTAAGTGAGATACTTTCTCTCCATAGCAACAGTGAGACCCCCCATAACCCAGAAATTGTGGGGAGCCCCCTCTAAGAAAATGTGCCCCCCCCATTTTCCTTCCGTCTTCTGCAGCTTTGGGAAGGTTTGTGGTTTGCAGGGACTCCTCTTAGGAAGGTCCAGTATTCATTGATCAGAGCCATAGACATTCCCTGTCTGCTCACATTCACAGCACATTTTACAGCTCTTCATACTCCGGAGTAAAGAAGAGAAAGAACTTTCCTCCAACATTTCCATCCAAAGAAAATATGCGCACTTTACACATGTCTGCCCGCTTCTAAAAAAAAGTTTTTGTATGGTGGTTACCTATAAAAAATGGAAATATGGCGGAACACGGCATGCCGCGGTGACAACTTTCCACCATATCAGTCTCCGATCACATCTGCGCATTCCGGTAATGCGCACAGAAATCCAAGCAATCCCGGAACATGCAAAAATATGTGCCTCACGCTTGTAGTGCCATTTATTGTAAATGTCCCCCCAAAACGTGAGACCCCCCCAATACAACAAATGTGGCGAAATGCGTGGGAAATAAAACAAAGCAGGAGCGCCCCCCCCCCCATAGCCCCATGTGTAACGTGCCGCACCCTCTTTTATACCGAGTCCCCACCATCCCCCGCATACCAGATAAAAGGTAAAATAGAAATAAAGAAAAAAAAAAATTTAATTTACAATAGAGTAAGGGGGGACTATAACCCCTGTCAGGTTTTATTTGACATCTGTGTCCCCATTGGGGGGGGATTTCCCTTCACTTCCTTTCCCATAGACAAAAAAGAAGTGAGAGAAATCCTCCCAAAGTGACATCATCCCCGGGTGTCACCAGAACTAGTGCCCCCATTGGAAGATTTCCCCTCCTGTCCTGTTCCGTGACAACCCAAAATCTGGGATTTTCTTTCACTTTTTTTGGTCATGGTAAATAGAGAGAATGAATCTCCCTAAAGGGGGCGCAGACAGCAATAAAAACCTGACAGGGGTTCTAATCCCTCTCCACTCCATCCAACACCAGCAATAAAAATATTTTCCTTTATTTACATTTTAACACATGAAGGAGAAATGGGAAAAAAATGATTTGGCAGTGAAAGGGTTAAAATGTGTGCGTGTAGGGGGAGGGTTTACTTGGTTTGACAGGTAAAGCGTTGAAACAAATGAACAATATAGTTTGGTAGTGAAAGGGTTAAAAACCGAAAGAAAAAAAATAGATTTAGCAGTTGAAGAGAATGAATCACCCTAAAGGGGGCGCAGACAGCAATAAAAACCAGACAGAGGTTCTAATCCCTCTCCACTCCATCCAACACTAATAATAAACAGGATTTCCTTCAGTTATACTTTAAATGATACCGGTAAACAGAACAAATAGAGAGGGCGAATCTCCCTAATGGGGACACAGACAGCTAATCCCTCTCCACTCTATCCAAAACGATATAAAAAAAAAAAAAAGCCTTTAGTTAGTAATTCTTTTCATCAGGCATCACTAATTGGCGGACCGCGGTCCAGACCTAGACAGAGCCAATGTTCCATCCGGACCCGAGATCACACCCTTTCAGAGCCGCTTCTTTCCCTCAGCTGCTGTTATTATAACAGTAGTTTGGAGAGCAGTGCTGTGGGAGGGGGAGGGGGGGGCGTTTGATGTGAAAGGGGCAGAGCACACTACTGTTGGGGGGATTTGTGATGTGATGTGAGAGGGAGGCAGTGCTGTGGGGGGAGATGTAAAGGGGGGAGCAGTGCTGTGGGGGGAGATGTAAAGGGGGGAGCAGTGCTGTGGGGGGAGATGTAAAGGGGGAGCAGTGCTGTGGGGGGAGATGTAAAGGGGGGAGCAGTGATGTGAGGGGAGAAGTAAATGAGGGGAGCAGTGATGTGGGGGGAGATGTAAAGGGGGGAGCAGCGCTGTGGGGGGAGATGTAAAGGGGGGAGCAGTGCTGTGGGGGGAGATGTAAAGGGGGGAGCAGTGCTGTGGGGGGAGATTTAAAGGGGGAGCAGCGCTGTGGGGGAGATGTAAAGGGGGGAGCGGTGCTGTGGGGGAGATGTAAAGGGTGGGAGCAGTGATGTGAGGGGAGATGTAAAGGGGGAGCAGTGCTGTAGGGGGAGGTGTAAAGAGGGAAGCAGTGTTGTGGGGGAGATGTAAAGGGGGAGCAGTGCTGTGGGGGGAGATGTAAAGGGGGAGCAGTGCTGTGGGGGAGATGTAAAGGGGGAGCAGTGCTTTGGGGGGAGATGTAAAGGGGGGAGCAGTGCTGTGGGGGGAGATGTAAAGGGGGGAGCAGTGATGTGAGAGGAGATGTAAATGAGGGGAGCAGTGATGTGGGGGGAGATGTAAAGGGGGGAGCAGCGCTGTGGGGGGAGATGTAAAGGGGGGGCAGTGCTGTGGGGGGAGATGTAAAGGGGGGGCAGTGCTGTGGGGGGAGATGTAAAGGGGGGGCAGTGCGGGGAGATGTAAAGGGGGGGCAGTGCTGTGGGGGGAGATGTAAAGGGGGGGCAGTGCTGTGGGGGGAGATGTAAAGGGGGGGCAGTGCTGTGGGGGGAGATGTAAAGGGGGGGCAGTGCTGCGGGGAGAGATTTAAAGGTGGGGAGCAGTTCTGTGGGGGGAGATGTAAAGGGGGGAGCAGTGCTGTAGGGGGAGATGTAAAGGGGAGATGTAAAGGGGGGAACGGTGCTGTAGGGGGAGATGTAAAGGGGGAGCAGTGCTGTAGGGGGAGGTGTAAAGGGGGGAGCAGTGCTGTGGGGGAGATGTAAAGGGGGAGCAGTGCTGTGGGGGAGATGTAAAGGGGGAGCAGTGCTTTGGGGGGAGATGTAAAGGGGGGAGCAGTGCTGTGGGGGGAGATGTAAAGGGGGGAGCAGTGATGTGAGGGGAGATGTAAATGAGGGGAGCAGTGATGTGGGGGAGATGTAAAGGGGGGAGCAGCGCTGTGGGGGGAGATGTAAAGGGGGGAGCAGTGCTGTGGGGGGAGATGTAAAGGGGGAGCAGTGATGTGAGGGGAGATGTAAATGAGGGGAGCAGTGATGTGGGGGGAGATGTAAAGGGTGGAGCAGCGCTTTGGGGGGAGATGTAAAGGGGGGAGCAGTGCTGTGGGGGGAGATTTAAAGGGGGAGCAGCGCTGTGGGGGAGATGTAAAGGGGGGAGAGGTGCTGTGGGCGAGATGTAAAGGGTGGGAGCAGTGATGTGAGGGGAGATGTAAATTGGGGGTGTGAAAGGGGCATAGTTCAGCAGGGGGGGAGGGTGATGTGAAGTCAGCAGGGGACAGTACTGCAGGAGAGGGATGTGAAGGAGGCAGAGGACAGTACTGCGGGGCAGGGGTGATGATTTGATGGGGGGGTGTTGAGGAATGCTGTGAATAAAGGTGGTGTGTGATGTGAAAGGGGTTCAGTAAACTATTGTAAAAGGGGGGGGGGGTTTTGTGCAGGGAGCCTGTGATGTGTGGGGGGAACTGGGGACACTTATGTAAGGGATTGTGATATAGAAAGAGGTGACTTAAAAGAAAATCGGTTCGGACCCCTGCTAAAAAAAACTTTTACTGGTCGGACCTCCGTGAATTTTAATTTAATGCCCCTGCTTTATACCTTTGGACATCTTCAACAGCATATTGGAACTAATGTATAACTAAAGGTAACGTTTTATTTTTTTATTTTTTTTGGATAGAGTGAGGAGAGAGGAGGAATTAGAATACCTGTCAGTTTTTTCTGCTGTCTGTGCCCCCGATAGGGAGTTTCACCCTACCTATTATTCCTGTTTACCGTTAACATTGAAAGTGAAAGAAAATCCAAAACTCTTGGTTGTCACTAGAACAGGAATTAAGTGGAAATCTCCCAATGGAGACACTAGTTCTAGTGACAACCTCACTTTGGAGGGAGATTCATCCTCTCTATTTGTCCCATTTACTGTTATCACCAAGAGTGAAAGTGAAAGAAAGTCCCAAATTTTGAGTTGTCATCAGAACAATAATAGAGGGGAAATCCATAGCTCCCAACTGTCCCTGATTTGGAGGGACTGTCCCTGATTTGGAGCAATGTCCCTCTGTCCCTCATTCCTCCTCATTTGTCCCTCATTTTGCTCTGATCTATATAGTTGTATATAAAATGCACTTTTTATCTTTCAAAAAGTGTTTCCCAGTGCTAAACCTTTCATCCAAATTCTAAATTAATAAAATTATTTTTTTTTTCACAATGCTTTTTTTTTTTTGGGGGGGGGGGGGGGCAGTGGACAGTGTTGGTAGGGCAGGGGAGAGTGGTGTCAGTATTTTTTTATTTTATTTTTTTACACTTTTTAACTTCTTAGAATTTTTTTTAGACTTTTGGGGGGCTTTGGCGAGATGTCAGCATATACACTTTTTAATTTCTTTACTTCAAAGCAGATATATATATATATATAATATATATAATCTGCTCTGAAATAAGGTAAAAAACATAACAAATAAACAAACAGTGTGTATGTGTATATATATATATATATATATATATATATATATATATATATAATTTTGTCCTATGCTGTAAGAAGCTGTTTTTCTTAGGAAAATGGGCGGAAACTCAACACAAGAAGATGAAATTGCAGGACTACATGTCTGACTGCGTAGGCTGCGGGTGAGAAGTAAAAGCCCGGGAGCTACATGATCAGAGGAACAAGTGGGAGGAGCCACATCTACTTGTTGCCGCGTGGGACGCGGGTATGTGTGTTTTGGCGCCAAAGGAGAAGAGAGGCCTCGTGATCGTGTTGAGAGGATCAGAGTGCAGCCATGTCTTCTTTTCCATTGATACCGTCAACTATGGGGTCCAAGATGTTCCCTACGAGTACCGCTGCGGTTGTTATGCTAAACCCTGCTGATGGATACCGGCATTCGTTTGAAGCCGCAGGGGCGGTTCGTACTATACACTGTTGGAGATATTGAAGGGCTGGGCATGCTTTGCCACAAGTGTGAAGGACTGGCCATACATCTCCGTCCATTTGTTCAAAGTTTGCAGTGCGGAGAATATTTGTTCACAGTGGAGCAGCCTACAATGTCGCCCCGTGCTTATCGTGTGGACTGGGCTACAGGTATCGCTACAGTGGAAACTAGTGCCATCACTGCTGGAGAGCAGCAGGCCGTGGTCTCGTCTGCTACCGTGAGTGTTCCTGAGGGAGATGTCGCTGTTACCGCTTCATCAGCGGACATCACTCTATTGCTACTTCTACTACACCTATCCCCGCTGCACCTGTCCCGCGGCCGTGGTCGAGGTCTACCCCAGAGACTGCCCGAGCCGGAGGAATATATGGATCCGGAGAAATCCACGTCAGGAACGGGTGAGAGATCAAAGGGGAACATATCTGGGACTCTTTGTAAATATTTGCCAGCGGAAGAGTTGAGAGACTCGGAGATAGATTCTATGTCAAATCTCTCCGGTGATGATGATTTGTTTGAGACAATGTCACAGGAACTATTGTGGGCCCAAGGTGAAGATGTTGCTTCTGCCCTTACTTTCTCAGAATGGATAGCTATGGATTTTGGGAAGACATCACCTTGTGTGGAGCCGTACACCACTACTAAAGAGTCATTGTTTAAAGTTGCTAGTTTGCTTGAACTTGAGCCGATGCCCATCGGATCTATGGTGCGTAAATCACCAAATTCTTGTGTGCCTCCTGGTTTGGGGAAAAATAGAGCTTTGCCTAGACTTGCCCGTTTACAGAGAGTGCTCACCAAACGTGTTGCCACAGAATATGGTCTGGAATTTCCCTATGTTACTCAGGAAATTATGCAGGAAATTGAGGCCAACCGGGAACAGTGGTAACTTGAAGCTGTCTGGGACTATTTGTCTGTACCAAAACCTTTCCGGAGAACTGGGTATTCTGATACTGTGGATGAACGTTTCAATGGATGTTTGCTGCATTGGAACTATGGTCGGCACATCTATGCTGATAAGGTGGTCATTTGCAGACCCGGAAAAGATGACATTGTTTATTTTATCACCACCGTGGATAAACAAGGGAAGAAACTGACATTACCAGATCCCCGGTTTTATTGGTGATTATGCAGAAAGACTGTTGTCTTTTGTTCTACTAAAAGGAAAGAGAACTTTGGGGTATATAGCCAGATAGTGTCAGTTTCTCTGTGGTCAAGAGACTTTATTCACCTAAGTGCTTCTATATCCAAAGACTTTTTGCTAGCTGGATTTTTTTCTTTTACTGAAAAGATATAATACGCCCAGAGATAGGGATGGACTTTTTTCAAGTTTACCTTAGTTCATTTTCTTTAGAAGGAAAATATGTGGGGAAGACAGTGTCATTCTCTGGGGAATGAGTCTTTGCTCCTAAACTGTTTAGTGATGCTACTGTACATTTTTGTGTGTGTTTAACTTTGTTTTTTTAGGAAAAACTAGATCTCCTATCAAGCTGTTAGGCTTTTCAGCTAGGTAGATAGTGGGGTTTGTGACATGAATAATATGACGTCTTTTACTGAAATGATATGTCGTTGTATAAATGTTTGAAGCTGTAACATTTCTTACTGCCTTTCTTCTTTCTCATCCAAGTTCATTAAGTTCAAATACCTACTCTCAGGTTTGAGAGTTATATTTTGGCAGACGTTGAGGACAAAGTCTATTGTAGTGGGGGGAGTATGTAGCGCTGGTAGATTTTTAATCTACCGCTTATATGTAAATTTAGTGGGTCACCTGTTCTGTACATGGTTCAGATTTAATCTATAGTTAAATTAGCTTCTGTTCCAACCTTGGTTGTGTTGCGTGCAGTTCCACTCCGTTGCCTGTAGATGTCGGTGTCACTACAGACCAGAGCTGGAAAGCAGCAGACTGAGGTGTATTGAGTGCTCTTCTTTCTCAGAAGTAACTCGGAAGAGGTTGTCCCCTGCGGTGCATTCTGGGAGGGGGTATTTAAGGGACAGACGCCATATTTCTGGGTCTTTTCGTTCCATCTGCTGGCCCTCCTGGCCGACAGGTATGTGCTAGGAGTCCTACCTCATGGTCCTCCGGCCGGAGGACTGCGATGCTGCGGCGTGTGGGTGGGCCCAGAAGTCTGTCTGGGGCCTACTACAACTGCTGCGGAGATGGTCCTCTGCTGTCTGTCCTACGGGAAGAAGCTGGACAATTGAGAAGAATTCAGGGGAGGACCCGTCATGGAAGGATCATGCGGTGCGCTGGTCTGGAGAGGGGCCTGGTGACTCAATTGGAGGATGCATCTTAAGTTAACCTACCACATAGTACTGCCAGGTCGGCTTAAAGGTTCCAGTACTGTGTTGCTGTTCATCGAAAACTACTACATTCTGTGGCAGAGGATCGTACAGTTTTGTTTCACTCAAGTCTGTGGCAGAGACTTTCTGTTCGTGCTGCGTGCTGGCTGCTAGGTTAGTGAGAGAGGCCTATCCGGGCGAGCAAAGATTTAATCCTGAACCGAAGATATATTCATCCCTGAGATTTCAATTCCTTAGTGCTACACCAAGAAAAGGTATTTGAACTTCCCTGCAACTCTTCTTCTACCTCTTTCCTGCTACTTCTTCCAGTTATCTCCCATTAAAGCATTGAAAAAGTACTCAAGTGACTGGTGCTTACATTGTTAGATGATAAGTTCAACGTGGACTCTAAATCTGGTATTGGTGAAACTACAGGTAAAAAGGTGACAGAAACAGCCCGATATAAATCAGCAGCTCCACCGTGAGTTATTGCTATATATATATATATATATATATATATATATATAAATATATATACACAAATATATATATACACAGCTGTTTTTCTTAGGAAAATGGCCGGAGACTCAACACAAGAAGAACGTTTGTTCTCTAGCGTTTGAGAATTCTCCAATTAAAATCAATGCAATTTGGTCCACCACAAAATGGCCACCAGCCGGAGCCCTAATTACAAGTGTGTTTAGTGTTGATGGGAATTCTAGGAGCAGAAGCTGTTTGCAGAGATGTCTGCGGGGAAATAGTCGGTCTGCACAGCTGTTCCCCGCACCATTATTCCCGGGAGATCTGGAGCCGCGGCAGAAATGTGGGAGTCTCCCACACCTCACGGGAGACTTGAGATGTCTGAATTGGCCCTGTATGATATTCTACTAAGTGTGTCCATATTGGATGCCTTGCCTTCTGCTCTAATAGCAAATAAAAAGTGCCAAGTCCACCCCGGGAAGAAAAGTGCTATAGAAATATTAACCGGTTCCCCATATACATTTACTGCAGCAGGGCGGCTGCTCTGCGCAGAATCGTGTACCTGTACGTGATCCAGCACTTCCGAGTCAGGGGCGGTGACCCGCTTCCACTGTGATCGGACACAGCAGGAGCCAATCAGCGTGTTTGACGAACTCGATGTCCGCCAGGACCCACCGATCGTTAGTGACAGAAGCAGGATGACGATCTGCCTATGTAAACAAGGCAGACTGCCGTTCTGTTATTATTATTCTGCAAAGCAGGAACACGGATATCTGCCTTCCCATAGTGGAAGCACCTCCCCCACATTGAGAAAGCACATTTTAGGGGCAGATTCAACCCTTTGATCGCCCCTGATTTTAACCCCTTCCCTGCCAGTGTCATTAGTACAGTGACAGTGCTTATTTTTAGCACTGATCACTGTATTGGTGTCACTGGTCCCCAAAAAAGTGTCAAAAGCATACCTCCCAACATTTGAGATGGGAATGAGGGACACCTACTAGCAACAGTATGTAGGCATAGGACACGCCCCCCTGTCTCACCCCCTTAAAGGAGAATTAACCAAAAAAAAAGATTAGTTAAATCCACAAGAGCTTTTTTTTTTTTTTTTTTAACCACTACTATTCCTTTACATTGGCTTTTAAAATTGAAAAAAAACAGCAATTTAGAATTTGGATGAAAGGTTTAGCACTGGGGAACACTTTTTGAAAGAGAAGTAGTGCATTTTATATAACAACTATATAGACCAGACCAAAATGAGGGACAAATGAGGAGGAAAGAGGGACAGAGGGACAGTGCCTCCAAATCAGGGACGGTTGGGAGCTATGTCAAAAGTGTCACTTAGTGTCCGATCTGTCTGCCGCAATGTCGCAGTCCCCTTATAAGCCGCTGAATGCGGCAATTACTATTAATATAAATAATAATAATAAATAAATAAATAAATAAATAAAAATTCCATAAATCTATCCCATAGTTTGTAGATGCTATAACTTTTGTGGGAACCAATCACTATACACTTATTGGGATTTTTTTTTTTTGTACCAAAAATATGTAGCAGAATACATATTGGCCCAAATTGATGAAGAAATTAGATTTTTCCATTTTTTTATTGGATTTGTTTTAAAGCAGAATGCAAAAAATATTGTTTTGTTTTTTTCAAAATTGCGGGTCTTTTTTTGTTTATAGCGCAAATAAAAACTGCAGAGGTGATCAAATATCACCAAAAGAAACTCTATTTATTGTAAAAAAAGGGACATATATTCTATTTAGGTACAGTGCCACACGACCGCGCAATTGTCAGTTAAAGTAACGCAGTGCCGGCCGTATCACAAAAAATGGCCTGGTCATGAAAGGGGGTAAATCTTCCAGAGCTGAAGTGGTTAATTAAAAATAAGTAAATATTTAAAATATATGTCCCTTGAAGATAGAATGCTTATTCTCCATGGTAGAAAGAAAGTTCTCCCATATAACATATTCACCCAATCTGGACTGCTTGATTGGTGGAGACAATTTGCATGTCTTAGCGAGCAGGAATTGTCAACTCGTTTTCATAATTAAAATACATTATTTTTCTTCTAGAGACGATAAAATATGAACTATCAAACGCAAGATTAATTTAGAGCATTTTTTCCAGAGCAGGTTTTCATGCTATCATGTTGGATGTGTTTTCATGGCTTGTAGTGCATTGCTAATTGAATAATTTTCCCTGCTGTTGCACCATCTTGTGGTCAGATGAGGAAATGTAACATTGCATTCCATTTACTCAACTTCATTGGAAATTCAGAAGGAACCAACGCAGAACTGTAATTCCATGAAATGTTACTGGAGTTAATAAACTTCATCTCATGTTTTCCTGGAAAATGGAGGGGGGATGCGTTGAAAACTAATACTACATAGTTACATAGTAGGTGAGGTCGAAAAAAGACACAAGTTCGTCAAGTCCAACATATGTGTGTGATTATATGTCAGTATTACATTATATATCCCTGTATGCTGCAGTCGTTCAGCTGCTTATCCAATAGTTTCTTGAAACTATTGATGCTCCCCGCTGAGACCACCAGCTTTATTAGCTTTGTTGCCTTCCTTTGTACTCGCTCCATTTCCAGTACAAACCGATTTCATTAGAGAGAATGAAAGCAGGATGATTGTCAATAGTATCACGGTTAATTGTTCGGTATTCTTTCCTTGAATCATAACAGGCCCAAGCAGACCACTCAGATTGCATGGAAGAGTCTCCTCCTCAACAATATCTCTTAAAGCAGGGGTCTCCATACACCGGATCAAGGGCCACATCCAGGGCCACATCCAGCCTGCAACAAGATTTTATCTGACCACAAACTAGGGTCAGTGGTGTATCCTCAAACTGAGGATTTGGGTCAGTTGGTCTCTGCTTCTGATGAGGGCCCTGGTGTAAGGGGGGACTCTGATGGGGACCCAGATGTAAGGGGGGACTCTGATGGGGAACCTGATGTAAGGGGGGACTCTGATGGGGACCCAGATGTAAGGGGGGACTCTGATGGGGAACCTGATGTAAGGGGGGACTCTGATGTGGACCTAGATGTAAGGGGGGACTCTGATGTGGACCCAGATGTAAGGGGGGACTCTGATGTGGACCTAGATGTAAGGGGGGACTCTGATGGGGACCCAGATGTAAGGGGGAACTCTGATGGGGACCCAGATGTAAGGGGGGACTCTGATGGGGACCCAGATGTAAGGGGGGACTCTAATAGAAACTCTGATGGGGTTGCTGATGTAAAGGGAGACACAGGGACCTAGATTAAGGCTGCTTTTAGAAATCATGGGGGCCTGTACAGCCCCCGCAAAAAATCTCAAAACAATATCTTCACCAAAAAATACTCTACAATCATTATTAGCGGACACAAACATAACATAACTTACAGAAACTGTATTGAGTTGATAAAGTTCTGTGTGTAAATGAGGTCTTGGGGCTTATTCACATAGGTGCTGTGGCCTGTACAGTGTAAACCAGCATTTTTTTTTCAACCACTTAAGGACCGCCCCACGTACATTTACTGCAGCCACGCTCCCATTGTGATTGGACACAACGAGAGCCAATCAGCAGGGCCTGGCAGATGCGCTGCCCGCCAGCCACCTGCAACCGTTCTGAGGAGAGGCAGAATGGCGGTCTGCCTATGTAAATTAGGCAGATCGCCGTTCTGCCAGAGAAGAAAATGGAGATCTTGTGTTTCTGCTAAGCAGAAACATGGATCTCTGTCTTCCTTTAGTGAAAGCCCCTTCTACAGTTAGAAAGTACACACAGGGAACACAGTTAACCCACTGAGCATCCCTGATGTTAACCCCTTCCCTGCCAGTGTCATTAGTACAGTGATAGCGCATTTTTTTAGCACTGATCACTGTATTGGTGTCACTGGTCCCCAAAAAGTGTCAGTTAGGTGTCTGATCACTCCGCCGCAATATCGCAGTCCTGCTAAAAAAGCTGATCGCCGCCATTACTAGTAAAAAATAAATAGGGGGTCTGCTGTGCTGGGGGAGAGGTTTATGGGAAGGCTGGAGGAGTATTTAAACTAGAATTGAGGGGGGAGGGTGAACTAGAATTCCATCGGGCAGACAGGTCAGTTAGGGGTCAGACACTAATGGAGGGTGGAATGGGACTAGATGGGGGAGGGTTATGGCAGGTGACAAAAAAAATTCCCATGTTGCAAACAACCATTGGAAATGATAGTGCCATTTGTACTACTAAAAAATATATGCAAAACACCAGAGCAAAATGTAATAATGCATTAAAGTGTTTGTTCACCAATGCCAGAAGTCTGCCAAGCAAAATAAGTGAGTTGGAGTCTCTGGCGCCCAAGGAGAGCTATGATGTAATCGGTATTGCTGAAACTTCGCTTCATTCCTCACATAACTGGGCTATTATTATTCCTGGCTTTGCACTCTTTCTGAGAGACAGGGTACAAAGGAAAGGTGGCGGGGTCTGTCTCTATGTGAGAAGGGATATCAAAGCAAGTGTGAATGAGGACCTAATTGATGGAGAGTGTGATGTGGCTGAAGCATTATGGGTGGACCTGCATATACTGTAGATGTGCATAGTTCAAAGTTAATCATTGGAGTTTGTTATAGACTACCCAATGTTAATGAGGAAGTGGAGACTCAGTTCCTTGCACAGATGGAAAGGGTTGCAAGGGCCAGGACGGTGATAACAATGGGGGATTTTAAGTAGAAATGTGCAATTAGTTTAGTTCCAAATTCGTTTTTTAACAAATTTTGACAAATTCGTTAATTCCAAAATTTCCGAATTTCTGAATTTTTCAATTTCTGAAATTTCTGAAAATTCGAAAATTTGAAATTTCAGAAATTCGAAATTTGGAAAATTTTGGAAATTCGGAACTTCGGAATTTTAGGAAATTGGAAAATTCGGAAATTCGAAATTCAGAAATGGGAAAGTTTGGAAGTTTGGAAGTTCAGAAATTCAGAAGTTCGGAATTCGGATATTCGAAATTTGGAAATGGGAAAGTTTGGAAGTTTGGAAGTTCAGAAATTCAGAAGTTTGGAATTCGGAATTCGAAATTTAGAAATTTGAAAACTCGGAAATTTGAAAATTCAGAAATTCGGAAATTTGAAAATTCGAAAATTCAGAAATGTGAAAATTTGGAAATTTGAAAATTTTCGGATTTTCGAATATTCAAATTTCCGAAAGACCAAAAAAACGAATGAAACGAAAACGAACACATTTTTTGTCAGTGCACATATCTAATTTTAACTACCCAGAAATTGACTGGAGTAATGGCACTGCTGGATCAGTTAAAGGGCAAAAATTATAAACCTATTACAGGACAATTTTATGGTCCAGTTTATTGAGGCCCCAACTAGGAATGAAGCTCTGTTGGACCTGGTAATCTCAAACCATGCAGAGCTTATTACTAATGTTCATATAAAGGAACACCTGGGTAGCAGTGACCATAACATGATTTCATTTAATGTTACCTGTAAGCACAAAACACATACGGTAAAGATAAAAACACTTAAGTTTAAGAGAGCAAATTTTCCAAGGATGAGGGCTGCTCTCCAGGACTTGGACTGGGAGGGAATATTGGCATCAACACACACGAACAGAAATGGGAATTCTTCAAAGTGACTGTATGTGAACTCACTGCAAAGTATATTCCCATGGGCAATAAGTTTAAAATGCTAAAAACAAAACCTATGTGGCTCACGGCCAAAGTTAAAAAAGCTATAAACAATAAGAAAAGAGCTTTTAAAAAATATAAAAATGAAGGAACACTAGTGTTGTTTAAATGTTACAAAGAATATTACAGAATATGTAAAAAGGAAATCAAGGACGTAAAAATTCAAAACGAACGACAGATTGCAAAAGATAGTAGGACAAACCCCCCAAAAATTCTTCAAATATATTGATAGTAAAAAGGTCAGGTCCGAGCATGTAGGCCCTTTACAAAATAATCTAGAGTGGGTGACTGGGGACAAGGAGAAGGCAAATTTATTAAATACTTTCTTCAGCTCTGTGTATACAAAAGAGCATGGGGAAGCTCATGTCCATAATGGGGGTTGTAATGACACAGCCCCGAATGATCCACAATGGCTCAAAAGTGATATGGTCCAGAAATATTTAGACAGAATAAAGGTGGATAAAGCACCTGGACCTGATGGCATCCACCCACGGATCCTAAAAGAATTGAGCTCTGTCATTTCAAAGCCATTGTATCTAATTTTTAGGGACTCATTAATGACGGGAATGGTACCACTGGATTGGCGCAGGGCGAACGTGGTGCCTGTATTTAAAAAGGGAACAAAGTCTTTACCAAGTAACTATAGACCTGTTAGCTTAACTTCTATAGTCGGGAAGATACTGGAGCATTTAATAAAAGACCACATAGACGAGTTCTTGCTGGAAAAAAATATTTTAAGCAACAGACAGCATGGATTCATGAAAGAGAGAAGTTGTCAGACAAACCTGATTTCTTTTTATGAGGAGGTAAGTAAAACCTTGGACAGAGGGGTGGCTGTGGACGTGGTATACTTGGATTTTGCAAAAGCGTTTGACACAGTTCCACACACACGGCTCATGTGTAAGGTAAAGTCTACAGGCTTGGAAACATCAGTTTGTAAATGGATAGAAAACTGGCTAAAATACAGATTTCAGAGAGCAGTGATCAATGATTCTTATGCCCCGTACACACGGTCGGATTTTCCGATGGAAAATGTGTGATAGGACCTTGGTGTCGGAAATTCCGACCGTGTGTGGGCTCCATCACACATTTTCCATAGGAATTTCCGAAACACAAAGTTTGAGAGCTTGCTATAAAATTTTCCGACAACAAAATCCGTTGTCGGAATTTCCGATCGTGTGTACACAAATCCGACGCACAAAGTGCCACGCATGCTCAGAATAAATAAAGAGATGAAAGCTATTGGCTACTGCCCCGTTTATAGTCCCGACGTACGTGTTTTACGTCACCGCGTTCAGAACGATCAGGTTTTCCGACAACTTTGTGTGACCGTGTGTATGCAAGACAAGTTTGAGCCAACATCCGTCGGAAAAAATCCATGGATTTTGTTGTCGGAATGTCCGATCAATGTCCGACCGTGTGTACAGGGCATTACTCTGAATGGTCTAAGGTTATCAGTGGTGTACCCCAAGGTTCAGTGCTGGGAACCTTTTTAATAGCTTTATAAATGATATTGGGTCTGGGATTAAAAGTACCATTTCTGTCTTTGCAGATGACACCAAGCTGTGCAGTGGAATAACGTCCTTACAGGATGTCTCCAATTTACAAGCCGACCTCAGTGCACTGTCTAATTGGGCGACTATGTGGCAAATGAGGTTTAATGTTGATAAATGTAAAGTTCTGCACTTGGGGGCTAAGAATATGCATCATACATACTAGGGAGAGTACAACTGGGGGGATCAATGGTGGAGAAGGATCTGGGGGTTTGGGTAGATCATAAGCTCAATAATAGCATGCAATGCCAAGCTGCAGTTTCCAAAGTGAGCAAAGTCCTTTCTTGTATTAAGAGAGGTATGGACTCCAGAGAGAGATATCATTTTGCCCTTGTACAGATCATTAGTAAGACCTCATCTGGAATATGCAGTTCAGTTTTGGGCACCAGTTCTCAAAAAGGATATCAGGGAACTGGAGAAAGTGCAGAGAAGGGCAACCAAACTGATAAGAGGCATGGAGGAGCTCCGCTATGAGGAAAGATTAGAGGAACTGAATGTATTCTCTCTTGAGAAGAGGAGAATAAGGGGGGATATGATCAACATGTACAAATATATAAGGGGCCCATATAGTGAACTTGGTGTTGAGTTATTCTCTTTACGGTCATCACAGCGGACAAGGGGACACTCTTTACGTCTAGAGGAAAAGAGATTTCATCTCCAAATACGGAAAGGTTTCTTCACAGTAAGAGCTGTGAAAATGTGGAATAGACTCCCTCCAGAGGTGGTTCTGGCCAGCTCAGTAGATTGCTTTAAGAAAGGACTGGATTCTTTCCTAAATGTACACAATATAACTGGGTACTGACATTTATAGGTAAAGTTGATCCAGGAAAAATCTGATTGCCTCTCTGGGATCAGGAAGGAGTTTTTTCCCCTTCTGTAGCAAATTGGATCATGCTTTGCTGGGGTTTTTCACCTTCCTCTGGATCAACTGAGGGTATAGGATTGGATATATGGGATTGTATGATATTATTTTTTATTTATTTTTATGGTTGAACTAGATGGACTTGTGTCTTTTTTAAAACCCGATTACCTATGTAACTAAATAACAATTCCATAAAAATATCCCATAGTTTGTAAACGCTATAACTTTTGCGCAAACCAATTAACCGCTTGCCGACCTGCCGCCGCAGTTGTACTGCGGCAACATGGCTCGGCTGCGCGAATCGCCGTCATGTTATGCTGTTTCCGCTTTTGTTCACTAGGGGTGCACGCGCACCCCCCTGCTCGCCCATGGAGAAAACACACAGATCCCAGTTCTCTGAGGGGAGAAGTGACAGATCGTCTGTTAATACAAAGTATGAACAGTGATCTATCTCTTCCCCTACACTGTCCACTCCCCCCTTCGGTTAGAACACACACTAGGACACGCTTAACCCCTTCACCGCCCCCTAGTGGTTAACCCTTTCACTGCCAGCGACATTTTTACAGTAATCAATCAGTGTATTTTTATAGCACTGATCGCTGTATTAATGCCAATGGTCCCAAAAATGTGTCAAAATTGTCCGACGTGTCCGCCATAATGTCGCAGTCCCGATAAAAATTGCAGATTGCCGCCATTACTAGTAAAAAAAAAAAAATTCATAATAAAAATGCCATAAAACTATCCCCTATTTTGTAGACGGTATATATTTTGCGCAAAACAATCAATATACGCTTATTGCGATTTTTTTTTTTTTACCAAAAATATGTAGAAGAATACATATCGGCCTAAACTGAGGGAAAAAAAATAGTTTCTTTTATACATTTTTGGGGGATATTTATTATAGCAAAAAGTAAAAAATATTGCGTTTTTTTCAAAATTGACGCTCTTTTTTTGTTTATAGCGCAAAAAATAAAAACCGCAGAGGTGATCAAATACCACCAAAAGAAAGCTCTATTTGTCAGGAAAAAAAGGACGTCAATTTTGTTTGGGTGCAACGTTGCCCAAGTGCACAATTGTCAGTTAAAGCGACACAGTGCCGAATCGCAAAAAGTGCTCTGGCCAGGAAGGGGTAAAATCTTCCAGGGCTGAAGCAGTTAATATACTCTTATTGGGATTGTTTTACCAGAAATATGTAGCAGAGAACATATTGGCCTAAATTGATGAAGACATTTGATTTTTACATTTTTTATTGGATATGTTTTATAGCAGAAAGTAAAAAAAAATAGTTTTTTTTTTTAAAAAATTTTCTGTCTTTTTTTGTTTATAGCTTGAAAAATAAAAACCGCAGAGGTGATCAAATACCACCAAAAGAAAGCTCTATTTGTGGGGAAAAAAGGACATCAATTTTATTTGGGTACAGCATCAGGCAATTGTCAGTTAAAAGGATGCAGTGCTGTATCGCAAAAAATGGCCTGGTCATGAAGGGGGTAAAACCTTCTGGAGCTAAAATGGTTAAATGTGACTATTGCTGTGCAGGTAGCCTATGTTACACTCTGGGGATGAAGCAGCTGTATAAACACAGCCTCAGGTTCTAATTTGATAGGTGTGTGGGTGCAGGTGTACGGCCCCAAACACAGACAGTGTCCATTCAGGAGCCACTCACCCTCGGGGCCACTCATCTGCACACCTGTCAATTTAGGACATGTAGCTGAGTTCATGCAGCCGCTGCATCCTCATAGAGTAACAGACGGCAACAAATCGCCCATTCACACTGTATGGGCCAGAGAACCCATGCAAATGAACCCTTCATTTTTAAAAATTATTTCTTACAATTTTTAAAAAAGAATTTCTTATTATTATAAAAAAATTTTTACATTAATTTTTCAACACTGTTGGTGGGGGGGGGGGGGGGGGACTTCGGTGAAATATTAGGGGTCTAACCAGACATCTCACCTTTGAGACAGAGAAAGGAATTGAGGACACAGAATCTCCAATTCCTTTCTCTGGAGCCTCAGCATTGAAGATGAATGAACAGGAGACAGAGGCAAAAACACCGTTTACTATGCTCAGTTATCAATGGACACTGGAGTGGGGGAGGGGTGGGGCAATTACAGGAACTATGCACTGTGGGGTTGATTTACTAAAGGCAAACAGTTGCTCCAGAGCTTAGTAAATGAGGAGAAACTCTACTGACTTTCATTATCCAATCATGTATAAGCAAACATGCTTTTTTTTTTTCCTTGCATGTGATTGGGTACGTTTTGCAAAGTGAAGCTTCTCCTCATTTACTAAGCTCTGGGGCAAATGCACTTTGCAAAGTGCACAGTCTATTTGCCTCCAGCAGCTGAATGCTGGTGGGAGGGAAAAGGGGGAGAAATCAGCTTTCAGCTGCAGGAAAGCAGCACAGTGTATTGTTCCTGTAATTGCCCCCTCTCCGCAGCCCGCCACTCCAATCCCTTTCTCTGTCCGGGCCCACCTGTGTGCCCGGGCCCCCTACAGGATGACCAGTGTCCCCCCCATCAGTGGCCCTGACCATAATGTATGGGAGCTCTTTGATAGGGACTCTGATGTAAAAAGGGGGAGGGAGCTCTGAATTGATGAGGGGCTTCTGATGTAAAGGGGAGGGAGGGATCTGAAGGGAGGGCTATGATGTAATGAGGGGGCTTCTCTTGGTGTCAGATGTCAGAAAAACTTGTCAAAAATGACAAGTTAACAGAGGAACGAGGTGACACAAAATGATATTTAGTGATCTGGATTAGGAAGCTATAGAGGGGGTACGATTTGTAGACATGTGCAATTTGTTTAGTTCCGAATTCATTTTTTAACAAATTTTGACAAATTCGTTAATTTCCGAATTTCGAATTTACAAATTCCGAATTTCCGAATTTTGAATTCCGAATTTGAACTTCCGAATTTCGAATTTTACGAATTAATGAATTTCAAATTCCGAACTTCCAATTCCAAATTTCGAATTCCGAATTTATGAATTTTGACATTTCCGAAAATTCGAATGCGGCATTCATTATTTCGGATAATTCGTAACTTCAGATAAATTTGTATTCATTACCTTCACAAACAGCCAAATTTAAAAGGATATTCCAATACCTATGAATTTAATAGTTAGTTATTATTAGTTAATATTTTGAATTTTACTGATTTTCTTGGTTTTTTTTTCAGATTTTCGAATTTTCGGACTTTCAAATTTCTGAATTTCCGAATTTTCGAATTCCGAAAATTCGGAAATTCTGAATTTGGCAATTGAGAATTCGGAAATTCGAAAATTCGGATTTTCAAATTTCGGAATTTCCGAATTTTCGAATTTAGAATTTTCGAATTCCGAATTTCCGAAAAAAGCAAAACAACGAATGAAACGAAAACGAACACATTTTTTTGTCCGAGGTTTACAACCACATTAGGCACATTCCATCATATACAGATGACCACTAGGGGGAGCAGTGGCACTCTGTGTTTGAAATACAACAATCAAAATATGGAAAGGCAAGAAAGTATAAATGTAAAAATCAAGCCACAAAAATCACATGAACAGAATAATATTAATAATAATAATAAATGCACGGCAACCAGGGTTGATTTACTAAAAGAATAACAACTGTTCACTTTTCAAACTGTAATTTCACTTCAGTCATCCAATCCAGTAATCCGGTACATGCAGAAAGTCCTGTTTTTATTTTGGCTATTTAAACTGAACTGAAACATTAGGACATGTTGTGAACAGAGGCTTTACAATGTGAGAATTCACCTTACTGATTGAACAGCCTCAATTATCAGTACAGTTCTCCTTTAAAAAGTCATTGCGCTTAAAAAAATTTAAAAAAAGAAACTTTGATTGAAGTCCCCATCAAGCAGATTGTTATAGAGACGGGTTAGAAAAGGAATAACATAGAAATTATAAAAAGTAAATGGACCATTCAGCAAATGAGAGACGAGGAGCTGATAGTTTATTGGTCAATAAAGGTCATTAAATTAGTCCTTACTATACAAAGTGTTGTTACAATGTTTTAATAAGATTGTGAAAGATGTTTTAAATGATTAGAAAAAAAACAATTTAAATAAAGATTTAATGTAATTTATTAAAACTCCTTTCGGGCCCCATTTGTACTCTGATGTGCCATGTCAGGTATCACGTATATGGGGTTTTTTTTTTTTTTTTTTTTGCGCATTGCTGTGCTTTGGGCATATTGTAGCCCGGTTCATTTTAATGGATTGCCCTACACCTGGCAAAGTAGCTGATACACCTTTTATTCGGGCGACAAGCTTTGCACGTTTTTGTAAACACGCGGATTACGTGCCTCTGTTTGGGACGTTTGGGGTGGCAATAATAATGAATGGAACTAAAAGCCTTTCTGCATGTTTTGTGCATGAACACTTGTGTGATTTTGTATGCGTTCTTGAAACACGATAGCGTGAATGTGGCCTCAGAATTAAGCAAAGCAATTGATTTATTAACACATCAAATATACATTTTATTAAGACTCAGGCTCATCTTCACACTTTGTCGGAAACGCATACTATCCTGATACGCACTCAAATGCGGTTCTCTTTATCGGCAATTCATTTCTATGCCTACCGACTCTTTTACCCCCTTCCTGCCCAGGCCAATTTTCAGCTTTCAGCTTTCACATTTTTTCACACAAATAGAGCTTTCTTTTGGTGGTATTTAATCACCACTGGGTGTTTTTTTTTGCTAAATAAACAAAAAAAGACAAACATTATTTTTTTTAAAAAAACAACGTTTTTCAGAGTTTGTTATAACATTTTGCAAACAGGTAATTTTTCTCCTTCACTAATGGGCTGTACTAATGAGGTGACAATGATGGACACTGATAAGGCGGCACTGGTGGGCACTAATGAGGTGACAATGATGGGCACTGATAGGTTGCACTGATAAGGCGGCACTGGTGGGCACTAATGAGGTGACATTGACGTCACTGATGAGGTGACAATGACGGGCACCGATAGGCTGCACTGATGAGGCGGCACTGGTGGGCACTAATGAGGTGACAGTGACGAGCACTGATAGGCTGCACTGATAAAACTGCACTGGTGGGCACTAATGAGGTGACAACGACGGGCACTGATGAGGTGACAATCACGGGCATCGATAGGCTGCACTGATGAGGTGGCACTGGTGGGCACTAATGAGGTGACAGTGACGGGCACTGATAGGCTGCACTAATAAGGCGGCACTGGTGGGCACTAATGAGGTGACATTGACGGGCACTGATAGGCTGCACTAATAAGGCGGCACTGGTGGGCACTAATGAGGTGACATTGACGGGCACTGATAGGGTGACAATGATGGGCACTAATGAGGTGACAATGACGGGCACTGATAGGCTGCACTGATGAGGTGGCACTGGTGGGCACTAATGAGGTGACAATGACGGGCACTGATAGGCTGCACTGATGAGGTGACAATGATGGACACTGATAGGCTGCACTGATGAGGTGACAATGACGGACACTGATAGGCTACACTGATGGGTACTGATGAGGTGACAATGATGGGCACTGATAGGCTGCCCTAATGAGGCAACAATGATGGGCACTGATAGGCTGCGCTGATGGGCACTGATAAGGCAGCACTGGTGGGCATTGATGAGGAGGCACTGATGAGGCTTCACTGATAGGTGGCAATGATGGGAACTGATAGGCAGCACTGAAGGGCACTGATAGGTGACACTGATGAGGAGGCACAGATGGGCACTGATTGGCTGCACAGATGAGCACTGATTGGCAGCACTGGTGGGCACTGTTGGGACTGCACTGATAATCAGGACACTGATAATCAGTGCCCTGATTATCAGTGTAGATGTCCCTTTCACACGAGCCGGTTATCGGCTCTCCTCTCTTCTCCTCTCCTCATGTTGTCAGTGTGAGGAAAAGAATGCCGATAACCAGTTTGTGTTTACACAGCTGATTACATGGTAAAGGGCCGCTGTGATTGGCCCTTTACACTGATCTGTGATCAGCTGTGCTCTAAAGACACAGTAGATCACAGAGTGCGCTACTCCCACGCCACGGCAGGCGCGATCATGGGAGGACATCATATGACGCCCTCCCATAACTGGCCGGCCATGCTGTAGCTGTCATGCGTTTGGCAGGTGGTTAATCCTTCCCAATCCTTAATGGCGCTCCCAAGCATCTGCAAACACTCTCATTTTCTTGTGCGCCAAAATGCATGGTGCCGCATCACCACGCGGTTTGGTGTGGAAGTGATTTCAGGGTCAGGGGACTTTGGTGCATTTCTCCTGAGTCCACAGTGGATTGCGGATCCTTAAAAGCCTCCACAAGAAGTGGGTGAAATGATGGTAGGCATCACTTAACCCAGGAGAGGATAGGCAGCCAGGAGCCGGAGTGGTCAGTTTGCACAGCGGACAGCACTGGCCATCAGGTGAATGCACCAATCAGAGCTCGTTCTTTTCCTATCAGGATGCCAGGGAACGATTTTTGCAGAAAGTGACCAAACTGGAATCGGGCTTGAAGGAGACTCAAGTCACTAGAAAAAAAAGTTTAAAAATAGTTGCCTGGAAGGAAAAGGAATCATAATTACTTTCCCACCGCCTGTAGGCACGTCGTTCTGCCATTCCTAAAAAGCACAGATTAGTTGAGTTATGTTGTGAAGGTGGAACTTCATTCTCTCAATCAACACTGACTATTTTTAATCCTCATGCTGCTAGAATTAGTAAATAGATAGGAAAGTAGATCATATTTACTTGTTTTAAACTTTTTTTTTTACATTTCTTCAGTTACTTCCTGGTTTCTTGTCTAGGCAAATGATGTCATACATCCCAGGAGTCTGCGGGAGCGGAAGAGAGGAGGAGGGGTTTCTCAGCCAAGCACACTCTCCTGCATGCATGCTTGAGCTAAGGGCAGATGGATTCCAGGAAGTAAGTGCTACATGAAGCCCTTACTCAAGCTGTCCACTGCCAGAAATGCTAGGGGGGTGTTTTTAAAAGTGATTTCTTAGCAAAATAAAGAATGGAGACACAGATGGATGGAAGAGTTTGCTTTGAAAATTAAAAATAAATGATATAGTAGGTTTGTGGCGCTCAGATGTAGTGAAGAACCCCATGAAGTCACACAGTGGGGTTGATTTACTAAAACTGGAGAATGCAAAACTGGTGTAACTGTGCATGGTAGCCAATCAGCTTCTAAATTTAGCTTGTTTAACCACTTCAGCCCTGGAAGATTTTACCCCCTTCCTGACCAGAGCTTTTTTTGCGATTCGGCACTGCAGTGCTTTAGCTGACAATTGTGCGGTTGTACCCAAACAATTTTTTTTTGCACTATAAACAAAAAAGAGCGACAATTTTGAAAAAAAATGCAATATTTTTTACTTTTTGCTATAATAAATATCCCCCAAAAATATATAATAATATAATATAATAAACACAGTTTTTCCTCAGTTTAGGCCGATATGTATTCTTCTACATATTTTTGGTAAAAAAAAAATCACAATAAGCGTATATTGATTGGTTTGCGCAAAAGATATAGTGTCTACAAAATAGGGGATAGTTTTATGGCATTTTTATTATTATTTTTTTTTTTTTATTAGTAATGGGGGCGATCTGTGATTTTTATTGTGACTGCGACATTATGGTGGACACATCAGACACTTTTGACACTATTTTGGGACTATTGTCATTTATACAGCGATCAGTGCTATAAAAATGCACTGATTACTGTGTAAATGGCACTGGCAGTAAAGGAGTTAAACACTAGGGGGCGATCAAGGAGTTAAGTGTGTCCTAGGGAGTGATTCTAACTGTAGGGTCACTCCCTAGGTCAGATGAGATGAAAGTTGAGCTTTTTGGCCTAAAAGCAAAACGCTATGTGTGGTGGAAAACTATCACTGCACATCACCCTGAGTACACCATTTTCTTCAGCAAGGACAGGGAAGCTGGTCAGAGTTAATGGGAAGATGAATGGAGCCAAATAAATTCCGACCGTGTGTAGGCTCCATCGGACAGTTTCCATCGGAATTTCCGTTGCACAAAATTTGAGAGCTGGCTCTCAAATTTTTCGACAACAAAATCCGTTTGCGCAAATTCCGATCATGTGTACACAATTCTGACGCACAAAGTGCCACGCATGCTCGGAATCAAGCAGAAGAGCGGCACTGGCTATTGAACTTCAATTTTCTCGGCTCATCGTACGTGTTGTACGTCACCGCGTAACTGACGCTCGGAATTTCCGACCAACTTTGTATGACTGTGTGTATGCAAGACAAGTTTGAGCCAACATCCATCGGAAAAAACCATGGGATTTTGTTGTCGGAATGTCCGATCATGTGTTGCGACTCATTAGAGTCTGCAAAAGACTTGAGACTGGGGCGGAGGTTCACCTTCCAGCAGGACAACGACCCTAAACATACAGCCAGAGCTACAATGGAATGGTTTAGATCAAAGCATATTCATGTGTTAGAATGGCCCAGTCAAAGTCCAGACCTAAATCCAATTGAGAATCTGTGGCAAGACTTGAAAATTGCTGTTCACAGACACTCTCCATCCAATCTGACAGAGCTTGAGATATTTTGCAAAGAAGAATGGACAAAAATGTCACTCTCTAGATGTGCAAAGCTGGTAGAGACATCCCCAAAAAGACTTGCAGCTGTAATTGCAGTGAAAGGAGGTTCTACAAAGTATTGACTGAATATAAATGCACGCCACACTTTTCACATATTTATTTGTAAAACATTTTGAAAACCATTTATCATTTTCCGTCCACTTCACAATTATGTGCCACTTTGTGTTGGTCTATCACATAAAATCTCAATAAAATACATTTACATTTTTGGTTGTAACATGACAAAATGTGGAAATTTTCAAGGGGTATGAATACTTTTTCAAGGCACTGTACAGCACGTTGATGATATCGCTGCTAGACAGCACTGATGAGGGGGAACTGACAGGCATCACTGATGGGCACTGAAAAGCATCACTGATGGGCATCATTGGCGGGCCCGGTGGGCATTACTTGTGGGCAGTGCTGGGACATGGTCATCTAGAGCCCCTGGCAAACATGCCAAACTATGCACCCCCCCCCAAATGTGTGAGCAATATGTGTCAGCAAACCCCCCCCCCCCCCCCACGAAAACACTGAGCACTAATCTGTATGCTTATCCCCTAAGTATAAATCACTCCCCTCCCCCACCTCCAAGTACAAATCTGCCCCCCTAAGAAATAATCATGATCAGCAGCAGCATGACCAGGTTTGGACTCTGTACAAATAAAGCCATATTAAATCCAAAACCAAAAATGTAATCTATTGCAGCTTACCAATCATTAGATGATTCTGATTTCTTTTTTTACGCTTTTTTCCCCTCTGTTTTTCACCTGGTGATCTGGCCATTAACACACCTCCTGTATTACAGAGACCCCCACTCTGGATGAAGGAGCACAGGGGGGCACCTTTGGACAGCAGCATTGACAGCCTGGGGGGGAGGGGAGTGTTAGAAGTAGTAGCAGATTTAGATACAGTAATGCCGCGTACACACGAGCGGATTTTCCGTCAGAAAAATCTTGGATGGTTTTTCCGACGGAATTCCGCTCAAGCTTGCCTTGCATACACACGGTCACACAGAAGTTTGCTGAACTTTCCACCGTCAAGAACGCGGTGACGTACAACACTACGACGTGCTGAGAAAATGAAGTTCAATGCTTCCGAGCATGCGTAAAATTGTTTCCAAGCATGTGTAGGAATTTTGCGCATCGGAATTGCATACAGACGATCGCATTTTCGGATAGGAACTTTTTCCGACCGAAAAATAGAGAACATGCTCTCAATCTTTTGCTGGCTGGAATTCGGCCAGCAAAAGTCCGATGGAGCATACACACAGTCGCATTTTCCGACCAAAAGCTCTCATCGGTTTTTTGCTGGTCGAATTTCCGATCGTGTGTACGCGACATAAGGGATTCAAGCCAATCTCCAGCTCACACTTTTTAAGCAGTCACAGAGTAGAGGAAAGGGTGACAACGCTGTGGAAAATGTGATAAGGCAGCATACAGCATTTCACCTGGAAACAGGAAGCTAGATCTGAACTAAAAAATGGCAGGATCATTGGGCATGGTTTACAAGGGATGATCCAGGGGGATATTAGAAAACACTACACAGCTTAAAGTATAACTAAAGGAAAAACATTTTCTTTAGTTTTGGATAGAGTGGAGAGGGATTAGAACCCCTGTCAGTCTTGCTGTCTGTGCCCCCATTAAAGAGATTCGTCTATTTGTCTTCTTTATCATTGAAAGTGAAAGTTAAAGAAAATCCCACATTTTGGGTTGTCCCCAGAAAAGTAATAGATGAGAAATCTTCCAATGGAGACACTAGTTATGGTGGCCTGGGGGGTCCCCAAGGGATTCCCTTAATTTGCAGGATTTTCCTCTCACTTCCTGTTTTGGCTATAGGACAGGAAGTGAAGGGAAATCTCCCGCGTGGGGCACAGATGGCAAAAAAAAAATAAATAAACCAACCCTTACTCTTTTCAAAATGAAAAAAGTAAGTTCTACTTTAACCGCTTCAGCCCCGGAAGATTTGGCTGCTGAATGACCAGGCCATTTTTTGCGATTCGGCACTGCGTTGCTTTAACTGACAATTGAGCGGTCGTGCGACGTTGCACCGAAACAAAATTGACGTCCTTTTTTTCGCACAAATAGAGCTTTCTTTTGGTGGTATTTTAACATCTCTGCGGTTTTTACTTTTTGCGCTATAAACAAAAAAAGACAGAAAATTTTTGAAAAAAAAAACTATTTTTTTTTACTTTCTGCTATAAAACATATCCAATAAAAACACAATATTTTGTACTTTTTGCTATAATAAATATCCCCATTTAAAAAAAAAAAAAAAAAAAGCAAATTTTTTCTCAGTTTAGGCCGATATGTATTCTTCTACATATTTTTGGTAATAAAAATCACAATAAGCATATATTGATTGGTTTGCGCAAAAGTTATTGCGTCTACAAAATAGGGGATTAATTTATAGCATTTTTATTTTTTTTTTTTTTTACTAGTAATGGCGGCGATCTGCGATTTTTATCATGACTGCGACAATATGGCGGACACATCAGACACATTTTTGGGACCTTTGGCATTTATACAGCGATCAATCCTATAAAAATGCACTGATTACTGTAAAAATGTCACTGCCAGTGAAGGGGTTAACACTAGGGGGCGATCAAGGGGTTAACTGTGTTCCCTCTCTGTGTTCTAATTGAAGGGGGGAGGGGACTGTCTAAGGGAGATGACAGATCATTGTCCATACTTTGTATGAACACGCGATCTGTCTCTTCTCTGTCACGAGCGATCGCGGGAGCCCGGCGGCCATTGCGCCCGCCGGGCACTCGCATCGGCTCCGGGGGTGAGCAGCAGGCAGGCGCGCCCCTAGTGGCCACAGGGCAAAGCGACGTAACATAACGCCGTTTCGCCCAGCCGTGCCATTCTGCCTCAGTAAAACTGCGGCGGCAGGTCGGCAAGTAGTTAAAGCGGTATTAAATCCAAAAGAAAACATACAGCTTACCAATTGATAGATGTGATGGCTGCATTCGTTTCCCTTTTTAGGCTTTGTTTCTTCTATTTTCAACTGGTGATCCAGCCAGCAAGTCTATTGTTTTTCACAGCACACGCATTCCAGCAGAATCAGTTTATATGGAGGTGACAAACCATTTACCACTGGCAGTGGAGATTAACCACTTGCCGACCGGGCCATTGCCGAAAGACGGCAACAGCGCAGTCGGCTAGTTCTGGGTGGACGTCCATGGACGTCATTCCAGAATGTTGCTCCCGCGCCCCCCCCTGGGGACCCGGCGCATCACGGATCACGGTAAATAGCCGCTTATCGTGGCCGTTTACCACGTGATCGTTCCGTCAAATGACGGAGCGATCACATGTAAACAAACCAGCGTCACGTCATGACGCCGGTTACTCCCTCCCCTCTCTGTACCGATCGGTACAGTGCGGGGGGAGAGGGGGGGAGATGGCAGCGCTGTGGGCTGGATATTTAGTGCCCACAGCGCTGCTCAATATAAATAATGGCAATACTCTGCAATACTGCAACACACTGCAATACTCTGCAATGCTCTGCAATACTGCAATACTCTGCAACACTGCAATACTCTGCATCACTGTGCAATACTCTGCAACACTGTGCAATACTCTGCAATACTGCAATACTCTGCAACACTGCAATACTGCAATACTGCAACACACTGCAATACTCTGCAATGCTCTGCAATACTGCAATACTCTGCAACACTGCAATACTCTGCATCACTGTGCAATACTGTGCAACACTGTGCAATACTCTGCCAATACTCGCCAATACTCTACCAATACTCGCCAATACTCTGCCAATACTCTGCC
This sequence comes from Aquarana catesbeiana, assembly GCF_042186555.1. Classification (NCBI taxonomy): domain Eukaryota; kingdom Metazoa; phylum Chordata; class Amphibia; order Anura; family Ranidae; genus Aquarana; species Aquarana catesbeiana. Next base: position 761,135,267 of record NC_133325.1, on the reverse strand, counting down.
AATACTAGCCAATACTCTGCCAATTCTGGCCAATACTCTGCAATAAATTTTAACAGAAACAAAGAATTTTATTTATTTTTTTTATCGAATTTTCAGTCTTTTTTGATTTATAGCGCAAAAAATAAAAAACCCAGCTGTGATTAAATACCACCAAAAGAAAGCTCTATTTGTGTGAAAAAAGGGACATAAATTTCATATAGGTACAGTGTTGCATGACTGAGTAATTGTCATTCAAAGTGTGAGAGCGCTGAAAGCTGAAAATTGGTCTGGTTAGGAAGGGGGTTTAAGTGCCCAGTTGTCAAGTGGTTAAAATGATCAGCGTTTATTTATTTACGTAAAACCTTCATCCCAAAAGGAAAACACTGTGTGCTGTGACTGCTTATAACGTGAGCTGGAGTTTGGCTTCAATTTGTTAGTGGTTCTAAATCTGCCAATACATTTAACTCTCCCTTCCCCCAGACTGACAATGCTGCTGTCTGCTTTTCCTCCTGTGCTCATTCCTCCAGAGTTGTGTCTCATTAATACAGGAGGCGTGTTACTAGGCAGATCATCAGACGCAAAGAGAGGGGGGAAAAAAAGCCAAAGAAAACTAATGCAGTCAACACATCTATTGATTGGTGAGCTGCAATATAATCCATTTTTTGTTTTTTGGCTTTAAAGGTTATGTGCTTTCTAATTGACTTAGGTTTTCATTTTTTTTCCTATAGGTGCGTTTTAGGCTTAAGCCCGGCCGTGACCGGTTCTCTTTAAGCAACCCTATCCATCATCTCCCACAATGTTCCAGTCGTGTCCAAGTGACTTGAGCTCACGAGTGCCATGTAATCATCTATTTTCCAAGCATTTAGGCAGCGTGATGTGTACATTTTTCATGTGTAATTAGGCGATGTAACGTGATCCCGCACTTCAGCCATGTGCTGCGGGCCCCGCTGAATAACTTCCAGATTTCAGCCCAATCTTCCCTGTCTAGACTCGACGTTGCTATTTTTTTCCCCTCCGAGCTTATTACAGTCTCTGACATGGAATGCCAAAAACAGAAGTTTGTGTGTGTCTCTCTCACATAAAGATGTAAAATTGTGGCCGGGCCGCGCGCTACGTAAGAACGGCTATGACATCGATACCCCTCCTCTAGCTGACAGTAAATATTCAGCTTATTCTATTCGCACAGAGAGCCCAGATGAAGCGAGGTTGTATATTTTGTTTCACCGTTGTTTATATCCTTGCGGGACGCGGTGGAATTGACATCTGTTAAACAGTCCGTCCACTTTTCTGTTATCCCCACACGTTGCTTCAGGGAAATTAAGATTTCTGGAAAGCCAAGAGGACGAGAATGTTTTGGCATTTCGAGGGAATACTACCAATGCACATTCTGCTGATAATCGAACATTCTTTAGGCCCTGCTCACATTAGCATACTTGACAACACGCCTGCGTATCCCATTACGCCCAAAGGTTCCAGCAGCCATGGAAGAGAGACTTTGGTTGTCAATGAGTAGGATACTGGGACGTGCATCCAACGGAGAGGCATCCAAAGTGCATTAAAAGACCACTATGTCCGACAGACACGTTATGGCAGCCTTTGTACCCAAGAGGAGCTTCTAAAATACTTTTCAGGTCTTGGGGAACCCTTATTGGAATCAGTTACTGAAATTAATTCATCTGGGGGCAATTGGAAAAGTTGGTAATCAGCAGAAAAATAAAACCCTTACAGTGGTGGTTAGAATGCCACCCTTACATATAGCTAAAAAGATGATTGGTGTCATGCTGCTGGCTTTGCCAAATGGCTATGGCCCTGAAACAATGCAGGTCCCATCTGATTAATCAACCACTGCTCAAGGAACCTCTGGAGAAACCCTGGTTGAGAATGGCTGGTCTAAAACATCTAACTCAGGCTTTCTCAACTAGGGTTCTGTGGTACCCTGTGTTTTCTCTGGAGAAAGCTAGGGGTTCCTTGAGCAAAGAACAATTTGCCACTGGCCCTGGAACCATGCAGGCACCATTAGATAGGGAGTCAATCATACAAAGCTCAAAGAACATCTAGCATCCTCTGGAGGAACCCTGGTTGGGAATGGCTGGTCTAAAACATTTATACTGTACCAGCCTTTTTCAACCATGGTTCTGTAGAACCCCAGGGTTCCTCTGGAGGTTGCTAGGGGTTCCTCGAGCAAAGAACAATTTGGTGCCAGCCCTGTAACTATGCAGGCACCATCAGATGGGGAGTCAATCAGACAAAGCTCAAGGAACCCCTAGCATCCTCTAGGGGAACCCTGGTTGGGAATAGTTGGTCTAAAACATCTAACCCAGCCTTGTTCAATCATGGTTCTGTTGAACCCTGGGGTTCCTCTGGAGGTTTTTAGGGGTTCCCTCAGCAAAAAAGAATTTGGTGCTGGCCCTAGAGCTATTCAGACACCATCCGATAGGGAGTCAGACACAGCCCAAGGAACCCCTAGCAACCTCTGAAGGAACCCTAGGGTTCCATAGAACACTGGTTGAGAATATTTGCATTATGGCACTGCCAAAATATGGGCCATTGTAGGTCAATGATGTCACAAGCATCCCTACAACTGATTGGGTCAGTGGGTATGCAATTATGTGACAGCTTCCCATGGGCTCTGCTGAACTGGATTCAGACTAAAGTCTCTGAATGAAAAAAAAATGACAACTCAGGTTGGAGCCACTGTACTAACACTGGATTGTTAGCGCAAAAACACTCCAGTCAGTGCTCTCAGCCATTGTGTTGTGACAATGGAAGGCACTGCCACCCATTATCGGCACACAGTGGAGACCTACTTGCATTCTAAAACAGAATGATATTGTAAGAAGCAGGTGCGAAAGCCCCTTAAAATCCGCTAAGTGCTTTTTTCCTATTCGTTTAATGCAGTTGTCTCCAAACTGTGGCCCGTGGGCTGAATGCGGCCCTCGCTTGCCTGTAAGCGGCCCTTGGAGCACTGTTCTTTCCACTGATACGTGGCAATATTCCACCCAGTTACTGACTGACTGACTAACAATGAATTACCATGCCTACCACAGACACCAGCAGTGGGGAACTATTCCTCCCAATGACAACAATGATGGGGCATTTTTCTTTCCACTGACACCAATGATGGGGCACTATTCCTCCCACTGACTCAAACGATGGGGCACAATTCCTTCCACGGATACCAATGATAAGCCAGTATTCTTCTCACTGACACCAATGATGGGGCACTACTCCCCCCGCTGACATCAATTGATCCTCCTACTGACTACAGGCACTACCTAATTTTTTTATTCCCACTGACTACCAAGCCTGAGACATTGTCTACTCCCACTGACACCAGGGAATTTTCTACTCTTACTGGCCACAGTCCGGCCTCCCTAAAGTCTGAGGGACAGTAAACTAGCTCTTTGTTTAGAAAGTTTGGGAACCATGGTTTAATGTAACACGTTGGATATAGAGATAATTGAGATCTACACTTTAGACCAAAAAGAGAGAAACTGAGGAAGAAAGAAGGTTAGGGGTACCTGGTTCCAAGAAAACAACAGTCCTTCCAATTTAGGGACATTTGGGAACTATGACCATAAATTAAAGTGAACCAGTCTTCATCAAAGTGAATTTTTCCTAACAGAACTATGGGTCAACCCGTCATTGACCTTAGTCTGAAAGTACTAGTTGACTAGCTATGACAACAACTTTCTGATTTCAGTACCATGTGGCCTGGGCTATGACCCAAAATAAAGTGGGTGGGCATGTGGGCAAGACTGAGCACCACACGCATTGTGGTGTTGCATAGACGCACTTAGAACAAGTACAGGTACACTTTAAATAGGCAAGCACCATAACATAAGGCATCATAAGGCATCTTTACACTGAGTTTTGCAAAATTAGGCTCCATAGTGGCTTGGGAGTCCCTTGAAATGGTGACCTTCCCACCTAAACAGGCCCCTAATATCCCACATTGTAATGCAAGTACTCAGTGCTTTTTTCTTTCCCACAGAATAGGTGCAGGAATGCTCCCCTTCTGAGTTACCCCTTGTCTCTGCCCCCTACTCACCTCTGAGCACCATTCCTTGGTTCCACTCCCCCTCCCAGTACCACCCCTTCTAGAGAATACAGAGCCAAGTACTATTTTGTGCTGCTAAGTAATTCGTATAGAATTTGTTAATGACAACAGGAAAGACGGTAAAATAGATTCCCAGAAGCTAGCAACAATAGATCCACTCGAGCAACATTAGACTCAACAGCCAGCATCAACAGACCCTCCAGCAGCCAGCAACAATAGATCCCTCCCTCAACAATAGATCCCTCTCAGCAATGATAGACTTCCCTGCAAAAATAGATCCCCTCCAGCAACAATTGATTCCCCAGCAGCCAGCAACAATAGAACCTCCAGCACACCCCCAGCTCCCCTTGTCATTACATATAATTAGTGCTGGAGGTGCTGGAACTGCGTTCCCCCACGTTCCCACTAAAAAAAAAGGCCCTGCAAGTACTATAAATTGTAGCACATAGGCATTCAGCATTAATAGATCACCTTGTTCCTCTGACCTCTCATCTCCTAAATGGTCGGATGGGGAGAGAGCATGGTCTGCACTTCTTCCCATGAACCAGTGGAAGAGCTGGTGGAAACTCCCAGCATTGCTTGCACCCGGTAATTACAGTGCCTTGAAAAAGTATTCATACCCCTTGAAATCCACATTTTGTCATGTTACAACCAAAAACGTAAATGTATTTTATTGGGATTTTAGGTGATAGACCAACACAAAGTGGCTCATAATCGTGAAGTGGAAGGAAAATGATAAATGCTTTTCAACATTTTTTACAAATAAATATGTGAAAAGTGTGGCGTGCATTTATATTCAGCCCCCTTTACTCTGATACCCCTAACTAAAATCTAGTGGGACCAATTGCCTTCAGAAGTCACCTTATTAGTAGATAAAGTCCACCTGTGTGTAATTTGATCTCTATATAAATACAGCTGTTCTGTGAAGCCCTCAGAGGTTTGTTAGAGAACCTTAGTGAGCAAACAGCATCATGAAGGCCAAGGAACACACCAGACAGATCAGGGATAAAGTTGTGGAGAAGTCTAAAGCAGGGTTAGGTTGTAACCACGATGTACAAGGAGAGAGAGCAGCAGGGAGCGGTTGTTATTACAGGAATCTCCTACACAGAGGGACAGTCTCACACCGGATTTCTGCACAGACCTGGAAAAAATACACAAAGCACAACAAGACTCAAGGAAGAATATACAGGATGAATGGATTTAAACAATATTTGCTTATTGCAGAGTACAGTTTGAAGTCCAATGGGCCCCAATGCATTTCCTCCAAATTGTAAATTCCAACGCTGATAAGAGGTTTTCATTGAAAGATGCAGGAGTGTGGCTGAGCCAATCCTTTGCAGCTTGGGGGAGATAAAATAGGCTTATCCTGTTACTGATCTTTTCACACCATATGCATGGTATGTGCATATAATATACAGATCACAGTATCATAAAAATGACACAAAGTCTTACAGATATCAAAATAAATGTCAAAAAGTATAATCAGACAAATGTTACTGTATGAGCAAAAAACACACTTAGACAAGCACATTCTTTCCCTCTGCATAAGACTCATACAGCCAACTAATGCATCTGTTGGCAATGTGCTAAAGTGAGATAATCCAAGTTTAATCTTTTATACAACTTCACATTTTGCCTGTCTTAGGACAACTATAACATAAATGTATACATTATGCTGCTCATTCATTATTTACAGTACATCCAAACATCACCACTTTAAATATGGCCTCTAAAAGTCAAATATTTACACAATCATTTAAAGCTCCTCTTGTCCTCACTGAACCATATTCTGTCTATCAGTTAGCGTTGGGTGACAGCTGTTCCCTCAAATGTGCGGCTCATGTTTCATTTTGTATTTACCAAAGCTGTACGATTTTCTGCAACTCCTGAACATAAAAATGGTAAAGAAATGAAGTGGAGGGGCGCTGGACGCATAGGCAGACACCTTAAAGCGGAGCTTCATCCAAAAGGGGAAGTTCCGCTTTAAGTCCTCACCCCCCCCGACCACATTTGGCAGGTCATTTTTTTCAGGGGGGTGGGGGGGCACAAGTACCTCGTTTTGACAGGTACCCGCACCTACTCCTCTCCCCCTCCTTTCCCGCAGTCTTCTGGGACATATCACAGGTACCAGAAGACTGTGGGTCCGTTCATTAAGTGGAGCGCGGCTCATGCATGCCCAGTGGCTGCCCACAGTTAAGATGCCGATGCTGGGAACCCAAAGTCTAGCCCAGGTGAGGACGGGGTTGGATCCCTAGACAAGTAAATGTCCGGTTATTAAAAGTCAGCAGCTACAGGATTTGTGACTTTTAATTTTTTTTCCATAGTAGAGAACCTCTTTAACTAGCTTTAGGAGTCTTTACTGGATACCAGACACTCTCAAGTGTGCCATGGCCACAGAATGGGAGCTTGGGATAGAATCTTTGAATCGATATTAAAGTGATATTAAAGTCTTGTTTTTTTCTGCCTAAAAATAACAAACATGTTATACTTAGCTGCTCTGTGTAGTGGTTTTGCACAGCACAGCCCCGATCCTCCTCTTCTCGGGTTCCTGGCTGGAGCTCCTGGCCCCTCCCTCCTGCTGAGTGCCCCCACAGCAAGCAGCTTGCTATGGGGGCACTCGAGCTGAGCTGCTGCTCTCTGTGTCTATTCAGACATGGAGCTGTGGTTCAGTCACGCCCCCTCTCTCTCCGCATTGGCTCACTGACTTTGATTGACATCGGCGGGAGCCAATGGCACCCACTGCTGTGTCTCAGCCAATCTGGAGGGAGAGTCCTGAACAGTCGATGCTCTGGTGCAACATCGCTGGATCAAGATGGGGCTCAGGTAAATATTAGGGGGGCTGCTGAACACAGAAGGTTTTTTTTTTTATCTTAATGCACGAAATGCATTAAGATATAAAACCTTCTGCCTTTACAACCACTTTAAAGAGAGTTCCACAAGTTTTTTTAATGGTCCAGATTAAGTTTATTAGTAACAGAATTCTGAAGCCATGCCAACATGTTTCAGAGGTTCAAAAGACCCCCTTTATAAGGGCTACAAATATGATAACTATAATACAATAGATTTTGCATACATAAACTTTGGTAGGTAAATGTGTAGAAGCACGATTCAAGTAGCAAGTTCTAAACATATAATGTAATAATATATCAAAAATAAATCAATCATCAATATAAAATAAAAATATATAGCATGGGAAAGACACAGATTGTGAGTGATATTGGTGCTGCCACCCCGATAGAGATACAATATGGGAAGGTTCCCCCAGTGGGGTTTTTCCGCAGCAGGGTAAGTAAATTAAAGAAATAAATGTTAGGAATGGGTTCTTTATTGAGAGGTTATCGTCATAATATTAAACACATTGCTATTAAAATATGAGCTCCGGTCGGGGGATGTATAACCATTGAAAAATACATAAAAATTGCAAACATAAAAATTATACACAGCATTAATCCAATGACTGTTGTATAGGATTCCCGACGCGTTTCGACCTAAAAGGTCTTCCTAAGGGGTGTGGTTTACTGTTTAAAAAATTATATATTTAGCATTTCAATTATCAACATATTAGCATTTCAACATATTCAACAAAGACTTTTAGGTCAAAGCGCGTTGGGAATCCTATACAACAGACATTAGATTATAATGCTGTGTATAATTTTGATGTTTGTAATTTTTATGTATTTTTCAATGGTTATACATCCCCCCGACTAGAGCTCATATTTTAATAGCAATGTGTTTAATTTTATGACGATGACCTCTCAATAAAGACCCCTTTCTTAACATTTATCTCTTTAATTTACTTACCCTGCTGCAGAAAACCCCCACTGGGGGAACCTTCTCATACTATAAAATAAAAATATATAATAATATAGAGTATAATAATTCAAGATAACACAATTCTCATAGGCAGTTAAAATGTTTGTTCCTTCTAACTAGGGCATCCTTGGGGCCTTCTGTACATTGTGCCCACTTAGCAGTCAGGTTGGGAAGGAGCATAGTCAAGTGAACTAAAACGTTCAGAATGTAGAAAACACAAATCTGCAAAAGAATTTGATAAATTCCTTACTATATATACACTTACCTGGAGGGATATTTTTACTCTTAGAAAAACTATATATTTTTTTATTAACCCCTTTCTGTCTTCAATTTCTATATCAGCATTCCCCATAACCTGAAGGCTAGCCCAGGTGAGGACGGCGTTGGATCCCTGGACAGGTAAGTGTCCTGTTATTAAAAGTCAGCAGCTACAGGATTTGTAGCTGCTGACTTTTAATTTTTTTTTTCCCATAGTAGAGGACCTCTTTACCTCTTTCTGTCTTCAATTTCTATATCAGCATTCCCCATCACAATGCCCCACACCTGATATATATTTTTAAATGTCTTCTCTTTGAGAGTCACCAGCTAAGGCTTCAAATGGCTGGTGGCTCTCAATCCCAGCTGTCATTAACAATCAGTAGCCAATCAGAAATCAGGGACCCGATAATGCGATCACTGTGTCAGCAATGACATAATAATAAAATGCAAAGCAGAGACTTCACTGACATAATAAACCTTTAGCCTGCAAATGCCAGTATAGTCTGAAGGTGGCAGTGTGTATCTGTTTAATAATGTAATTGTCAGGAAAAAATTGCAATTGCAACCGCGAGTCAATTTAAATGTGATTTGACTTATTTTTTTTCTTTAGAAATTTCATTTTTGCTGCAGCAGGTTCTATACATAGTACAGATGTGCCACTTAACAGGCAGACTAGGGGGACCCTCAAAGCACTCTGTTTAAAGGAATTTTCCATATTTATTGTTTCACTTTAAGTGGAGTTCCACTTAGGTCTGGTATGGATTTTAAGGAGAACCTTACGCCAAAATAAAAAAAATGTCATGGGGTCCCCCCAAAATCCATACCAGACCCTTATCCAAGCACGCAGCCTGGCAGGCCAGGAAAGGGGGGGGAGCGAGCATCCCCCCACCTCCTGAACCATACCAGGCTGATGGTACAAGGGTCTCTTCCCGACAACCCTGGGCGGTGGTTGTTGGGGTCTGCGGGCCGGGGGGGTTATTGAAATCTGGAAACCCCCTTTAACAAGGGGCCCCTAGATCACGCCCCCCCCCATGTGAATGAGCATGAGGTACATTGTACCCCTATCCATTTACCCAAAAACATGTAAAAAGTATAGAAAAACAGTAGACGTTTTTATAAAAATCCTTTATAAAAAAAATAAAATAAAAATGTCACCCGTTGTAGATCCATCGTCAGTCACGATGCCACCACCACTGCCGGCCGGACCCAGAAAAAAAACAAAAAACTCTCCGCCGTCAATGAAGGCTAACTGCCTACTGCAGGCTCCTCCATTTGACAGTTATTATATAGGTAAGGAGCCACCTGGCGACCTCATCTGGTGGCACTGCCCCTTGTGACATCACCGACCCAGCATGCACTGGTCGGTGATGTCACAAGGGAGTGGGGCCACCAGGTGACGTCACCAGATGGCCCCACCCCCTACCTATTTAAGAACTGTCAAACATTGGAGCAGGCATTCGGCGGAAAGCTGTCCTCGCGTGCGGAACTTTTTTTTTTTCGGGTCTGGTGGTGCGGGGACATTGTGATTGACGATGAATCTACACTGTGGGACATTGTTTTTTGTTTTAACAAAGGAATTGTCAAAAACCTGTGTACTGTTTTTATTTAATTTTGGCACTTTTTTTTGGTCAATGTACCCCATACTCATTCACATGTGGGGGTAAGGGCGGGGCCTGGGGGTCCCCTTGTTATTCCATATTCCGATAAGCCCCCTGCCTGCAGACCCCTACAACCACATCCCAGAGTTGTCGTCCACCCCAAAGCAGCCCCCTCATGTTGAGAGCATGTGGCCTGGTAGGGTTGAGGAGGGGGGGGGATTTGTTTTTTTAAATTTTGGCATGGGGTTCCCCTTAAATTTCATATCAGACTCGAAGGGCCTGGTATGAGTCAGGGGAGACTTTTTTAAATTATTTTTTAATTGCTGGCATTGATTTGTTTACATTTCAGCGGTCAGTGGGGAAGCCAATTCGAATTGGTCAATCATTTTTTGACCGATCCTAATTCTAATCATTCTGAAAACTTGGAATTTGTTAAGAAAACAAATAAACAAAACAAATTTAAATCTGAATCTCCGAATAACCAAAATTTGTCCGAATATGTATTCAGACAGAAACGAATTGCACGTCTACTGCTTTTATCTGCTTTCAGCAGACCAAATGCCCAGCTCCTTTTTTCTACCTCCAACACCCACATTTTACTGCTTCTCTAGTCCACATACAGTAAACCTCCAGGTTCTGGTGTACTTCACCCAGCAGGATGCACTCACCACTAATCCTCCACTAGTCACAGCCAAAGTAGATGTAGCAGATCCTAAAGACAGATTTGGCATTCGGTGAAATATTCAGGAATACTCAAATCTGTGAACAGCAAGCAAAGCACAGTTGCACTTAAAGAGAAAAAAAGAACAAAAATAAATAAAAATCTGTAAGACAAAGGAATAATGAGCTAGTATGCATCGCATACTAGCTCACTATGAAATACTTCCCTTAGAACAAAGCCCTCCAGTGGTGCCCACACATCGCTAAGAAAGCTGACGTCTTCCCCAGTGTTTTTTCTGGGTTCGCGGGCTCCAGTGCTGTGAGTGGCCAGAACCGCGACAACGTCACTCCCGCACGTGCGGCAGGAGCTGCCGTTTATGGCATGGGCCCTGAAGGTCCGGCACGGCACGTTGGACCTTCTGAGCGCATGTGCCAATGATGTCATATGCATGTACTCTGAATATCTCCTAAACTGTGTAAGTTTATGAGATATTCACAGTACTTACAGGTAAGCCTTATTATAGGCTTGCCTGTAGGTACAATAAAAAAAATACAGTTTACTTCCTCCTTAAATGAAAAGATAATATTTATTAGATAACAAAGCATTTTTATTTTGTTATTCAATAAACTGTATGATCTACACAGTTTGATGTGCTTTTTTGCTGGTGTACCTCTTGTTTACCTCCAGTGTTCACCTCCAGTGCTGTCCATGTATTACTTTTCTTCTCCACTGCAAGATGGGAAAATATGTCCACTGGCTGCTGGTGCCTAAGGACTGGGGGGGTAAGGGGGTCTCAGCTGGGCTTCAGCTTTAAAAACCTGACCTTTGTAGCAGCAGGAACTGTATATTCATAAATATATTCATTACGGACATTTGACTCTCATTGCCCTATATTCTGGAAATTTCTTTAGAAGCAAATGAGAGAAGTCAAACACCAAGCTAGGAAACCCTGACCAGACAAACATAATAGATATCACTCAGGGCAGGGCAAAAGGGGAGGCTGCCCTGGGCCCCATCATTGTTGTGGGGCCCAACACAGCTGCCTCATACTTGCCAACTATCCCAGCTTAAATTCCCTTGTCCCTTGAAGTTATAGTCCCGTGATGTGTCCCGATATCTTAGTGTGAAGTGCTGTTACTAATGCTGCCCAGCTCTGCCCTCTTGCCGTGTACAGATGACTCACCTGCAGACCCTGTGTATACATGTAAATAACTTGCATTTATATGTAAATAGTGGCTGAATTAATACGTAAATAGCCACGAACCGGCTGCATTGATATGTAAATAGAGGCGGCATTCATATGTATATCATGCCCCCTGAGGTCATATACACAATCACTTCCACTGATTGCTGCCCACTGGGGAAGTAAAGGGGCATGCTTGCAAGTCCTGCCTTCAACTGCGGTCATTAAGCCTAACATCAGCCTGTTCTGCAAAGGTAAATTGGAGGTGAAACCCTTTTTCAAAAAACATGGTGCCATAGCTCTGTGAATTTTGGTGCATGTGAATACGCACATCTCAACAGATGCGTGACGGTGTCATTAAAATTTTTTGGCACTGCTGTGTATCTGCTAAAGGCAGCATGTCTCTGTGGTGTCAGGAAAGCGATTTGCATGCGTTCCTGACACAAACAAATGTGACCGCAGGCTAAATGTCTGTTACATTGGTGGTCAGTGTAAATCTTCTACATTGGGGCTTGGTGTACAATCCTTTCATTCACACTAGTGGCCAGTGTGAAGGTCCCCCTTACATTGGTGGTCAGTGTAAATCCCTTCTTACACTGGTGGCCACTGTGAATGCTCCTAATACATTAGTGGTCAATGTAAATCCCCATTACATTAGTGGTCAGCGTAAATCCCCATTAGATTGGTGGCCAGTTTAGAAATTCCTCTTTATATTGATAATCAATAAAAAAAATCCAAACTTGCATTTGTGGTCAAATCCTCCCTTTCACAGGTTGTCCATGTAGCAGCCCCCTTTAAATTGGTGGTTAGTGTAACTCATCCCTTAAATCGGTGGCCAGTGTAGAAATCCCCTTTATTGGTTGCTGATGTAAAATGCCCCATTGCATTGGTGATCAGTGTACATTTCCATTCACATTGGTTGTCAGTGCAGAATTGCCCTTACACTGATGGTTAGTGTAAATTCCCCTTTACATTGGTGGTCAGTGTAAATCCCCCTTTACATTGGTGGTCAGTGTAAATCCCCCTTTACATTGGTGTTCAGAGTAAACCCCCCCCTAACTTTGTTGGTCCGTATAGAAAAGTGTCACCTTACATTGGTGGTCAGTACAAATCTCCTCGACAATAGTTGTCAGTGTAAAGTCCCCCTTACATGGAGGTCATTGTATATTCCCCCTTACACTGGTGGTTGGTGTAAATTCTCCTATTACATTGGTGTCAGTGTAGAAATCCCTCTTTATATTGGTGGGTGATGTAAAATCCCCATTACATGGTAGTCAGTGCAAATCCCCCCTCACATTGGTGGTCAGTGTAAATCCCCCCTCACAATGGTGGTAATTGTAAATTCCCCATTACATTGGTGGTCAGTGTTGAATCCCCCACTATATACTTGCCAAAGATTTCCATCTTTGCTCTACGTGAATCAGAATTTGCCACAGTGTACTGCCTCCTAACTAATCCCATCACCCCACCACTGCCACTGATCCCATCAACCCCCCAGCATTGCCACGGATCACACGCCCCCTCCCCCAGCATTGCCACTGATATCAAGAGTCCTAGGATCCCTAGGAGTTTCTGTCTATTAATGGGTCCCCTCACCTCCCCAGTCCATGGTGCCCAAGGAGTGAGGAGAAGATGTGCTATAACCTTTAGCAACCAATCAGTGAGCAGTAATGATATGCAGTAACCTCTAGCAACCAATCAGTGAGCAGTACAAATGTGCAGTAACCTCTAGCAACCAATTAGTGAGTGGTAAGGATGTCCAGTAACTTCTAGCAACCAATCAGTGAGCACTATTGATGCACAGCAATCTATAGCAACCAATCAACAAGCAGAAGTCATGTGCTGTAACCTCTATCAAATAATCAGTGAGCCATAATGTGTGCTGTAACCTCTAGCAGCAAGTCAGTGAGCAGTAATGATAACCTCTGGCAACCATTCACATTCGCTGCCTGATCTGATTCATTAAACTGATTTTGAGTCTAGCTGCTATTTATTGTATGTCTCAGAGCAGGTGGAGAGCGAAATTGCATGGGTGGGGGCCCAAGAAAATGTTTGCCCAGAGTCCAATCAATCTTAAAGGGGGTCCTGTTTTCACTGTTCCACTGACTGCAGTGAAGACAAAAACTAAATTTAGCCTAACAACCTAATTGGGGGGGGGGGGGGCTACATGTAGTTTCTTCATTGAAAGTGTCAATTCTACAAAGGTCATGTATTAGGCCCCTTTCACACGAGGCGGACTCCGTTTCTACGGAGCCCGCCTTGGTCCGCCGGCTCAGCGGGAGATCTGTCAGTTGATCTCCGCTGAGCCGGCGGATGACAGGTCCCTCTCTGCTCACTGAGCGGGGAGGGGCTTGTCAGGCGCCGCTGCCGCCTATGAAGGGATCGGACGAAAACGGACAGCGTGTCCGTTTTCGGCAGATCTCACCCTATCCGATAGCGACGGATCTGGACGTAGAGCCATCCGTCTGCTTTTAGCGGATCGGACGGGGTCGGATGTCAGCGGACATGTCTCCACTGACATCCGACGCTCCATAGGCTAACATGGATCGCCCGTTCAGGTCCGCCGTCAAAACTGACAGGCGGACCTGAACGGTCCGATCGTGTGAAAGGGGCCTACCTGTGCAGTGCCATGCTGCATGCCTCATAGTTCTACACAAAGAAGAAACTGCAGACACAGGAATGTGAAGATTTACTCCACTATAGGCTATGTGTACAGGACAACAAATGACACCATTAAACTACATGATTAATGCACATCTTATGCAGGTGAAAAAAATATAGGTATACACAATTTAGATTCCCCCCCCCCTTTTGTCAGACTTTTTTGTTGTTTTTCTTGTAGAGTTAATAGGTGTTTCCCCACGGGCCGGCAGGGGGGGTTCCTTGATGACCCCCGTTATCTTGGGCTGAATATCTATATATATCTATCTATATAGATAGATAGATAGATAGATAGATAGATAGATAGATAGATAGATAGATAGATAGATAGATAGATAGATAGATATCTATATGTATATATAGATATATCTATATAAATATATATACTGTATATATATTTAATTGATTTTAAAAAGTATATTTTGGGGGGGGGTTCTTTCCATTCCTGGCGTAGACAGGTCCCCATGATTTATTATATGTATTTGTTGTTTTGCTATGAATTTTGGCTAATAGGATGGAGATTTTGACATTTTATATTTTTTTATTTCTTGCTTCTGTTTTCAGAATTTAAGTTTTTATCAATGGCAATGTTTATGAGGTCTTAAAGGTCCTGATGAAGTGGCTGTCCGCAAAACGCGTAGATCAAAGCCCAGACCTCAACATAGCAGCAACTGAATATTTTGTACCAGATTGCTTTTTAATGACACTTTTTGATATGTAATTGTGGTTTAAACCCATTGTTTTATATTAAGTGTAATAAAATATTGTTGGTATTTTATATAGTGTTATGTGTATGTTCACTACTGAGGTCACAGATAAAGACCCATTTATAAATATACAATTTTGTTTCAATATTTTTATTGGAAGTTTTCATAGAGTAGAAAAATAACGATGAAAACATCTGAGTAATGTACAATTTCCACAATCTGAAGATAAATTTGCAATTTCATAAACTTTAATGATACATTTCTTTTAATTACCGTTTGCTCTGTTAAGTATTGAAAGAATTTTATTGTATCTGTTTGAAAAATACAAAAATAGATGATTAACCATCCAGAAATGTTGTGAGCTAATAACTTCAAATGTGCTCTGCCTCTGGACCGATATCAGATAGCATTGTTCCCTGCTGTCACTGTGGACTACAAAACACCTCCCCTGGTATGGAGAATAGGGGGAGGTGTTATGTAGTCCTAACTCAGTATTATGTAGCCCTAACACACTCCCTGTCCTAGGGGGACAACACTGCTCAGTATGGATGTCACCTTAGGACAGGAAGTGTGTTAATGGCAGGATTACCAGGTTAACCCCTTAGAGCCGACTCCTGCTGGCCCTTTAAGGGCTTTAGAATGCCGGGAGGTGGGACGGGGCTTATGGTCATGTGACCACCGTGTTTGGCTGTCATGTCGATCACATGATCGGAAAGCTACCGTTCGTAAGTAGCGAAGTAGTTTGCTAGGAGCGTGCAGAGTGCGTGCTCTCGGCACAGCTCTATTGCACGCAAATATGCAGCCGCTCGGCGCCATAGCCCAACCACCGAGAGGCCGCATACTTGCGTGAGTTCGGTGCAAAGAAGTTAAAAAAGGAAAAAAGTGTGAAAAAAGAAAATGAATGCAGCCATTACATCTAAGGACCAGGTAAGCTGCAATAATATCAATTTTTGGGTTTAAAAAAAGATGCTTAAAGTTGCATTCACAACTGCACATTGTGGGAACGTGCACAGAAGTGCGCGTCACCGTGCACGATCCCAGAACGTGTAAAAAATGTGCGTCATGCTTGCAGTGCCATTTTTTGCAACCCAAATACGGCAAAAATGTGCAATAAACATCTTAAAACTAGCTGTAAAAAAACACACCAAGCTCTACACCCGAAAAAGGTGCAGGAGCTGCCTTGGCATATTTGTTGCATGTAGGCTTCCCTATGCGCTTCGCATGAAAAAAACACATGTTCATGCTACATGGCAGTGTGAATGGGGCCTTGAGGTTCATTCACACTTGCAGCTATTATTGTCGCCCTTTTGAAAAGCGATGTTGGCAACATATTACCTCCTCGCTGTCTGTTTTAACCCCCAAAATGCCGACCCACCGCAGCACAAGCATTGCAAGTGGTTGCAGCTTGGTACCATTCACTTCAATGGGTCACATTCGGTGGTGGTACCGCACCGCCAAATGCGGCATGCTGTTCAATTGTTCCCGCTGCATGTGTACAGCCCTAATCAGCTGCATTTCTGTGTTTAGGTGGGTAATAGGGGGGCAGTAATATCATGGCTCAACCTTCTGCTTTTTACTGCCTCTGGCCACCAGTGTGAATGAGCCCTCAAGAAACAAAGCAGAGAGTTTAGGTCTGGACAGCGCAGTCATAATATATAGAAATGTGGGAGCCTCATTTTACGGTCTAATCGACAAATACAAAAAATGATGACTAAAGAGAGATCATAAAAGAATAATAAACGACTTAGACACAGGGTTACAAAGGGAGTACAAGATGGTTGCCAATCTGTCATCGCCAGTTTAAACTGGAGGACATGCAAGGGCAAGAATAATTTACACTACGCCATAAAAACATGATACAGTGTTTTGCATAAAGCAAATATAGAACGACACAAAGGGAAATCACATTTGCCCTGAGATTATCTATTCATCCAATCTTTTGTCCTACATCCACCCCCTCCCCTTTGCCCTTAAAAAAAAAAAAAAAAAAAAAAAATGGTGTCCTGCAGGATTTATTGCATGTGCTGAAACATTCACTAGCTGAGCGAACGACCTGCCAATCTTATCCTGTTAAAGTATCACGTGTCTCATTTTCTTTTGAGATGAGCGTAACCTTCGCTTTGCCCGTCCTGAACTTGCGGTACCATCTGGCAAGAGTCTGGGCCCCCAACGCCATCGTCTGTAATAACCGCGGCTGTATTTGTGTTTCTTTAATTTCCTTCAATGAGATTTCTTCTAATCTTTACCCACTCTGCCCAAGATTTACGTCCTTTGAAGATTTAGGTGTATTAGTGTGAATAATCCGATGCCATTACCTTATATAAAACAGAATCTGTGACTTCCTCTCGGCTGTGTGCTCACAAAAGGGAGACAGACTGCTACTTTCACATGTAATTCTCGCAACTGACGGTCGTAAAATAAGGGCGAGCAGAATGTCTCCACCTGTGAAAAGTGGAGGAAAAAAAAAAAAAAAAATCACACAAAACGTGAACTTTATGACTTCCAAAAAAGAAAAAAAAAAGAGAAAAAGTATCAGCCTGGAATGAAAGTGAGATTTCAATTCTCCATTCTAGTTTCTTGGCGTGGAGCCACTGAACTTCGGCCTTCTCCTGGAATTAGACTTGATGAGATTCTCCTGTTCCTTAAATTGAATGATGTCAACTCGAACATGTTTTGGACGGAGCGCAGCGAGAGCAGATTATTAGCAGGTGTGACAAAACGTGTTCTGGATCACACAACGGGTAGCCTGTGGCTGTGATGGAAGATTGAGGGGTCACGGCAGTCACAGTGATGAGAAAAATAGATTCTTCAATTGTATCCTCAAATTGCACATTTTTAAAATTTTTCACAATTTAGGCATGCAGATTTGTCCTATATGGGGGGAATTATGTAATTCATACACAGTGATTGCTTGTGTAGCATTCTCCTAGTTAGGAGCTAGGCTGCTAGGTAAATTTTGTTTTGTTTTTTTGGCTCTTCTGTAATCAGTGGAGCAGTTGCTGATTCTTTTGGACTGATCAGAGTCTCACAGGCTGCAGGCTTGATTGCTTCTCCCTGCCGTCTGGAAGGCTTCAGAATATAGGAGTGGAGCATGTCAAAAGAGTAGCCTCAATATTGATGGGGTCTCAGCTAATCCCTTGGGAGGTGTGCCCAGTAGGTGGTTGCAGACCATATAAATAGTCTTGGATCTGGAGCAGTCTGGTTCTTGTCCAGGAGAAGTTGATAGGGAAATTGCATATTACATCTTTCCTCAGTTAAAGTTGCCTTGTGGTCTCACAAATATCTAATAATGAATTCCAAGCCCTGGTTAAGGGGCCGTACAACCATATAAGGACATAAGCATGGTTTTACCTTAGTTGACTCACACCAAAGGAATGTTATTGTTAACTGACCAGGATGTGGCCGAGCCCACTTTCTTCTCTATGATTGGCCATTTCCTTACATTTCCTTACTATTACCACAGCCAAAACTGGTAAGATTTTAGTCTCACATCAGAGCTGCCATGAGGCATGTGTCTGAACCTAGTCAGCCGTGCCGTGAAAAAGCAGACGGGACTCCATGGTGAAACAGCATCTTTAGTTAAGATTTTTGTTATATTTTCTAATATTTTCTTTATCTGTTACTACTTTTAATGGATGTCAACCTTCTACGTATGTGTGTGTCTCTTTGCACATATCGAATACTGTACAACCCCAAAAACGTAAACTATCACACTGCCCTTCCAGGTGGCCCAGCTGGAATTTACTTGAGCTCATCGGGGTCCCAGTTATGCTAAAAGCTGGGGGGCCTGCTTGCTAAAAATCCGTGAAGCCAAACAAGGGAATTTCACCTAGGATCTGCTCTGGAAAGTTCATTAAAGGAAGTATCCATCTAATACTGGAATGAGGTATCCAAGTATAGGGACTTTGTGAATACAGACCTAAGTGCAGGATCTGGGTGACTGTTGCTGCTGCTAGCCCTTTTGTACTAATACAAAAGCCCCGTACACATGGGCTGAATATTGGCTGAAATCAGCTGTTACGGTAGAAACCGCCCAAAATTTGGCTCGTGTGTACAGGTGCTTGTCTGACAGAAGCCAATCTCACAACTGGCTTCCGTCGAAAGAACATGCTGGAAAACCAGCATCCGATCAGCGCTCTCAGACAAAGGCTGCAAGGGCTGACTGGTGTGTTCTGGCAGGGGGGCAGTTCCCCTGTCAGAACACAATAGCACAGTAAGAATAGGCCCGGAGCAAAAGGCAACTTAGGAGGAGGGCCCACATGACTGGGGGTGCTGGGCAGTCTGGACTGGGGTTATTGGTAGTTAGCAAAAAAAAAGGGTCTTACGGATTGCTTAGTGGAAGAGCAGGGGTTCGGCCTGCAGACTGGGTTGGCCTAGGGGGGTATAGGCATAGGTCAGTAAGGGGACTGGCAGGACAGAAGAAGGCAGCAGGTGCAGTTTTTCCCTCCCCCCTATCTAAGTAGGCTGGTGTGAATGGTGTTCTGTTTTTTCGTCTGTGTTTATGTTCCGTTTGGGCAGCTTGGGAATGTATTAATAAAAAATAAAAAACAAAAAGGAAGAGAGGGGTGCAAATGGGGTAGGTCAAGTTGAGTTTGTCGTAGCGGTGGCAGGTGTCTCAGGTTCTTGAAGGTCGGAATGGTGGAAGGTACAGTATACAGTATGTGGTGTGGAACGGGTTGGGCCCATCTCGGTATGGGTACCTTCCCTTCCATGGAAATAATAGGCTATTGGTCATCTGGCTGCATCAGGCAGGAAAAATGATCGAGGTTTGTCCCTGAGCTGGTGAAACTGCAGCTAGGGGCCAGGATGCTGAGGTGGTGGTGGTACAGCCGATGCAATAGAGATACCTTCCTTCATCAACCTGAGACATAGTGAGTCAGCTGGGTAAAAAGTTGGGTTATAAAACTGAATATGTTTTATAGAAAATTGTTATGGTTGTTAGTAAAGGGGCCAGAGAGTGTCGTGTGTTTCTTTCAAATGGCATTGCTGGGGTATTGCTGGGGCCAAGAAGAGGGGTGGTAGTAGTAGGTGGTAAGAAGAGGGGTGGTAGTAGTAGGTGGTAAGGCTTTACATCAGCCATACACCAGTCATTTGAAACAGTTGTAAATTAACAGATTCAATTGGTAATAAAGAAGCAGACCAATAAATGACCCCTAATCCCTATACTGGGGAAGGTCCTGCCTGGGGAAGATGCTACAGCAATGGTCCAGTGGTTTTTGTCTAACCCTTTCTTACTGGTCAGTACATTGGGGCCCAAATCCGGTGTAAGCAATACTGTTCTTTTCAATGGGGTATAGCCAGCGACCTCTCAATGGATGTTGTAGGGTGTTGACTTGTTTCATCCCGCTCTGGATCCATGTCAGCTGCATTGATCTCCTCCCTATGATCAAATGGTGACACCAGACTCAGCGGTGGCAAGGAAGTCCCACAGACCAGGGAACGTTCACTACTCAGCCTCCCTGCATCCCCAATATTGCCCCGAAAGTGGCCTTTTACACAATGGGGACTAAAACTAATACACTCAGAATCTGGTGCAGCTGTGAATAGTAACCAATCAGCTTCTAACTTCAGCTTGTTCAATTAAGCTTTGACAATACAACCTATAAGCTGACTGTTTACTATGCACAACTGCCCCATATTCTGTGTGCACCAGTTTTAGTAAATCTCCCCCAACGTGTGTCTTCCCCTACTTCCTAACTCTGTGTTTGCCTTTAGCCCAGGAATAGTCCTTTCTTTGTCTCTCCACTGAGCTCTGGTAATGCTGGGATATGTAGTTCAAGGACAGGCTCAGTCTCCCTGGGGACTACATTCCCCATATGTCATAGTTCCTCCCAGAAGTCTCTGTCCTTCCAACAATCCACAGCAATCCACTTCTTCTCTGTCATCCCAGGGCTTTCCTACAGCTCCCTCTATAGCTGCATACAGTCATAGGCGTGCGCAGGGGGTGTGCCAGGTGTGCCTGGGCACACCCTAAACACTCTGTGTAGTGCCGATTTCCCCTACTGCCTGTGTTGCGCCCCCTGCAGTGTTGCTGGCTTTCTTCCTCTCCCCCTGGCTGTTGTGTGGGATGTTTCAGGATGGAGAGTGGGGGAAGGGGTTAGTCAATATTTCATTTACCAGCCCCTTCCTTTTTCTAAAAGAACATAGTGAACACACTTACTCACTGCGTTCATTCATAACTGAAGCATAGTAAACTGTTTTTACTAAGTAAAAGTGTTTACTATGCTTTAGCTTGTGAATGAACAGGAAGCCACTCAGCACAGAGCACTTCCCATTCATTCACTGTCCAGTGCAGCTGAGGCTGCAGAAAAAGGCATGTGTGTTTAAGCTTTGGGGTAAACACCCTAATACAATGCACTGCGCACACCTATGCATACTGTCTTGCAGATGGTCAGTGCTCAGTCTGTCTCTCTCTCTCCCCTCCTCTCTTCACTGGCAGGCAAGGAGAGGGAGAACATCTGCAGCACTGGCTATGCATGCGTGTCTGCAGCATGTGTGATGCTGACAGTGACAACCTCGTCTGTGCAGCTGTAGACCACAGTAGTGTGCCTTGATTTGGGCTACATCTATCTATCTATCTATCTATCTATCTATCTATCTATCTATCTATCTATCTATCTATCTATCTACTTGCAGCAATGATTGCCCCTCTGAAAAACAATCCACTCATCTAAAAAGTGGTATGTCACCTCCTCACCACCTGTTTTAACCCCCTAAATTCCACACAATCATGTATCCCTGTCAAGTTACAGTATCTTTTGTTAAACTATTAACCCCCCCCCCCCCCCCCATCTCCACAACATGAGAAAAAAGCAGACCAAGTTGTAGCAAAGAGAATTTCCTCATTAGGGTTTACATACACTTTGCAACACACCTGCACACACACATACAGTATATATAGGTCCATAAAGACATGGATGAGCAAGTTTGGGGTGGAGGAACTTGACTGACCTGCACAGAGTCCTGACCTCAACCCGATAGAACACCTTTGGGGTGAATCAGAGCGGAGACTGCGAACCAGGCCTTCTCGTCCACATCAGTGCCTGACCTCACAGTAATATAGTGTGTGTGTGTGTGTGTGTATATATATATATATATATATATATATATATATATAAATATGTTTTAATAAACACCACTCGAAACACCTTCAGAATGTGCAGGCAGGAGGTACATTATCTCATACATAACTATTACTCTTATGATTGTTGATGAAAGACACATTTGCTAATTATTGTGTACAATTCTTTATAGGCTAAATAATATAGCATGTGTATGGCCATGTACTGATTGAAAAATATACATGATCGGCTAGGTTAATTGATACATAACCTTAAGGGTAACTAGAGCAGGCGTCTGACGAAGTCATTAATAACAGTATCCTATGAAAATACATGCAAAGGCACCCAGTCATTTGTCTTTCTGACTTCATGTTGTTCTTTGGTAATTTTCTATTCCCTGGTGGTGGAGACTGTGACAGGTCTCCAGGAGGACATGAAAAGCGCTCGGCTCCTACATGTTTGACGAAAATTAAATTTCAATCTACCTACACCAAGGGTCATTCGCACGTGTTCTCTGCTGTCAATGGACGGCTTTTGACGGACGGCTTCTGGAGAGACACAAATGACGTGGCAGTGCATCTACAAATTTGCTCCATAAGTAGGGTAAGAAACCTTCTCTGGGCAGCAGCCCCCCCAGGCCCTCCCCCCTAAAACTTACCAAAGCCCCATCTTGATCCAGCGATGTGCATGAGAGCCTCGGCTCTCCGGGGACTCTCCCTCCTCATTGGCTGATAAGTCAATTCACAGTGTTATCAATAGGAATATCTATCTTTATTTAAGCCATGAGACTGTAAGGTTTAAATCGCACTCAAAATATCTGTCACTATAATAAAAAACATTTTTCTTAACCAGATGCCGACCGCCCCACGTACATTTACTGTGGCAGGGCGGCGGCCACTCTGGGCAAAATCACATACCTGTACGTGATTCTGCAAATTCCCAGGTCTGGGGCACGCACGTGTGCCACCGGCAACCGGCTTGCTTTGTGATTGGACACAGCGGGAGCCAATCAGCGGGTTTGGCGGACGTGATGTCCACTGGGACCCCCTGATCGTTCGGGAGACAGGCAGAATGGCGATCTGCCTGTAAACAAGGCAGATCGCCGTTCTGTGACAAGGGAAGGCTTTGATCCTGTCTTCCTGCCAAGCAGGAACATGGATCTCTGCCTTCCCACAGTACAAGTACATCCCTCACAGTTAGCAAGCACTCTCTAGGAACACATTTAACCCTTTGATCGCCCCTGATGTTAACCCCTTCCCAGCCAGTGTCATTAGTACAGTGACAGTGCATATTATTTAGCACTGATCACTGTATTGGTGTCACTGGTCCCCAAAAGGTGTAAGAAGTGTCACTTTTGCCGCGTACACATGACCGGGCTTTCCAGCAGAAAAGGTCCGATGGAGCAGCGAATCTGTCGGACATTCCGATCGTCTGTGGGCTTCATCGGACCTTTTCTGTCGAAAAATCCGACGGACCTTAGAAATAGAACATGTTTCAAATCTTTCCGACAGACTCGATTCCTATCGAAAAAAACGTTTGTCTGTATTCTAGTCCGACGGACCGAAAATGACGCAAGGGCAGCTATTGGCTACTGGCTATTGAACTTCCTTTTCTAGTCCGGTCGTACATCATCACGTTCAAAACGACCGGACTTTGGTGGGATCGTGTGTAGGCAAGTCCATTTCCTCGGAATTCCATCGGAACTCCGTCGAAAAGTCCTTCGGGGTTCAGTCCGACGAGAAGTCTGCTCCTGTGTAGGTGGCATTAGTGTCCAATTTGTTCACCACAATATTGCAGTCCTGCTATAAGTCGCTGATCACCGCCATTACTTAAATAAATAAATAAAGAGAAAATTCCAAAAATCTTTCCCATAGTTTGTAGACGCTATAACTTTTGCGCAAACCAATCAATATACACTTATTGGGATTTATTTTTACCAAAAATATGTTGCAGAATACATATTGGCCTAAATTGATAACGAAATTAGATTTTTTTACAATTTTTTTGCGATATGTTTTATAGCAGAAAGTAAACAATACTGTTTTGGTTTTTTCAAAATTGTCGGTCTTTTTTTTATTATAGCGCAAAAAGTAAAAACTGCAGAGGTGATCAAATACCACCAAAAGAAAGCTCTATTTGTGGGAAAAAAGGACATCAATTTTATTTGGGTACAGCATCGCACGACCGCGCAATTGTCAGTTAAAGTAACGCAGTTACTAAATCTTCCAGAGCTGAAGTGGTTAAAGAAGCCGTATCCTGGTATATTCGATCTGTATACTGAGCCTACAGGCTGAATTCACAAAGGTAACATTTGATACATGAGCTTCATTGCCATGACAAATGTGCATAGAGCAGCCCTATGTGTGACATGCATGTAAATTGTGCAAAAAAAAAAAAAAAAAAAATCACAAGAGGGAACGCACATTCCTGATATGCAAAATGGGAATGGGACCTTACAATGAATTGGAGCCAAACGCATGCTGCACGTTTTGGCACATTTTTAGTGTGTACCGGAATCATATGATCCTGCCTGCGATCTTGAGATGCTCAAATGTGAACGGGGGGCTAAGTGCAACAGCACCAAAGTGCATCAAGGAGTGCCCAGTACTTGCTGAAAAAGTAAAAATTGGAACAGGGAACAAATAAAAAAAAAAAAGAAACAGGAAATATGGTGCAATAACACTGCATGCCACTGTGACGCATCTTATCAAGGTATGTCACTTTTGGTTGAGAAAGTTGCCATTACCAGTGATTAATTGCATTGCAGCAGTTTGCTGTGTTGCTCCCCCATATCAGTTAGTCTCCATTTATACCTGCATATTCCAGTAATGTGCATAGAAAAGCATATTTTCACGCGTTCCTGGAACATGCAAAAAATTGCGTGTTGTGCTTGCAGTGACATTAAAGTGGTAGTAAAACGCTGGGAATTTTTGTTTTTCTTCCCCTAACCTGAAAGGTAATGTCATAATAACAGTGGTGGCCCGTGCATTAAGGACGCATGGGCGTCGCCCCCTCTCTCCTGCCACCCCCCTCTAGCACCAATAGATAGATTCATGCATTTTAGGATATGGCACAGTGGCTGCGTTTGATGGGGCACAGTAGGAGCAATTGATGGGGCACAGTGGCGGCAACTGATGGGCACAGTGGTGGCAATTGATGGGCACAGTGGTGGCAATTGATGGGCACTGTGTCTGCATTTTATGGGGCACAGTGGCTGCATTTGATGGCACAGTGGCTGCATTTGATGTCACAGTGGTGGCAATTGATGGGCACAGTGGCTGCGTTTGATGGCACAGTGGTGGCAATTGATGGGCACAATGGCTGCATTGTATGGGGCACAGTGGCTGCATTTGATGGCACAGTGACTGCGTTTGATGGCACAGTGGTGGCAATTGATGGGCACAGTGGCTGCGTTTGATGGCACAGTGGCTACATTTGATGGGCACAGTGGCTGCGTTTGATGGCACAGTGGCTGCGTTTGATGGCACAGTGGTGGCAATTGATGGCACAGTGGCTGCATTTGATGGGCACAGTGGTGGCAATTGATGGGCACAGTGGCTGCGATTGATGGTACAGTGAGGCTGCAATTGATGGGGTTTTTTCAGAATTTTTCAGTTTGTTTGCGCCCCCCCAAAAATTTTGAGCACCAACCGCCACTGCATAATAAGTTAGTATGCATTGCATACTAGCACATTATGTTAAACTTACCTGAAAATTAAGCCTTCCAGCACCACAATGTCACCGCTGCAGGCGCTCCCATCTTCACCCAGTCTGCCTTCCGGGTTTGCGTACTTCGGTTGTATGACTGGCCAGAGCTGCGATGACATCACTCCCACGCATGCGCGTGGGAGCTGCTGTTTATGGTACAGGACTCTGAAGGAAGGGCACGGGTGGCCATTCCTTCAGAACGCATGCGCCGGTGATGTCACCAGCTGCATGTACAGTAATTGCTGTCCCCCCTTCTGCGTCGCAGGTGTTCCTCTTTCTGCATCAGCATTGGTTCCCCTTTTCTTTTTTTTGGGGCTTTTTGAATTTTTTTTTACAGCAGTAGCAAAAAAAAAAATTCTCTATGATTGCTGTTTCTTCTTCTGAGTCGCAGGTGGTCTTCTTTCTGCATCACCACTGTTTAGTTTTTTTTTTTTGGCTTTTCTTAATTTTTCTTTACATTTATTTTATTTTGTTTTTTTTTTCCTTCCCACACTCTACAGTACCATATTTCCTTCCCACACTCTATAATACATCCCCCCCAAAAAATAAAAAACAATAATAAAACAGTTTATAGTGCACCAAGCACAAAAGTGTTGCACCCAAACATCATATTTCCATCCCACACTCTATAATAAAAAGTTATAAAATTTCCGCCAAAAAATCCCCATCATGTCCAAAAGGCCAACAAGGAGAGGCAGACGCTCACAGACCACTAAAAGAGGGCAAGCAGCCTCTGTGTCAACAGTGAAAAGTGGTGGTTGCGGTCATGGTGCATCCTCTGCAGGCGGGGCACGCTTGTCCTTTTTTTCCGCTGCTGCCCCTGTTATTGAGCCACAACATGCAGAAGAGTTGGTGAAGTAGATAACAAAGCCGTCCTCTTGCTCCCCATCCTCTGTCACCCAGGCTCTTACTAGTTTGCCTTCCACCACAGTTGCCAAAGTGGCCTATTCCGCCAGCCCTTTATCCACAGCTACTCCTTCTTTAGCCCCACCATCATGCATGGAGGAGTCACCAGAATTATTTGATCATAGTGTCAGTTACAGGCTGCTGGAGGATGCACAGCAATTTGAATGCTCCGATGTTGGTTCCTAGGTTGAGGAAAGGAGTAATGTGAGCCTAGAGAGAGGGGGTGCCAATGACGGACAAGAAACTAGCAGTCATGTTCCCCCAGCTGCAGCATACTGCCAAGTTTGCTCCAGTGACGAGGAGGTAGGGGATGATGAGGTCACTGACTGCACTTGGGTGCCTGAGAGAACAGAGAAGGAAAGTGAGGAGGAGGAGGCACAACTTCAATGAGGTACTGTAGGATGTCCTCCAGGCAAATTTCGCTACCCCAGTTGCTGAACCATAAAAGAAAAAAATACTGTCCCAGCCATCCACATGCCCAGCGTCTAAATGCTAGTTTGGCCAAATCGCTAGGAATACAACTGCTGCCTTTTCATCTGGTAGACTCTGCCCCCTTTCACGAATTTGCAGAATGTGCTGTACCACAGTGGCAGGTTCCAAAAATAATTTTTTTTCACATAAGGCGATTCCAGCTCTGTACCATCATGTGGAAGGCAATGTTTTGGCCTCGTCGGACAGGGTGGTCAGCAGCAAGGTTCACATTACTGATGACTCATGGTCCAGCAGGCATGGTCAGGGACATTACATTTCCTTCACTGCGCACTGGGTAACTCTGCTAGCAGCTGGGAAGGATGCAGGACAGGGTTCAGATCTGGAGGTTGTTCTGCCACCACGCCTCCAAAAAGCTGGTGGTGATTCTGCCACATCTGTCTGCTCCACCCCGTCCTCTTCCTCTATGGCCTCTTCTGCTGAATTGTCCTCTGAACCAGCAGTGCTCCCTAATGCCGCGTACACATGGGCGGACTTTCCGACTGGACTGGCCCAACGGCCCGAATCTGGCGGACAATCCGATCGTGTGTGGGCTGCATCGGACTTCGATGGACCGTTTCGGTTGCAAATCCGACAGACTTTAGATTTGAAACTTGCTTCAAATCTTTCCGTCGTAACTCCGCCGGACTCAGTTCCTGACAGAAAGCCCGTTCGTCTGTATGCTGGTCCAACGGACCAGATACGACGCAAGGGCAGGGTACTACATCTCGCGCTCGCTGCAATAGGAAAAACAAATTTTCCTATTGCGGTGAGCGCGGGCATACCAGGCCCTTAGGTCTGGTATGGATTATAAGGGGACCCCCCTACGCCGAAAAAACAGCATGGGGGTACCCCCCAAAATCCATACCAGACCCCGATCCGAGCACGCAGCCCGGCCGGTCAGGAAATGGGGTGGGGATGAGCGAGCGCCCCCCTCCTGAACCGTATCAGGCCTCATGCCCTCAACATGGGGGGGTGGGTGCTTTGGGGGAGGGGGGCGCCCTGCGGCCCCCCCACCCCAAAGCACCTTGTCCCCATGTTGATGAGGACAAGGGCCTCTTTCCGACAACCCCGGCCGTTGGTTGTGGAGGTCTGCGGGTGGGGGGCTTATCGGAATCCGGGAGCCCCCTTTAATAAGGGAGCCCCCAGATCCCGGCCCCCCACCCTATGTGAGCCTAACATACAGCAGTCTTCAAGGGATGGTTTTCAGTCCCAAGAAACCCCAGGAGTTGTACGTGGCTGGGAGGAGGTAGTTCCTGACAATGTCATCCTTAGTGACCCAGAGGACTCAGAATCTCATGCCTCCTCAAACTTACGCTGCATGGGCTCCCTGATTCTGAAAAGCCTATGAAAGGACCCGAAGATTCATGGTATCAAGGAGAGGGATCATTACTGGCTGGCAACCCTTCTTGATCCACATTATAAGGGTAAAGTTGCAGAGCTCATCCTGCCTTTGCAGAGGATGAAACATCTACATCTACAGGACGCCTTGAAGAAAAATTTTTGTAACACCTTTCCAGACACTGGGAGGTTACCATTACCAGGACAACGTGTTTCTGAGGCTTTGTTCGGTCAGAGGAAGAGCGGTGTAGAAGGCGGCCAGCTCACTGTTGGCTTTAAACAATTCTTTAGTCCTAAGCACCCTGGGCTGTTAGGTTTAAGCAACCATCGGCAGCATCTGCATGATATTGTGCAGGATTATCTAGGGGCAAGAGCAGGCTTGGAGACCTTCCAAAATGAGCATCCACTGGGTTACTGGGTCTTGAGGATGGACCACTGGCCAGAACTTGCTCAATATGCAATCGAGCTACTGGTCTGTCCTGCATCCAGCGTGCTTTCCGAATGGACATTTAGTGCTGCTGGAGGTTTTGTGATAGAAAAAAGAGTGCGCCTATCCGCAGACTCTGTGGACAGACTGACCCTTTTTAATATCTTTATAAATGATATAGGGTCTGGGATTAAAAGTACCATTTCAGTCTTTGCAGATGACACCAAACTATCCAGTGGAATAACGTCCTTACAGGAGGTCTCCAACTTACAAGCTGACCTCAGTGCAGTGTTTAATTGGGCGACTATGTGGCAGATGAGGTTTAATGTTGATAAATGTAAAGTTATGCAATTGGGGGTTAAGAATATGCATGCATCATACATACTAGGGGGAATACAAGTGGGGAAATCCATAGTGGAGAAGGATCTGGGGTTTTGGTAGATCATAAGCTTAATAATAGCATGCAATGCCAAGCTGCGGTTTCCTAAGCGAGCAAAATCTTTTTTTGTATTAAGAGGGGTATAGACTCCAGAAAGAGAAATATAATTTTGCCCCTGTACAGATCATTAGTAAGACCTCATCTGGAATATGCAGTTCAGTTTTGGGCACCAGTTCTTAAAAAGGATATGGGGGAACTGGAGAAAGTGCAGAGAAGGGCAACCAAACTGATAAGAGGAATAGAGGAACTCAGCTATAAGGAAAGATTAGAGTAACTGAATTTATTCTCTCTTAAGCAGAGGAGATTAAGGGGTGATATGATCAACATGTACAAATATATAAGGGGTCCATATACAGGGGGTCCCCGGGTTACAAACAAGTTAGGGACTGTAGGTTTGTTCTTAAGTTGAATCTGTTTGTAAGTCGGAACATGTACATTTTTTAAGTGTAGCTCCAGCCAAAAAAAATATTTTTAAGCTTTTTGGATAGCATAGGGAAGGGTTAACACCCCTGTAATGTTTGTTTTGCTGTGTGTGCCCCTGTTCAGAAGATTTCACCTCACTTTCTGTCCCAATGACAATTGGATTTTGAAAATTTTGGGTTGTTGTGGAAACAAGCCTTGGTGGTAAAGCATCAGTGGAGGTACCTTTTCCCCATAATAGCTCTTACAGGAATGAATTTCCCTTCCTAGGGGTAGATTTCCTCTCACTTCCTGTTGTCTCCCTCCGTTTGTAAGTAGGAGTCGTTTGTAAGTCGGATGTTTGTAACTAGGGGACCCCCTGTAGTGAACTTGGTGTTGAGTTATTCACTTTACGGTCAACACTGAGGACAAGGGGGCACTCTTTACGTCTAGAGGAAAAGAGATTTAATCTCCAAATACGGGAAAGTTTCTTCACAGTAAGATGTGGAATGGACTCCCTCCAGAGGTGGTTCTGACCAGCTCAGTAGATTGCTTTAAAGTGATTGTAAAGGCTGTTTTTTTTTTTTATATAACAAACATATATCATACTTACTTCCACTGTGCAGCTCGTTTTGCACAGAGTGCCCCCTCGGCGGCTTAGCAGCTCTCGCAGCTCCTCCCCGCATCAGATCACCCCCTAGGAGAAGCGATCTCCCGGGGGGGGGTGTTACCTTGCGGGCATGCTCCCGAGTCCAGCATTTGCATCCATAGACACGAATGCAGGACTCAACCCCACCCCCTCAGCGCCCGGATCATTGGATTTGATTGACAGCAGCGGGGGTCAATGGCTGCGCTGCTATCAATCTATCCAATCATGGTCAGCTTGCGGCTATCTTTTTTACGGGCACTGGTGCCCGTAATGGACATTTACGGGCAGCCCGAAAATATGCATAAATTTACGGGCTGCCCATAAATTTATGGGCAGTTGGCAATACTGGTTTATAACCCCTTTAACCACTTGCCGACCGCCTAACGTATATATACGTCGGCAGAATGGCACGGGCAGGCAGAATCACGTACCTGTACGTGATCTGCCTCCCGCGGGCGGGGGGTCCGATCGGACCCCCCCCCGGTGCCAGCGGCGGTCGGCATTTGACTGGGAGCGTCGGGAGGCGAGGGGGAGACCATCCGATCGTGGCCCCCCCCTCGCGATCGCTCCCAGCCAATCGGAATCCTCCCCTGCCTGTGTGTAGTTTCACACAGGCAGAGGATGTGATGTCATCTCTCCTCGGCTCGGCAGTTTCCGTCCAGCGCCGAGGAGAGAAGACATGTAAGTGCACAACACACACAAACACACACAGTAGAACATGCCAGGCATACTTTACACCCCCGATCCCCCCCCCGATCCCCCCCCAATCACCCCACCCCCCCCGTCACAAACTGACAGCAAGCAGTATTTTTTTTTTTTTCTGATTACTGCATGGTGTCAGTTTGTGACAGTTACAGTGTTAGGGCAGTGAATATTACCCCCCTTTAGGTCTAGGATACCCCCCTAACCCCCCCTAATAAAGTTTTAACCCCTTGATCACCCCCTGTCACCAGTGTCACTAAGCGATCATTTTTCTGATCGCTGTATTAGTGTCGCTGGTGACGCTAGTTAGGAACGTAAATATTTAGGTTCGCCGTCAGCGTTTTATAGTGACAGGGACCCCCATATACTACCTAATAAATGTTTTAACCCCTTGATTGCCCCCTAGTTAACCCTTTCACCACTGATCACCGTATAACCGTTACGGGTGACGCTGGTTAGTTCGTTTATTTTTTATAGTGTCAGGGGACCCGCCGTTTATTACCTAATAAAGGTTTAGCCCCCTGATCGCCCGGCGGTGATATGCGTCGCCCCAGGCAGCGTCAGATTAGCGCCAGTACCGCTAACACCCACGCACGCAGCATACGCCTCCCTTAGTGGTATAGTATCTGTACGGATCAATATCTGATCCGATCAGATCTATACTAGTGTCCCCAGCAGTTTAGGGTTCCCAAAAACGCAGTGTTAGCGGGATCAGCCCAGATACCCGCTAGCACCTGCGTTCTTCCCCTCCGCCTGGCCCAGCCCAAGTGCAGTATCGATCGATCACTGTCACTTACAAAACACTAAACGCATAACTGCAGCGTTCGCAGAGTCAGGCCTGATCCCTGCGATCGCTAACAGTTTTTTTGGTAGCGTTTTGGTGAACTGGCAAGCACCAGCCCCAGGCAGCATCAGGTTAGCGCCAGTACCGCTAACACCCACGCACACACCGTACACCTCCCTTAGTGGTATAGTATCTGATCGGATCAATATCTGATCTGATCAGATCTATACTAGCGTCCCCAGCAGTTTAGGGTTCCCACAAACGCAGTGTTAGCGGGATCAGCCCAGATACCTGCTAGCACCTGCGTTTTGCCCCTCCGCCCGGCCCAGCCCAGCCCAGCCCACCCAAGTGCAGTATCGATCGATCACTGTCACTTACAAAACACTAAACGCATAACTGCAGCGTTCGCAGAATCAGGCCTGATCCCTGCGATCGCTAACAGTTTTTTTGGTAGCGTTTTGGTGAACTGGCAAGCACCAGCAGCCTAGTACACCCCGGTCGTAGTCAAACCAGCACTGCAGTAACACTTGGTGACATGGCGAGTCCCATAAATGCAGTTCAAGCTGGTGAGGTGGCAAGCACAAGTAGTGTCCCGCTGCCACCAAGAAGACAAACACAGGCCCGTCGTGCCCATAGTGCCCTTCCTGCTGCATTCGCCAATCCTAATTGGGAACCCACCACTTCTGCAGCGCCCGTACTTCCCCCATTCACGTCCCCAACCAAATGCAGTCGGCTGCATGAGAGGCATTTTCTTTATGTCCTCCCGAGTACCCCTACCCAACGAACCCCCCCAAAAAAGATGTCGTGTCTGCAGCAAGCGCAGATATAGGCGTGACACCCTCTATTATTGTCCCTCCTGTCCTGACAATCCTGGTCTTTGCATTGGTGAATGTTTTGAACACTACCATTCACTAGTTGTGTATTAGCGTAGGGTACAGCACTGCACAGACTAGGCACACTTTCACAGGGTCTCCCAAGATGCCATCGCATTTTGAGAGACCCGAACCTGGAACCGGTTACAGTTATAAAAGTTAGTTACAAAAAAAAGTGTAAAAAAAAAAAAAAATAGTTGTTGTTTTATTGTTCTCTCTCTCTATTCTCTCTCTATTGTTCTGCTCTTTTTTACTGTATTCTATTCTGCAATGTTTTATTGTTGTTATGTTTTATCATGTTTGCTTTTCAGATATGCAATTTTTTATACCTTACCGTTTACTGTGCTTTATTGTTAACCATTTTTTTGTCTTCAGGTACGCCATTCACGACTTTGAGTGGTTATACCAGAATGATGCCTGCAGGTTTAGGTATCATCTTGGTATCATTCTTTTCAGCCAGCGATTGGCTTTCATGTAAAAGCAATCCTAGCAGCTAATTAGCCTCTAGACTGCTTTTACAAGCAGTGGGAGGGAATGCCCCCCCCCCCAACGTCTTCCGTGTTTTTCTCTGGCTCCCCTGTCTCAACAGGGAACCTGAGAATGCAGCCGGTGATTCAGCCAGCTGACCATAGAGCTGATCAGAGACCAGAGTGGCTCCAAACATCTCTATGGCCTAAGAAACCGGAAGCTACGAGCATTTTATGACTTAGATTTCGCCGGATGTAAACAGCGCCATTGGGAAATTGGGAAAGCATTTTATCACACCGATCTTGGTGTGGTCAGATGCTTTGAGGGCAGAGGAGAAATCTAGGGTCTAATAGACCCCAATTTTTGCAAAAAAGAGTACCTGTCACTACCTATTGCTATGATAGGGGATATTTACATTCCCTGAGATAACAATAAAAATGATTTAAAAAAAAAAAAAAAATGAAAGGAACAGTTTAAAAATAAGATAAAAAAATAATAATAATAAAGAAAAAAAAAAGCACCCCTGTCCCCCCTGCTCTCGCGCTAAGGCAAACGCAAGCGTCAGTCTGGCGTCAAATGTAAACAGCAATTGCACCATGCATGTGAGGTATCACCGCGAACGTCAGATCGAGGGCAGTAATTTTAGCAGTAGACCTCCTCTGTAAATCTAAAGTGGTAACCTGTAAAGGCTTTTAAAGGCTTTTAAAAATGTATTTAGTTTGTCGCCACTGCACGTTTGTGCGCAATTTTAAAGCATGTCATGTTTGGTATCCATGTACTCGGCCTAAGATCATCTTTTTTATTTCATCAAACATTTGGGCAATATAGTGTGTTTTAGTGCATTAAAATTTAAAAAAGTGTGTTTTTTCCCCAAAAAATGCGTTTGAAAAATCGCTGCGCAAATACTGTGTGAAAAAAAAAAATGAAACACCCACCATTTTAATCTGTAGGGCATTTGCTTTAAAAAAATATATAATGTTTGGGGGTTCAAAGTAATTTTCTTGCAAAAAAAAATTATTTTTTTATGTAATCAAAAAGTGTCAGAAAGGGCTTTGTCTTCAAGTGGTTAGAAGAGTGTGTGATGTGTGACATAAGCTTCTAGATGTTGTGCATAAAATGCCAGGACAGTTCAAAACCCCCCCAAATGACCCCATTTTGGAAAGTAGACACCCCAAGCTATTTGCTGAGAGGCATGTCGAGTCCATGGAATATTTTATATTGTGACACAAGTTGCGGGAAAGAGACAATTTTTATTTTTTTTTATTTTTTTTTGCGCAAAGTTGTCACTAAATGATATATTGCTCAAACATGCCATGGGAATATGTGAAATTACACCCCAAAATACATTCTGTTGCTTCTCCTGAGTACGGGGATACCACATGTGTGAGACTTTTTGGGAGCCTAGCCGCGTACGGGACCCCGAAAACCAAGCACCGCCTTCAGGCTTTCTAAGGCCGTAAATTTTTGATTTCACTCTTCACTGCCTATCACAGTCTCGGAGGCCATGGAATGCCCAGGTGGCAAAAAACCCCCCCAAATGACCCCATTTTGGAAAGTAGACACCCCAAGCTATTTGATGAGAGGTATAGTGAGTATTTTGCAGACCTCACTTTTTGTCACAAAGTTTTGAAAATTGAAAAAAGAAAAAAAAATTTTTTTTTTCTCGTCTTTCTTTATTTTCAAAAACAAATGAGAGCTGCAAAATACTCACCATGCCTCTCAGCAAATAGCTTGGGGTGTCTACTTTCCAAAATGGGGTCATTTGGGGGGGGTTTGTGCCACCTGGGCATTCCATGGCCTCCGAAACTGTGATAGGTAGTGAGGAGTAAAATCAAAAATGTACGCCCTTAGAAATCCTGAAGGCACTGATTGGTTTTCGGGGCCCCGTACGCGGCTAGGCTCCCAAAAAGTCCCACACATGTGGTATCCCCGTACTCAGGAGAAGCAGCTAAATGTATTTTGGGGTGCAATTCCACATATGCCCATGGCCTGTGTGAGCAATATATCATTTAGTGACAACTTTGTGCAAAAAAAAAAAAAAAAAATTTGTCACTTTCCCGCAACTTGTGTCAAAATATAAAACATTCCATGGACTCAACATGCCTCAAAGCAAATAGCTTGGGGTGTCTACTTTCCAAAATGGGGTCATTTGGGGGGGTTTTATGCCATCTGGGCATTTTATGGCCTTCAAAACTGTGATAGGTAGTGAGGAGTAAAATCAAAAATGTACGCCCTTAGAAATCCTGAAGGCAGTGATTGGTTTTCGGGGGCCCCGTACGCGGCTAGGCTCCCAAAAAGTCCCACACATGTGGTATCCCCATACTCAGGAGAAGCAGCTAAATGTATTTTGGGGTGCAATTCCACATATGCCCATGGCCTGTGTGAGCAATATATCATTTAGTGACAACTTTTTGTAATTTTTTTTTTTTTTTTTGTCATTATTCAATCACTTGGGACAAAAAAAATGAATATTCAATGGGCTCAACATGCCTCTCAGCAAATTCCTTGGGGTGTCTACTTTCCAAAATGGGGTCATTTGTGGGGGTTTTGTACTGCCCTGCCATTTTAGCACCTCAAGAAACGACATAGGCAGTCATAAATTAAAGGCTGTGTAAATTCCAGAAAATGTACCCTAGTTTGTAGGCGCTATAACTTTTGCGCAAACCAATAAATATACACTTATTGACATTTTTTCTACCAAAGACTTGTGGCCGAATACATTTTGGCCTAAATGTATGACTAAAATTGAGTTTATTGGATTTTTTTTAGAACAAAAAGTAGAAAATATCATTTTTTTTCAAAATTTTCGGTCTTTTTCCGTGTATAGCGCAAAAAATAAAAACGGCAGAGGTGATCAAATACCATCAAAAGAAAGCTCTATTTGTGGGAAGAAAAGGACGCAAATTTCGTTTGGGTACAGCATTGCATGACCGCGCAATTAGCAGTTAAAGTGACGCAGTGCCGAATTGTAAAAAGTGCTCTGGTCAGGAAGGGGGTAAAACCTTCCGGGGCTGAAGTGGTTAAAATCCATACTGGACCCGAAGGGCCTGGTATGGACCGGGGGGGGGGATTCCACGCTGTTTTTTTTTTTCATTTATTTTAATCTGTATTGCTGGGAGCCGTCAATACATTATAGCCATGAGCAAGTTTAAGAGCCCTTTTACACTTGCGCATTAGCGGTAAAGCGCTGCTAGTTTTAGCTGCGATTTACCGTCATTTTAGGGGCGCTTTTTGGGCGCTAGCGGGACGCTTTTAACCCCCGCTAGCAGCTGAATAAAGGGAAAGTTCTTGCGGTGCTTTTCAGGGGCTTCGGCGGCGCTGCCCATTGATTTCAATGGGCAGGGGCGGTTTAAGCGCTCCTAAAGTGCCACAAAGATGCTGCTTGCAGTACTTTTTTTAACGTCCTGCCAGTGCAGTGCCCCAGCACTCGGGCTTTCACACTGGGGAGCATTGAGAGACGATTTTTAGGCACTTTACAGGTGCTATTTTTATAATGCCTCCAGTGTGAAAGGGGTCTAAATTAAATTTTTTCCTTTAGAAATGTCATTATTGCTGCGGCATGTTCTATATATTGTACAGATGCGCCACTTTACAGGCAGACTTAGAGGATCCCCAGGCTTGATATTTAAAGGAATATTTCATTTTTATCGTTTCACTTTAAGCATCTTTAAAATCACTGCTTTAAAAATGATCCTTTTAAAAACATTTTTTTGCATTGATACATGTCCCCCAAGGCATTACCCGGGTCCCCATAATCTTTTTATGGTAATAACTTGTATATAAGCCTTTATGTTTGTGTCCCATAGACTAATAGCATTTGCATGTTCGCTAGAACTTTTTCCCTGTTTGAGATGTTCTGGTTCGAACCAAACCGGTAGGGTGTTCGGCCTATCCCTACTGAAAATACTTGTTGCTGGCTTCTCACCTCATTGACTTGTACAAGGTATCACAGCCAGTGGGCTGAGATGAGTGCCAGGCAACCAGCATTTTTACAAGAAGGCCGACAATAGTCAGTTTTTTTATCATCCCTGGCACTGGAGTTTTAAACTTTTCTCTCTATAATTTGTTGTTATATAAAAAAAATATGAAATGTTGCTGAATGTGCTAAATCCAATTCCTCTTTTTTATTGCAGATGCAGGTGGTATTTACTGCAGACACAGCTCACACGACAGGCCTGCCCTATGAGCGAGACCGAACATGAAGTGCACACTGAGACTCCACTAGAGTGTTACGTTAACATTGAGACACCATCAAAGTGTGATGTTCACATGGAGACTCCTCCAGAACAAAATGTCCACCTTGAGACACCGCCAGAATGTGATGTCCACACTAAGACTCCATCAGAATGTGATGTTTACGTTGAGACTCCACTAGAGTGTGACATTCACATTGAGACTTCACCAGAGTGTGACACCTACCTTGAGACTCCACCAGAGTGTGATGTCCACACTGAAACTCCACCAAAATGTGATGTCCACATTGAGACTCCACCAGAGTGTGACGCTCATATTGAGATTCCACTAGAATGTGAAATCTACACAGACTTCACCAGAATGTGACATTCATGTTGAGACTCCACCAGAACGTGACATTCACATTGAGACCGCACCAGAGTGTGACGTCCACATTTAGACTTCACCAGAGTGTGACATCCACCCAGAGACACCACCAGAGTGTGATGTCCACACTGACACTCCACAAGAATGTGACGTCCACATTGAGACTCCACCAGAATGTGAAGTTCACATTGTGACTCTACCAGAATGTGACTTCAACACTGAGACTCCATCAGAATGTGACATCAACATTGAGACACCACCAGAGTGTGACGTCCACATTGAGACTTTGCTAGAATTTGACGTTTAAATGGAGACTCCACCAGAATGTGACCATCAGTCTGCCAGCATTATGGAATCCATACCAGAGACTTTGGATGGCTTCAGATTCCTTCAACTCCTCAGAGAGGGGATATATGGAAAGGTAATTGGTTGGGATTTTTTCTTGGATTTAAAATAGATAGAGCGGCTGAGGATTAGAACCTCTGTTGGGTTTTATCACTTTTCAGAGCTGCATTAAAGATATTTATACTTACTTCTTGTTCTGCTGATAATGGTTTTACCAGACAGGAAGTGTCATAGTTACATAGTTACATATAGTTACATCGTAGGTGAGGTTGAAAAAAGACACAAGTCCATCAAGTCCAACCTATGTGTGTGATAATGTAAAATCTGTCGGAATATCTGTGACAAGAACACAAACAAAAAATCCCCTCCCCTTACTCTACTAAAGAAATTTTTTTTCAGTCTGTGTGGCTGTTACAGAGCTGGACATGCACTTGAAAGCCCAATTAATGTTTCCATTTAATTCAGCTAAATACTTTCCAGCTGCAAAATAAAAGGCTTTACAGTCCCTTTTTTCTATAGCAGCTAAAGCTAAAGTAAAAAAGCCTGTCTCCTGCCAACATGCAGCAGAGCAGGGCCCTTGCTCTCTGTTGGGAAGCAGTGGTCTCTACACACCCATGACGAGTCAGAGCTAGAGTTCTCCAATCAACAAAGATCATGTTCCATTCTGACTGGAGAGCTCTGGACTCTGATTAAAAAAGGGACATGCTGAACCTCTGTACAGAGATCACTGCATCCCTACAAAGAGCAACGATACCATTCTGAAGCATGCTGTCAAGACATAGGCATTTCTATTCAGCTTGTTGCTGCTTTTTAATTAGAAGATTTCAACTTAAAGTTCAATTGGGATTCCAACTATTTAATAATTGGGTAATTGGGGTGGTGAAACTTAGTTGTAAGGAAATGGCTTCTATGTGAAGGAATGGGTTGTAGTCGAATAGGGGGTCTCACTTTTTCTCACTTCCCCCCTAAACACTTACCTGAGCCTGTCAGCGATCCCATGCTGTGCCCATGGACTTCAATATGGACCTCCAGGACCTCATAGGAGATAAAGTAAGTAAACACCATCTATAGCAAACAAAAAAAAGCTATTCTTTTATTATTATAAAAGTAGAATTTCATAGTTATTGCCTTTTTAGCATAGATAGCCTATTTTCTGTATATTTTAACAGCTCTTATGCAAATGTCTCAACACAAGACAGAGGCTTGTTAACCACTTCAGCCCTGGAAGGATTTACCCACTTCCTGACCAGGCCATTTTTTGCAATACGGCACTGCATCGATTTAAATTGCAATTGAGAGATCGTGCGACATTGTACCCAAAATAAATTTGATGTCCTTTTTTTCCCACAAATAGAGCTTTCTTTTGGTGGTATTTGATCACCTCTGCGGTTTTTATTATTTGAGCAAAGGAACAAAAACAAACAAACAAAAAAAGAGCGACAATTTAAAAAAAAAAAATAAAACAATATTTTTTTACTTTTTGCTTTAATAAACATCCCCCCCCCCCAAAAAAAATAAAAAAAAAATAAAATTCTTCTTCAGTTTAGACCAATATGTTTTCTTTTACATATTTTTGGTAAAAAAAATCCCAATTAGCGTATATTGATTGGTTTGCGCAAAAGTTATTGCGTCTACAAAGCAGGGGATAGATTTATGGCATTTTTATTATTATTTTTTTTTTTTTTAGTAGTAATGGTGGTGATCTGCAATTTTTAGAGGGACTACGACATTGCGGCGGACAGATCAGACACTCTTGACACTTTTTTGGGACCATTGACATTTATACAGTGATCAGTGCTATTAAAATGCACTGATTACTGAATAAATGACACT
Source organism: Aquarana catesbeiana (assembly GCF_042186555.1). Lineage (NCBI taxonomy): Eukaryota > Metazoa > Chordata > Amphibia > Anura > Ranidae > Aquarana > Aquarana catesbeiana. The sequence goes on along the minus strand of NC_133325.1, from coordinate 761,095,385 downwards.
GGCAGGGAAGGGGTTAACACCAGGGGTGATCAAAGGGTTAAATGTTCCCTAGGGAGGTGCTTTCTAACTGTAGGGGGAGTGGACTGACAGGGAGTAAAGAGAGATCGCTGTTCCTAATCAGTAGGAACAGACAAACTCACTCTACTCCCCTGACAGAACGGGGATCTGGTTTGTTTACACTGGCAAATCCCCATTCTGCCTCTCTGTGGAGCGATCGTGGGTGGCCGGCGGACATTGAGTCCACCAGACTCGCTGATTGGCTCCCCCGCTAGCGAATGGGCACGTGCGTGCCCACAGATCACTGTGTACGTGCCCGACATACAATAAGTACAACTGCAGCGGCTGGTCAGGAACCAGTTAAACATCTGAGAAGTCTCTAATTTTTCAAGGAGGTAGACTGGGTCAAACTGCAGGCTGGCAAAGGGGACCCACCATTTTTATGGACACTGTAAGTATATGAACCAAACATGGGTTCTTGGCAGTGCATTGTCCAATGTTCTGCATTCTATATTCTCCCAGCACCTGAGTGTGTATAACCATTTCAAATAGAAAGGCTAGCATTGTACATATTCTTCAGTAATAATGTTTTTTCTCTCCACAGTACCCACCGATAGATCTGACAACAGAGGCGGAGATGAAAGAAACTATACCTCCTCCTGATGAGGAACTGGAGGCCCAATTTATAGAGGAGGACTAGGAGCTTTATTGCGGGTTCTCTTTTACCAGCAGCAGATGGGGAGAAATACAAAGACTATACGTACCATCAGCTCCCCCTGCAGAAGAACCTCCAATCATCTAAGAACAGTATAATTATATCTTATGTATCTTATTATATATATATATATCTTATTATATCTTATTATCTTATTATATCTTAGTGTATGTTAGTATATTTTATTGTATCTTAGCATATCTTATTAAATCACCTTAGTATATCTTATTATTATCTTGCTATATCTTAATATACCTTAGTATGGCTAAGGCTATAGGGGGAGGTTGGAGGCAGTACTTTTTTTGGCAGGCGTGTGTTGGACCGGCTGTGAGGGGAGGTCGGAGGCCAGTAATCTAATTTGCAGGTATGCGTTAGATTGGCTGTGAGGGGAGGTTGCAGGCTGGTACTTTCATTTGGCAGGAGTGCCTTGGACCAGCTGTGAGGGGAGGATGAAGGTCAGTAGACTTTATTCACAGGCGTGTGCGTTGGACCAGCTGTTAGGGGAGGTTGGAGGCTGGTGGAAATTTTTGGCAGGCTTGTGATGGACAGGCTGTGGGGGGAGGTTGGAGGTCAGTAGGCTTTTTCCGCAGGCATGCACTGGACCGGTTGTGAGGGGAGGTTGGAAGCGAAAAGTTTTTTTGGCAGGCATGCAATTGATTGATTTTGAGAGGAGGTTGGAGGCCGGTACATTCTTTTGGCAGGTGTGCATTGGACCAGCTATGAGGTGTGGTTGAAGGCAGGTAGTCTTTTTTCGGAAAGCATGCGTTGAACTGGTCTGTGAGGGAAGGTTGGAGGTAGTCTTTTTTGGCAGGTATGCGTAGGACCAGCTGTGAGGGGAGATTGGAGGCCAGTAGGCTTTATTTGCAAGAGTTGGTATGGCTGTGAGGGGAGTTCAAAAACGTATAGTATTTTCTGCAGGGATGCGCTAGACCAGCTGTGAGGGAAGGTTGGGGGTCAGTAGTCTTTTCTACAGGCATGCGCTGGATCGGCTGTGATGGAAGGGTGGAAGCCGATAGTCTCTTTTGCAGGTGTGCATTGGATGGCATATAGGCATTATTTGCAAGCTTGGATTGTACCAGCTGTGAGGAGAGGTCAGAGGCTAGTACTTTCTTTTGGCAGGTGTGCATTGAACCGGCTATGAGGGGAGGTGTCACAGGAATTTAATAGACCAGACTGTGTGGACTGCACAGAAGGAACCAGAAACACAGGTAAGTGAAAAATAATGGTGTTTATTAAATGGGTGACAAATAAATGAAATATAACAGTGCAAAACAACCATAGACCCACAAACAAATGATATATACAAATGGATGGGAAATACCGTAATCGTAACGAAAGCCAGGCCGAGGTCATACACAAGGAGGTCAGTCAGATGGGAAAGGACGGGGAACCAACAGGACAGGGAGAGGATGGATGGATAGGCTGCAGGGCAGGGATCAGGGAAATCAGGAAACCGAAGGGACAGATCCAGGATGGGCTCAGGATAGGGATCGGATCAGGTCAGGACAGATGCAGGCTCAAGGTCAAGATAACAGGCAGCAAGATCAGGGCACAGGGAGAGAGACACCAAGGCAAGGATGTGAGGGCTTTCCGGGTATTTATCAGACTGCAGTGATTTGACCTGATGCTACACCTGAGCGCAGAGGGTACTGTCTGCTCCACACTGCCGGAATACACCCGCTGGCGGACACCGGTACTATATATATATAGTGCTGGGATTTTTGCCTTCTAATGCTATGTAATGCTGTATTGTTGTATTGATTGGTATTTGGCTCCCTCTAGTGGTATATAATGTGAATAAGACTTGTTTATATTTCACATTGAAATATGAAGGAAAGCCTATACAGGAAGTGACATGATTGTGTTGTGAAAAGACTCACCCACAGTGCCTCACTTACCTACCCATGAGGCCAAGTGACTGAACTGCATGCTGGGTAGGAAATAAAAGGTCCAGCGTGGCCATTTTCTTTCTCTTCTTCCTGGGATGCGTGACCTGCCTGCAGGGACCTGTGCGGGGGTGTTCCGAAGAGCGCGGCCTGTTTGGTGCGAAACGGACTTGAAGCCACCAGAGAAGTTTACACCACAGTGTGCTGGATCAGCAGCGTGGTTAGATCGGGAGGGATCCGAGACACCTGATGGAGCTAACCGAGGACTCCCTGTCATCTTGCAGAGTGGCCCAGCGTAACGGCGTGGCTGGCAGCAGGACTGAGCGGAGTCATCCAACTTTCCAGGCCTGTTGTGGTGAGAGGGCTGTTGCCCAGAAGTTATATAAAGCACTTAACACGCTATAGACTAGTTTCACAGTGTTGCTGAGACCTGCAGTTCCACGGAGTGGTCTCATTTAAATAGACTGAGTCCAACCAGGCCTTTAAGCCTATACTCCATTAGTTATTGACTGAAGGTCCAGGTACACTTTCACAGAAGGAAGTTATAAGTGTGTTGCATAACTGGAGTTGCTGTTATCCATTACTTTATGAATACTTTACCATCCGCTAAACCTTTGGAATACAAATACTGCAGTATACTATGGCTGGCTGAAGAAAGAAGACAAGAGACTATACTATTCACTGTAAGGTCTTGTGTTTCTGCTACATGCAAAGGACTGCATTACAAAGCAGGGGGAGTCCTAGAGCAATTATACTGTGTTGTATTGTTTTGATAGCATTGCATAGTGTGCTGCGGGTTTAGTGTGTCTGCACGGCCGTGCTGGAAGTGGGAAGGTGCCCAGTGTCAAGGTCTTACCATCCTGAGCATTAGTCCCACTTGGAGATGCACCCGCAAGAGTCATTTAAGTAATCCTTGAGGGATAATTATTTACATACACTTAGTTCATTATTGTGTCAAGTTTGTGTACTAAAATTGTTATTGTAATTACTGTTTTAGACCAGCCTTCAGTAAACTTACAGTCTGGTTAAAAGTATAATTGGTGTGAGGCTTGTTCATTCTCATAGCAGGTGGAGCAACGGATACCCAGGTAATGATAGAGGTACAATATATGTATATTGCTATTGTTGGGTTGTTATACAAGCTGTACACTCACTACATTACATTGTAGCGAAATGTCATTTTTTTTAGTGTTGTCACATGAAAAGATATAATAAAATATTTACTAAAATGTGAGGGGTGTACTCACTTTTGTGAGATACTGTATATATATATATATATATATATATATATATATATATATATAGTGTTTAGTATTTAATTTATTTTCATATTTATTTTAACACTCTTTTAACTCTTTTTTTTTTTAATGGAGGCTCTTTATATGGTCAGTGAAGACCGCAATCAGATCTGTTGCTGTATGGAGAGGTCACTCTCTGGCCTCTGTATGGACAGGAATTGGTGTGACGTCACTTGTGACATCACATCTATTCTAATGTAAACAATTTTGTTTTGTAAACAATTTTGTTTTTTAATTGGATGACCTTTGCATTAACCGCACAAGCATTAAATGCTCACATAACAAAATGCAATGTATCCCAATCTGCATTCAGATTAAATCCCCATAAACCCCCCTCAAAAAAATAAAACAACAAAAAAAAAAGATATAATGTGTGGAACCGAGACATCACTAAAATTAAAATAAAAAACACTAATACTATAGTGGTGAAAGAAAAAAAATAACAAGTAATTTTTTTTTCTTTTCTCAAGCTAATTTCACCCAAGCAGCTCAATGAGTGAAATTAAGAGTTTTGCTTTAAAATGTATATAAACCCAAGAACAAAACAGTTGACAATATTGCCAATCCTTAGATGTGGTGGCTGCATTGGTTTTCTTTAATAGGCTTTTTTTCCTTAATTTTAACCTGGTGATCATGCTATTAAAATATCTTCATCATCTAAAAATAATCCATACACATCCACTAATCCAGAGGCGTAAGGGTCACAGGGGTTGCAACTGCAACCCAGCCCCATGTTTTAGGGGGCCCCTGCGGCTTCCCTGTCAGATTTATCTACTCCTCCTGAATAGGAGAGGCAGCGTGGCAGAGCGGCTTATAGAAGAACTGATCCCCTCCATTATCCTCCTAGCTCCTTTAGCTGGGAGCCAGGGAGAGGAGGAGAAGCAAGCTTTCAGTGGCAACAGTAGCCAGGAGGATACGCAGGAGCAGGGCCGTCTTTAAGGCGGGCAAAAGGGGCGCTGCCCCGGGCCCTGCCATTATTGTGGGGCCCAAAGCAGCTACCCTATACTTGCCAACTATCCCAGTTTAAATTCCCTCGTCCCTTGAGGTTTTAGTCCAGTGCTGTGTCCTGATATCTCAGTGTGAAGTTCTGATACTAATGCTGCCCAGCTCTGCCCTATTGTTGTGTACAGATGTCTCACCTGCAGACCCTGTGTTTACATGTAAATACCAGCATTGATATGTAAATAGTGGCGGACCGGCAGCATTCATATGTAAATAGAGGCAGTATTCATATGTATATCATGCCCCCCTGAGGTCATATACACCATCACCTATATGGAATGCTGCCCACTGGGGGGATAAAGGGGCATGCTGGAAATTGATCACACCCACTCCTCCCCCCAGCACTGCCACTGATCCCAGGAGTCCAAGGATCCCTAGGAGTTTTCTGTCTATTAATGGGTTCCCTCACCTCCGCAGTTCATGGTGTGCAGGCTGTGAGGAGATGATGTGCTGTAGCCTCCTTCCTGTCACACGGCCAGGTACTCTTCTGTCACACTTCCACCCTCCTGTCACAGTGCCCTCCTCTTCTGTTACACTGCCCAGGTACCTTTCTTAAGATGGCATGGCTGCATTAGTTTTCTTTTTTAAGACTTTCCTTCTTTTCTTTTCATCTGGTGATCTGGCCAGTAAATTTGTTATTTTTCAACAGATCAAACTGTCCTGCATATTTAGCAGTTAGAGGGATATGACAAATCATTTACCATTGACAGGGGTGCTTACAATGATCAGCTTTTATTTATGTAAAACCTTTATCCCAAAAGTAAAAAAAACTGTAACTGATTATGATGTGTTATCTGGAGTTTGGCTTCAGTTTGTCAGTGTATTGAAATCTGCTACTACGTTTAACACTCCCCTCCCCGCAGACTGAAGGTGCTCCTTCATTCAGAGTGGGGGCACTCTAATATAGGAGGTGTGTTACTGTGTGTGGCAGGTTTGGCAGGAGAATGGGGGGGGGGGGGGCAAAATGCACCTTCACCTGTGTGGACAAAAACCCTTGAACCGGCTTACTTGTTTTGTTGAACAGGCCCCTGTGTGCTCCCTGATCCTCCCCTCCCCCCCCCCCCCTCCTGCGGCACTGCTGGCTTCCCCTCCCCTCTCTCAACGTCTTCTACAGGGAATAGTTTCAGATGGAGAGCAGGGGGAAGGGTAGGTAAATATTATAAATTTACTGGACCCTTACTTTTCGAAATAGACACAGTGAGTGTTCAGTACTGGTCACTCACTGTGTCTATTTATAACCGAAGCATAGTAAACGGTGTTTACTATTCTTCACTTTGTGAATTAATGGAAAGCTCTGTACAGAGCTATTCCTGTCTATTCATTCTGTGCAGATGAGGCTGCAGAGGTGGAGATTGAGGGCTGTGTGTTCAATCTCCTTTCTCTATCTCAAAGGTGAAACATCAGAGAACTGTTTAGACCCCTGAGATCTCACCAAAGCCCCCCCCCCCCCAATTGTAAAAAAATAATTAAAAATAAAATTGTAAAAAAAATCATAATAAAATAAGATGGTAAAAAATAATTTAAAAAAATAAAGTAACGAAAATTAAAAACTACGCCCACTAAACCCACAAGCTTTTTTTTTTTTTTTTTTTTTTACCACTACTATTCCTTTATATTGGCTTTTGAACTTTACAAATGCAGCAATTTAGAAATTGGATGAAAGGTTTAGCACTGGGAAACACTTTTTGAAAGATAAAAAGTGCATTTTATATACATCTATATAGATCAGACCAAAATGAGGGACAAATGAGGAGGAATGAGGGACAGAGGGACATTGTTCCAAATCAGGGACAGTCCCTCCAAATCAAGGATAGTTTGGGGCTATGGCACGGGGCAAACATGCCACCCCCCCCCCATGATTTAAGATCAGTGGCGGCTGGTGCTCAATGTTTTGGGGGTTGGGCTTTAAACGCCATGAAACGCGTTGAGTCCATACTCAAGGGTGCCAGGTTTACAGCGTGCTTGAATACTATGAATTATCTTACTATGTTTATAAATATTTATTATTATCAATTTTGTACATTAATTCTTCATTATTGTTGTTTGTACCAATCATGTCCTTTTATGTATAAACATTAAATATGTGACTATTGTGCATTGAATATGTTTATATCGTGCCTATATTGTACACAAGAAATATTATTTTGTTCATGACAGGGACTACCCTTTGGGGATTGGTTACTACCAATAAGTTGACATTCCATACTTGCAGAGACATACACCTCATTTAATAATCGCTCTTTTTATTGTTTTTATAATGTCCTAGGGATGGAGGTGAGTCTCTACTTCTTTATGTTTGGGCAGATGTGGGTCACATTTCGGTTTCTTTTATTCTTATTCTTCCTATGTATTTAGGGTGGAAGACACCCATTCCTTGATGTGACCCCCTATGCCCAACATATTACTTTCAGTTATATCCATTTATCCAGACATATCCATAGACTCCTATTTTAGCTTTAACATAGGTTATACTTCATTATATTATATTAATAATTATTAGATTTCTTTCCCAGCAAGATTATCCATAATTCCTATGTCTATGTAATCATCTTTATTTAACTAGTTTTAGGCTCTCTATCTAGGGGTTTTACACTAGCTCGACCTACTTCCCCTAGTCTTATGTCCATGGCCATGGGTTCTGTGGTCTCGCTCCGGGGTTGCGAGGTGCCCAGTTCCTCCCCTTCGCCCGTCCCATATGTGACGGGGTAGGGGTTGACCTTTGCACCTCGACGTCATGCTCACGCACTCTCTCGCGCGGCCTCTCCCTACGTGCCGATCGAGGGGTGTCCAGCCCGATGTCATTCAGATGAACTCCATCTCCACGCAGCAAATCGCGATTATCACCCTCCAGGTCTCTGTGGCGGACCACTACCCCCCCTATCTGGCGCACAAACTTAGCCACTTGGGCATTGACCTTCCTACGAAAATGTTCCAGAAGGGGGCCAGGGACATCACGCGCCCATACCGAGCGAGGCACGATTTCTGACCAAACAATGGTCAAGTTATTAAAGGAAGCACAACATTGGGCAATGTCACTTTTAACAGCTGATATGATGTCCACAGATCGCATATATCCAACGTCATTCCCACCCGCATGTATGACCAGGATGATGGGACCAGAAACGTGGGCACGAAGTTGCTGACATTCCGGGAGGACCTGAGGCCAACGTAACCCACGCAACCCGATCCAGCGTATCCTCGCCACATAGTATGAGAATCCCAAGTTCCTGCCATAAGTTCGGATCTCTGCCCGGCGAGCGGCCCAGTATATGAAAGAATCCCTGAGGATCCAAATCTGTGCCGGAAAGGAACCTGGAAATCAACACAACAGATGTGGTCGGACATACAAAGAAAAACTAGATGACTCCCATCTACCTAAACGCTGAAGTTCCGTATCGGAGAACCCCAAACCCGAAGCGGCGGTTGCTGCACCAATGCGAAAAGAGTGGGTGGAAAATTCCTTCGCAGGAAAGCCCAAAATCTCCAAACAACGACGAAAAACGCGCAAAAATTGAAAACGGCTGAGAGAAGTTGCATCAGCATTTACAAAAAATGTAGGGGACAGGGGGCGCGAAGGCACGAAAGAGAGGGCCAGGGACACCGGACAAAAGGGGCCGCCGCAATAATGCAAGACTACCCGGCGACCCCTGCCAAAACAATCAGTCTTGGATGAACGCAAGAAAATCGTGACACTGCGGCGCGACAACGACACGTCCTCCCATAGGATGCCCCCCGGGGACAATTTTGATTTGGACACCAATTTACCGATGCGAAAGGCACCAAAGAAAGCCCAAGAAAAGGCTACCCAGAAAAGGAGGGTCTCATATTCCGATGAACACACATTCGGAAGAAGAGACAAGATGCCCAAAAGAATCTGAATAGAAATAGGGCGCCTGGTGTCCGGGAGGTGCATAACCCGCTTCCAACCCCGGACAACCCGCCGGACAGGGAAGGCTTTAGTTACATCCTCCCACCCCAGGAGCTGAAACCAAAATGACAGGGCCGACAACGCGGATGAAACCGTCGACCCGGAGACGCCTTTTTCCGACAGAAAGACTAAATAGGCAAATAAGGTTAAACGACGATCATCCGTGGAATAAATGTTGAACTCACCGCCCGACGCCTAGACCCACTCATGCCAAACTCGGCAGTACGCCGCCCACATCCGCGAAGAAAGCGACGACCGAAGGAGCTCTGTCAAACGCCGGAAACGAGGTTCCATAAGTGGGCCGGACAGGGGAGGCCCTCCAAAGAAGCCATCGGAGCCAGTGTTCGAAAACGGCAGAACTGTTGACGAGAAAGAGCATCGGCAATATCATTAGAGGCACCCGGAACATGCCTAGCCCTAACGCAGATGTTGAAATGTAAACATTTTAAAACTAGAAACCGTAGCAACGAAACGACCGGAGGAGAACTGGCTGACTGTTTGTTCACCACCTGCACCACACTCATGTTATCCGACCAGAAGACCACCTGGTGATTGCGCAACCTTTCACCCCAGAGCTCAACAGCAACAATAATTGGAAACAGCTCCAGCAGGGTGAGGTTGCGCAACAAATCCATGTGGGCCCATGAGGCCGGCCAGCGTTCAGCAGCCCATTCCCCTTGAAAGAAAGCGCCGAACCCACAGGAGCCTGTGGGTTCGGCACTTCCTCCCGCAACCAGCACGACTGTCCATTATAAGTCTGCAAGAATGATAGCCATATCCCCAAGTCATCCCTCATAGGCTTGGTGATCCTGACGTAGTGGTGAGGGGCAGTTATGCCCTTCATGGCCCATGACAGACGCCTACAGAAGGCCCTCCCCATCCGGATGACCCTGCAGGCGAAAACCAGATGACCCAGCAACGACTGTAGCTGTTTCAGCTGTAATTTCTTCGCCCCTTTCGCCAAGCGGACCAACAAGAGGAGCCTGGACAACTTGTCACTAGGCAACCTAAAAACCATCGCCACTGTGTCTATCTCAATACCTAAAAACGACAGGACTGTGACGGGGCCCTCCGTCTTGTCAGCGGACAGTGGGACGGCGAAAAGCCGGCATGTATCCTGAAAAACAGTGAGCAGACGCAGACACTGCCCACTGCCCGCTGGACCCACAAAAAGAAAGTCATCGAGATAATGCAGAAGGGACTGAATACCCGCCTCCTGGGTGACCACCCAGTCAAGGAAGCTACTAAATAGCTCAAAAAAATAACACGAGATGGCACAACCCATAGGAAGGCACATGTCGAAAAAATAGCTACCCTGGAAGTAGCAACCCAGGAGGTGGAAACAGTCCGGATGGACTGGAAGGAGGCGAAATGCGGACTCAATGTCCGCTTTTGCCAGAAGGGCAGACTGCCCCGCTGCCCTAACCAGCTGAAGCGCCCTGTCAAAGGACGCATAGTGCACTCTGGATTCCTCCCTGTCAATGCCATCGTTCACCGAGGAGCCAGAAGGGTAGGAAAGGTGATGAATGAGGCGAAATTTTCCCTCCGCCTTTTTTGGGACCACACCGAGAGGAGATACCCTCAGGTTCTGGAAAGGAGGGAGGTCAAAGGGGCCTGCCATTCTTCCCAGTTCCAATTCCCTCTGGAGCTTCTCGGCCACGACGGACTTGAATTCTTCCGCCGATTTTAAATTTTGAGACATGGTCGGGGCGTCTGACGGGGTAAAGGGGATCCAGAAACCACGGTCCAAGCCGTCCCGCAGAATCAGGGCCTCTCTACGAAGGGGGTACCGGTCTAGCCAGGGAAGCATCTCTATGATGTTCACCGGCGCCCTCCGGCTTAGGAAGGTCAGTCTTGGCGCCGGGTCTGGAAAGCGATTGTTTGCCTTTTCGAAAACACCTACTGGCAGGTTGAGCCCCTCCGCAACTGGAGCACTCATGCCTGAAATGACAGGCTGAGTACCACTTGCAGTGGCTTTCGTTGAAAAGCCAGCAGATACCCTTCTTTGGAGCGGCCGACGCTCCGGACTGAGGGGCGCCGGCCACGGACTGAAAGGACGAAGGCCTGTGAGGGCACATAAGCAGCAACCACAGGCTACCGTCCTGACAATCAAAACGAAATTCCCGACGTGCCGCCATTTTTTGCCGAAATTGAGTGTCATACTGGAACCAGCACTGACCCCCGTAGACCTTGTATGCACCCCAAATAAGGTCTAAATAGCAAAATAACGAAGTGGCCAACTCCGGGAACCGCTCACTGAGCACTCCCGCGTAGGCACAAAACCCCTGCAGCCAGTTCCCGAACGTTCTAAGAAGCTGTTTGGGTTTGTCACCCTGCGCCGATACGTCAATCCGTCGAGATTTGTCGATCGTCTCCCTATCCGGCGGAACGAGGGTAAGAAAGTCGACGAATTCGCGACGCCATATCTTTTCTTTCGTCTCTTCCGCCAAATGGGTGCTTGTCGGCGCCACCGCCCACACGCACCCCCATAAGCGGAGGTGGGGTTGGGCGATCCCGAGACACCCATACTGGAGAGAACCGATTTCACAACCGACGCTATGCGGTCCTCCGGGCCCGATACGGAAGCATCAGCAGCTCTACCCCAAATTAACTCGCAGTCATACTCACTTGGTCGAGGAGGCATCACGGGTGATGGACGATCGGCCACCGGGCCCAGCGGCGAATCCGATTCCAAGGAGATTCCAGAAGACTGTAAGCATAGGCGGCCTGCGTAATCTGCTGGGCTGTCCCGACTCAAGGAAAGGTCCAAGGGCGGAGGTCCAACCACGGACCCGGTCGAATCCGACTGACCATGGACAGAGGCTGAGCAACGGCAGGGACACCTGCCAGCTCCTCTTGCTTGACCCGGGGCGGATGCCGCCACCAGGCCGGGTCTGGAGCCGAGATCTCCCGCCCTGACGGGCGCAGGGGGACGAGGGTGGGCAACCGATGCGGGCATCCCATCAGGACCGCCAGCCCGGACGGGCACGTAGGGGAGCGGTTGCCCCACCGACAGGGTGGAGGTCAAACGCACCCGGCTGGCCTCCGCCCTGCGGGACACAGGAGGCTGCCGGTGGGCACGAGGTATCAGAGGGGGAGGGGTTAACTGCATATTGCCCGCCCTGTCGGGGGCAGGGGAGATGTGCCTTGCGCCAACCCCCGCAACCTGGGACGTGGAGGGAAGAGACCTGTCCCCTGCCCTGCCGGGCACAGAAGGAGCTCCGCAGGATAGATCCTGCGCTTGTGACAGCATGCCCGCCCAGGCGGGCGCAGGGGGATACAGCTGCGGCCACTCATTTCCATCTCCACAAACCACACTGCTGTGAGCATTCCTAGTATCCAGCTGTGGTGTGTGGAGATTCAAATCTCCCGCCCAGTCAGGCGCAGGGAGCGTCGCGTCCACCAGGTGGAGCCGATCCGGCTCCAAGTCCCTGGCGGAGCGAGCATCACAAACGCCGCTCACAGCAGCAGAGGACGCAGCGGTGGCCGGCGAACCGATCCGCCTCCTCCTACCCTTCGTGCCTGATGAATGCCTGGCGGAGGAACCCACGGATCGGCCGCTCAGGACCCCCCCACCATCCGCGCGGGTGGGTAAAGGTAATCTGACTTGTCTCAGGGGATGAGGGGGGGGGGCCGGGGAGCGCTGCGGCTCCAGCCCGGCCGCCTCTTACGCTAGCAGGGGAGAGGGGGGGGCAAGCACTGGAGTGGGGGCTGCGTGAGCGGGGACAGCGCGAGGAGGCCCGAGTAGTGGCCTTAGCCCGCTTGGGGGACCTCCGGCGCGCCGGCAGAGGGCGGGGATTAGCAATAGAAGGGGGCTTCCCCGCCGGTGCAGGCAGGGGAGAGGAAGGTAAAGGAGGGGGAGAGGGAGAGGAAGGATGTGGAGGGGAGCAATAGGAGGCCCTAGAGGGGCTGGGGCTGAGGCGGGAAGGCGGACGAGTCCGCCTTCTAACCATGGGGGGGGCATCCTGAGGGGGATCAAGTGTGGGAATAGGAGAAGAATCCCCAGGAGTCAGGAGGGAGAAAAGCCACCCTGCCTGACCCTGAAGAGCCATCTCTCGGACCCTGGCCAGAAGGAGCTCGGTGTCCATGGTTGGAGGGACAGGGTGGGGTTCAGCCAGCTCTTACCAATCTTCTTCACCAAAAGGCCCAGAATCCCCTGGGGCAATCGCCTTAGTGAGCTCAGGCCCAACCCCACCCCGTCCCCCCACCAATCCACTGTGACCCCTAGTCACCATACTCCGCCCTGGTTATGCCCCCATCAGTCAGGGCTCTCTTTCCCAATGGGTTCAAGAGGCCTGCATAGTCAATAGTCCATAGTTCTTACATATGGTGGGACCATGGGGAACGAACATAGCCACCCTCTAACAGGTTCCTCGTCAAATCACAGCAGCTAAAAAAGAAAAGAAGAAGAAAATGGAGATTTGGAGGTGACTGAGAGCAATAGAAGGGGCTTTTTGAATTAGGAATTCATACTTGAATTACATTTTCTTTTTTCAAACCAGCATTTAGTGTTATGCACCGTACACACGGTCGGATTTTCCGATGGAAAATGTCCGATCGGAGCGTGTTGTCGGAAATTCCGACCGTGTGTGAGCTCCATCGGACATTTTCCATCGGATTTTCCGACACACAAAGTTGGAGAGCAGGAGATAAAATTTTCCGACAACAAAATCCGTTGTCGGAAATTCCGATCGTGTGTACACAAATCCGATGGACAAAGTGCCACGCATGCTCAGAATAAATAAAGAGATGAAAGCTATTGGCCACTGCCCCGTTTATAGTCCCGACGTACGTGTTTTACGTCACCGTGTTTAGAACGATCGGATTTTCCAACAACTTTGTGCGACCGTGTGTAGACAAAACAAGTTTGAGCCAACATCCGTCAGAAAAAATCCTAGGATTTTGTTGTCGGAATGTCCGAACAAAGTCCGACCGTGTGTACGCCCTATTAGTTTAACTCTTACTGTCCTAGGGTGACAACAGTACTGAGCAGCATTGTCACCCTAGGAAAGAATGTGTGTTAGGATTAGAATACTCTTCTAATTTACACGGGGAGGTGTTTTGTAGTCCACGGAGATAGCAGGGAACAATTTTATCTGATAACAGTCCAGAGGCAGAGATTGCAGGTCATCAGCTCGTAGGTTTTTTTGCTGGAACAGCAGATTTTGTTTGTACTTAAACAGGTATAATTAACCACTTTACCTCCGGAAAATGTACCCACCTTTCATGACCAGGCCATTTTTTGCGATACGGCACTTCGTTATTTTAACTGACAATTGCGCGGTCGTGCGACACGGTACCCAAATAAGATTAATATCCTTTTTTTCCCACAAATAGAGATTTCTTTCGGTGGTATTTGATGAACTCTTCATTTTTTATTTTTTTGCACTATAAACAAAAAAAAGACCGTCAATTTTGAAAAAAAAAAGAAAAAAAACTTTTTTACTTTCTGCTATAAAACATATCCAAAAAACATTTTTAAAAAATCTAATTTCCTCCTAAATTTAAGCCACTATGTATTCTGTTACATATTTTTGGTAAAAAAAAATCCCAATAAGCGTATATGGATTGTTTCGCATAAAAGTTACAGCCTCTACAAACTATGGAATATTTGAATTTATTTTTATTTTATTTGTTTACTAGTAATGGCGGCGATCAGCGACTTATAGCGGGACTACGATATTGCGGCGGACATTCTGACACTAACTGACACTTTTTGAGGACCAGTGACACTAATACAGTGATCAGTGCTAAAAATATGCAATAAATAAACACTGGCTGGGAAGGGGTTAACATCAGGGGCAATCAAAGGGTTAACTGTGTGCCTAGCCAGTGTTTAACTGTACTGTGGGAGGTGCTTTTACTAGGGTAAGAGATAGAATTTATTCCTTGCTTTGTAGGGACACAAATGCCATCCTTTCCCTCCTATGAGAATGGAAATTTACCTTGTTTACATAGGCAGATCGCAGTTTTGCATACCTCCCAACTGTCCCTGATTTTGAGGGACTGTCCCTGATTTGGAGCAATGTCCCTCTGTCCCTCATTCCTCCTCATTTGTCCCACATTTTGGTCTGATCCATATAGTTGTATATAAAATACACTTTTTTATCTTTCAAAAAGTGTTTTCCAGTGCTAAACCTTTCATCTCATTTCTAAATGGCTGCATTTGTACATTTTAAAAGCCAATATAAAGGAATAGTAGTGGGAAAAAAAGCACTTGTAGATTTAATTAACCTTTTTTTGAGTTAATTCTCCTTTAAGGGGGTGTGGCAGGGGGCGTGTCCTATGCCTGCATACATTTGTTAGTGGGTGTCCCTCATTCCCATCTCCAAATGTTGGGAGGTATGTATTTTGTGTGTCTGCCTGACGATCGGTGGATGCCGGAGTACATAGTGTACCCTGCACCCGCCAATCGGCTTCCGCTGTGTGTAGTCATAGTGGAAGCGAGCCGCCGGTGGCGTACATGTGTGCCCCCTGCCCATAAGTGTCGGATCACGTGTATATACAGGGTCCCAGAGCTTTTTTTCCTCATACAATAGGTGCAGGAACTCCCCCTTTCCAAGTCACCCCTTTTCTCCGCCCCTACCCACCTCCCAGTACCGTCCCTTTTAGACAATACAGAACCAAGTATCATTTTGAGGTGCTAAGTAATTTGTATGGAATTTGGTATTGATATCAAGAAAAGCAGTAAAAATAGATCCCCTGCAGCCAGCAACAATAGATCCCCCTAACAACAATGGACCAACCACATCAAAATTTCCCCTCCAGCAACAATAGACTCCCAGCAGCATCAACAGATCTCCGCACATCCAGCATTAATAGTCTGTCCGGCTGTCATCAACAATAGACCCCTCCCCCAACAGTAGATCTCTTTCAGCAACAACTGACCCCCCAGCAACATAAGACCCCCCCAGCAACAATAGGTCCCCCACCAGCAACAATAGACCTCCCCAGCAACAATAGAACCCCCTTCAAAAAATAGATCCCCAGCAGTGAGCATTAATACCCTGCAGCACACCCCAGCACCCCTTGCCATTACATACAGTCAGTCCAAGAGGTGCCAGAACTGCGTTCCCCCGCGTTCCCGCTAAAAAAAGCCCAGCGTGGTCCGGTGCACAGGTGACACCCGTAGCAGTTTTATTGCTTTAGGGCTGACCTGAAGCTGTTAAACACTTTTATATATTTATTTATTACAGGTACTTATATAGCGCCGTCAATTTACTTAGGACTTTACATATACAGTATATTGTATTTTCACATTAGTCCCTGCCCTCAAGGAGCTTACAATCTAAGGTCCCTAACTCACATTCATACATACACATACTAGGGCCAATTCAGGCAGGCGCTAATTAACCTAGCAGCATGTCCACAGAGTGTGGGAGGAAACCGGAGTACCCGGAGGAAACCCACCCAGGCAAAGGGAGAACATGCAAACTTCGGGCAGGTGGTGCCATGGTTTGGATGCGAACCGACGACCCCAGTGCACTTTCAGGCCTTATGCACATTGTACAGAGTATCTAAAAAAATGTTGTTGTATGTATACGACAATAAAGTATATCTATCTATCTACACCACAGAAACCCTAGGAGAAAAGCAGCTGGAAAAAATGTGTTAAAGGCCGCATTTTGGCATGCGCACTTATGAGCATTTGCGCATTCTATTGGCCAGAATATTAATTTATTCTAACATTAGAATGTATTAGCAAATGAACATGCATAAACATAGATGTTAACGCGCGTTTGCGTGTTTTGGGCTGCAGCATGCATGAGGGAGCAAATAATTTATTGTTAGGGCCCATTCACTTTAGTGGGTGAGGGGCAATATAACCATGTGGTTGAGCCGTGTTCTATGCCTCCCTACTTCTCCCTCTTTATCTACAGAAGCAGCCGCCAGAGGTGTACATATGCTGCGGCTACAGATGGAATCATACTTGACTAATGGATGTGCAGATTGCTGAGGCACCAGCTACCTAAAATGAAACAATTTACCTCTCCCCCCCCCAAATTGACCAGACGACACAGTAATTTTGGAGTCAAATGTCCAAAGCAGCCTTTGGTTTATTCTTTCAAACAATTGAAATACAAAAAATTCCATAAACAGTCGAAATGCATAAATATATTCAACATAGCTCCCAACTGTCCCTGATTTCAAGGGACTGTCCCTGATTTGGAACAATGTCCCTCTGTCCCTCATTCCTTCTCATTTCCTACTCATTTTGGTCTGATCTTTATAGTTGTATATGAAATGCACTTTTTATCTTTCAAAAAGTGTTTCCCAGTGCTAAACCTTTCATCCAAATTCTAAATTGCTGCATTTGCAAATTTTAAAAGCCAATATAAAGGAATAGTAGTGGTAAAAAAAGCCCTTGTGGATTTATTTACCCTTTTTTTTTTTTTTTAATTCACCTTTAAAGTGGAGTTCCACCCACTTTTACAACTCTTCAGCATCCCTCACTAAACTGTGCACTGTAAACAAATTGGATATTTTAAATTTTTTTTCTCAGCACTTACTGTATATCTGCTGTATTCATTTTTACTTCCTCCTCCCTGGCCGCGGCCCATCGCATCATTTCCTGTTTGCAATGCCTTCTGGGAAGGGGCGGCAACTTCCTCTGACACTGCCGTTGCTATGGAAACCTGACCTGAAACCTATTACACTGCTTGTGCTGCACTGAGCATGTGCGGGATCTGCAAGGATGAGATCCAGGAAGAAATACAGTCTGGCTTCAGATGCCCACACTTAAGATGACCACGGCCTGCTGTAAGTTTATAAAATAACAAACTACTGCTAAAAACTAACAAAACATACCTTAGTTTACAGACTAACTTTACTAGAATACATTAAGCTTGTGTATTTTAGGGGTATTTTTATTTAAAAAGTATAATTTCGTCCGCAACACCACTTTAAGGGGGTGTGGCAGGGGGCGTGCCCTATGCCTACATATGTTTGCCAGTAGGTGTCCCTCATTCCCATCTCAAAATGTTGGGAGGTATGATCTAATGAATAACCCATTAACAAAAAACCTCAGCCTAATCCTACCCGGTCTAAAGATCTTTGAAGACCTTTTTTCTTTTGACCAACCAGTTGTGTCTGTCACCCCATGAAAGGCCCCCAGCCGCAACTTACACAGGCTCAGAGACAAGTACCACTTACTATCAGATACAACCAACTTAAAACCCCCGATGTTACCATTGTATTATTAATAAGGGAAGGGCCACCCATACCTCCAAATGGGCCCAACCCCCCTAATTCTCCAGTATTTTCTCCAGCACCGCCTTCAAAGACCCAATAGACCACCCGCCTCTGCTATGACTAGTAATTAAAGAACCCCTAAGGCCTCATGCACACTGCTGCTGCTAAACCGACGTTTAGGAGCAGTTGGGCATTTTTTTCAACTGCTCCTGAACTCTCCAAAGGCGAACGTTTACGGTGTGCTAGTGCAGGGTTCAAAGGGTTACAGTAGGCGGTGAGCATCGCCTCCTTTGAGCCTCACTTTATTTGAACACAGATTGGTCTTCAGAGACCAAACCCAGTGTGAATGAGTCCTAATGCCCCGTACACACGGTCGGACATTGATCAGACATTCCGACAAACAAAATCCATGGATTTTTTCCGACGGATGTTGGCTAAAACTTGTCTTGCTTTCGTCTCTTAATTTATTCTGAGCATGCGTGGCACTTTGTCCGTCGGATTTGTGTACACACGTTCGGAATTTCCGACAATGGATTTTGTTGCTGGAAAATTTTATATCCTGCTCTCAAACTTTGTGTGTCGGAAATTCCGATGGAAAATGTGTGATGGAGCCTACACACGGTCGGAATTTCCGACAACAAGGTCCTATCACATATTTTCCATCAGAAAATCCGACCGTGTGTACAGGGCATTACACTTTACATACACTTTAAATTTAGCCTGCTCATTGCAATAAATCGATTATTTATTTGATTCTTCCAAAGCCGGCCATACATTGTTCTAAATCTGTCTGGTTCAGCAGGAACCGGCCGAATTTCGATCTATGTATGGGCACCCTGGCTGTACAGAAGTTGATATACCTATTGACTTCTGTACAATCTGTCAGGTTTTTCGCTGATCGATCAGTGCCGCCCGCTATAGCCAGCAGCATTCATCAGTGTATTCTAATGGTGGGGAAGGCTCCCCACTGTCAGAACACATTGGCACAGTGGGAGGATTCCTGCGTCCCAAGTTTTTCCTGATCGATCAGTGCCGCCAGCAGTGGCGTCGCTAGGGGGTGGCTTTTGGGGCTATAGCCCCGAATCTCAGGCCCATAGCCCTGACTCTGCAGGGGTCCCCAAGGGGAGGGGAGGCTCTCTGGGGACCCTGATGCATGGGGGAGGCTCTCTGAGGACCCTGATTTAAGGGGGAGGATCTCTGGGAACCCTGATGCAAGGGGGAGGCTCTCTGGGGATATACACACACATGTATATTATATACATGTGTATGCCCGCCCAAGCGTATAACTTTCTTTACTACGTTGCTATGGGCTCTAGCCCCAGATATTTTGTAGACTTAGCAATGCCCCTAGCCGCCAGCTATATATTCACTCACCGGCCACTTTATTAGGTGCACCTTGCTTGTACTGGGTTGGACCCCCTTTTGCTCTAGAAGTGCCTTAATTCTTTGTGGCATCGATTTAACAAGGTGTTGGAAACATTCCTCAGAGATTTTGGTCCATATTGACGTGATGCAAATCTCCCGTTCCACCACATCCCAAAGGTGCTCTATTGGTTGAGATCTGATGAGTGTGGAGACCATTGGAGTACAGTGACCTCATTGTCCAGTGGTGAGATGATTTGATCTTTGTGACATGGTGCATTATCCTGCTGGAAGGAGCCATCAGAAGATGGGTACACTGTAGTCATAAAGGGATGGACATGGTCAGCAACAATACTCAGGTAGGCCGTGGTGTTTATATGATGCTCAATTGGTGCCCAAAGTGTGCCAAGAAAATATCCCTCACACCATTACACCACCACCAGCCTGAACTGTTGAAACAAGGCAGGATGGATCCATGCTTTCATGGTGTTTACACCAAATTCTGATCCGACCATCTGAATGTCGCAGCTGAAACAGAGACTCATCAGACCAAGCAAAGTTTTTTCCAATTTTCTATTGTCCAATTTTGATGAGCCTGTTCGAATTGTAGCCTCCTTTCCTGTTCTTAGCTGGCAGGAGTGGCACCCGGTGTGGTCTTCTGCTGCTGTAGCCCATCTGCTTCAAGATTCGATCTGCTGTGCGTTCAGAGAGATGCATCCGAATGTCCAAAAGATGCAAAATTTGTCCGAATTTCGATTTGTTATGAAACAAGTTGCACGTGTCTATTCAGTATGTATTGTTGTGATTAGCTGTGATGGGCCACAGCTAATCACATGGTACAGGTTGGGCTATGATTGGCCCGGTCTGTACCATGTGATCACTGTGATCAATCACAGCTAGCAACACAATTGCACACAATGAATGGCATGAAAGGAAGCCATTCAGTGTTGACAATTGCATACCTCACAACCTTTTGAGATGGGAATGAGGGACACCCATCAACAAAAATATTCAGGCATTGGACACACCCCTGGCCATGCCCCCTTAAAGGAGAATTGTACAAAAAAAAGAAGATTGGTTAAACCCACAAGTGCTTTTTTTACCACTACTATTCCTTTATATTGGCTTTTGGAATTGACAAATGCAGCAATTTAGAAATCAGATGAAAGGTTTAGCGCTGGGAAACACTTTTTGAAAGATAAAAAGTGCATTTTATATAAAACTATATAGATCAGACCAAAATGAGGGACAAATGAGGAGGAATGAGAGAGAGAGAGACATTGCTCCAAATCAGGGACAGTCCCTCGAAATCAGGGACAGTTGGGAGCTATGCAATTGTCATGTGATCTGCAGTGATTTGTCACAGCGATCACATGGTACCGGCAGTGAGTCAACACAGTGATCCGTGATTGGCTGGGTCCGGTAGACACAGTCGGTGGCAGATAGCGCTGCTGTGGCCGCGGGGCACGTTTCGGGAGGATTTAATTTGATGTCCACCCAGCACAAGAAAAGTCCCATCCGGCCGTCATTTTACTATAGGCCTGAACTGGTTAGAAACTAACTTTGGCAGCTCAAGTGAACCACGTATACTGTATGACTGCATGTGTGTGTACACGTGTGACCTCAGAAGGACGCATGTCATGCATTTTAAAAATGTGTGACTGTCATTGAGAATGTAAACCAACTCTACATATAAGGGCCCCCCCTGAACCTGAAGTGCCCCGGTACCCCCCAAGGTCTAAATCTGGCCCTATTGCCAACATTAGCCCGTTGCCTGTCACTTTCCATTTTACTACATGCCATTCAGTAAGTACATTGGCTCTACCATAGGTCCTGGTTCTGCTCTGGGATCATCGCACATTCACTTACATACAGAAAACGCTAATTTTATGCAAAATCTGAAAAAATAAAATAAAATCAGGGGCACACAAAGTGAGAAGAGAGATGTGGGAGTCCATCCAACTTCTGCAAAGTACGGGGGGGGCCCCCTGTATCGTTTCCGGATAACCACCCCCCCACAGGCCGCCGCAGACACGGGGGTCCCTACATGTTTTATGAAATTTTATAAAAATTTAAATATCTGCTCCCTCTTCTTCTTTTTTTTTCTGTTATTATTCTGGCAGAGCTCTTGGAATGTCTAGGAGCCGAGGAGGGTTTTTGCTCCACGGAGCAGAATCCGAGTAAAAGAGAAAGTTATAGACCAAACCACAGAAATGTAAACATGTCTGCAGCTAAAATAACTCGCCGTTCATTGGAAACACAGGCCGCGCACAATCGGACTTCTGTGTGCGCCGCGCACTCAAACACCACCTTTAATAGCTCCCAATTAATAGATTATGCAGCGAGGGCTTAGGAGCCTCGAGTTGGCTCACATCCCCCCTTATATATATATATTTTTTTGTGCTTCTTCCTTGGGACGGCTCGGCAAGAGCTCTGTGTGTCTTCTACTTAAATTTCAGCAACCACCGGCCGTGTAAACACGGCGGGCCGCGCAGAGGACGGCGGATACGTCGTTTTGCTTATAATGCCGCTTTTGAGGATTTGGTCATTTCATTTTAAGTTCAAAGCGTGTCGGGCAGTTCCTGTTGCAATGCTGCGATTTCGAAAAAAGGTTTTTCTTTTATTTGTTGAAGGAAAACTCCACTTTGAATCCTGTTTGTGTCTCTCCAATGCTTTTCAGAATTAATTTGCTGGAGGGTCCTGATCATTTGTTAACCACTTACTGTGAGCCCCGGACCATTTGGCTGGCCAAAGACCAGAGCACTTTTTGCGATTCGCGCACTGCGTCGCTTTAACTGACAATTGCGCGGTCATGCGACGTGGCTCCCAAACAAAATTGACGTCCTTTTTTTTCCCACAAATAGAGCTTTCTTTTGGTGGTATTTGATTACCTGTGCGGTTTTTATTTTTTGGGCTATAAACAAAAATATAGCAACAATTTTAAGAAAAACGCATTATTTTTTTGCTTTTTGCTATAATAAATATCCCCAAAAAATATATAAAAAAACATTTTTTTCCTCAGTTTAGGCCGATATGTATTGTTCTACACATTTTTGGTAAAAAAAAATCGCAATAAGCGTTTCTTGATTGGTTTGCGCAAAAGTTATAGCGTCTACAAAATAGGGGATAGTTTTATGGCATTTTTATTGATAATTTTTTTTTTTACTAGTAATGGCAGCAATCAGCGATTTTTATCATGACGGACACATCTTCTTTCTCCTCTGTGGTATGGAGACGAGTGAGGGGAAGATGGCCCCCACCCGTCTCCATACCATTGCAGGGCAGAAGAGACGTCAAAACGTCACTTCTGCCCATAAAGGGACATTTTTTTTTTCAATAGACATTTTTTTTTTGCATTTTAGTGTAAATATGAGATCTGAGATCTCATATTTAAGAGGTCCTGTCATGCTTTTTTTCTATTACAAGGGATGTTTACATTCCTTGTAATAGGGATAAAAGTTACACAATTTTTTTTTAAAGAACAGTGTAAAAATAAAAAATAAAAGGCAAAATAAATAAGAAAAAAAATTAATTTTAAACATGCCCCGTCGCGCTGAGCTCGCGTGCAGAAGCGAACGCATACATGAGTAGTGCCCCCTTATGAAAACGGTGTTCAAACCACACATGTGAGGTATTGGCGCGATCAGCGTAGCGGAAAACTAACACTGCACATTACCCTGAACACACCATCCCCACTGTGAACCATAATGGTGGCAGCATCATGTTGTGGGGATGCTTTTCTTCAGCAGGGACAGGGAAGCTGGTCAGAGTTGATGGGAAGATGGATGGAGCCAAATACAGGACAATCTTAGAAGAAAACCTGTTAGAGTCTGCAAAAGACTTGAGACTGGGGTGGAGGTTCACCTTCCAGCAGCACAAAGACCCTAAACATACAGCCAGAACTACAATGGAATGGTTTAGATCAGGGGTGTCCAAACTTTTTTCAAAGAGGGCCAGATTTGATGAAGTGAACATGTGTGAGGGCCGACCATTTTGCCTGACATTCTTTGAACCATTAAAATTCGGTCTAATGCCCCGTACACACGGTCGGACTTTGTTCGGACATTCCGACAACAAAATCCTAGGATTTTTTCCGACGGATGTTGGCTCAAATTTGTCTTGCATACACACGGTCACACAAAGTTGTTGGAAAATCCGATCGTTCTGAACGCGGTGACGTAAAACACGTACGTCGGGACTATAAACGGGGCAGTGGCCAATAGCTTTCATCTCTTTATTTATTCTGAGCATGCGTGGCACTTTGTCCGTCGGATTTGTGTACACACAATCGGAATTTCCGACAACGGATTTTGTTGTCGGAAAATTTTATATCCTGCTCTCAAACTTTGTGTGTCGGAAAATAAGATGGAAAATGTGTGATGGAGCCCACACACGGTCGGAATTTCCGACAACAAGGTCCTATCACACATTTTCTGTCGGAAAATCCGACCGTGTGTACGGGGCATAAGTGTGTTAGTCCAAGCACTAATACACTGCCCAACAAGAATTCTCTTGCCTTTGTGGCTGTGTATGGTGAAGAGATGAGCTCAGGCGTGACCTTCACTTTAAAAGGGAAGTTTCAGGAAAAAACAAATTAATTTTAAATAAAGAACTGTGAAGTAAAATATGGGCCCATCTGCAGCCTCACAAGTGCCATGAATGCAGCCCCACCATTGCCATGAATGCATCCTCACCATTGCCATGAATGCAGCCCCACCACTGCCATGAATGCAGCCCCACCACTGCCATGAATGCAGACTCACCATTGCCATTAATGCAGCCCTACCATTGCCATGAGTACAGCCCCACCACTGCCACAAATGCAGCCCCATCACTGCCACGAATGCAGCCCACCACTGCCATGAATGCAGCCCACCACTGCCATGAATGCAGCACCCACACTGCCATGAATGCAGCACCCACACTGCCATGAATGCAGCCTTACCTTTGCCATGAATGCAGCCTCACCATTGCCATGAATGCACCTCACCATTGCCATGAATGCAGCATCCACATTGCCATGAATTCAGCATCCACATTGCCATGAAAGCAGCACCCACATTGCCATGAATGCAGCCCCACCATTGACATAAAAGCAGCACCCACATTGACATGAATGCAGCACCCACATTGACATGAATGCAGCACCCACATTGACATGAATGCAGCACCCACATTGACATGAATGCAGCACCCACATTGACATGAATGCAGCACCCCTATTGACATGAATGCAGCACCCACATTGACATGAATGCAGCACCCCCATTGA
This sequence comes from Aquarana catesbeiana, assembly GCF_042186555.1. Taxonomy (NCBI): domain Eukaryota; kingdom Metazoa; phylum Chordata; class Amphibia; order Anura; family Ranidae; genus Aquarana; species Aquarana catesbeiana. The sequence continues at coordinate 761,070,733 of NC_133325.1, read as the reverse complement.
AATGAATGCAGACTCACTATTGCCATCAGTGCAGGCTGATTCATGCTCATCTGCAACCTCGGAAGGGACAGGGAGGGGGCGGGACGAGCACCAACAGATTACATACAGGAGAAACGCCTGTTTTCTCGGAGGCCTCTTTAATACAAAGTCCCGCCTCCTATGATGGACAGAACAGTCCAATGGCAGTGCAGGAGACGGGACTTCCTATTACAGAGGATGCTGTGTAAACAGGAAATTCTCCTGTATGTACGGCACTTGTCCCACCCCCCCCCCCCTCCTTGTCCCCTCCAAGGCAGCCAGCATATATATCTTTTGTGGCCCCCAGCGCTCGGAGATTCGAGATATACATGTCCAAATTACCAGGCGAGCCGTTCAAAACCAGAACGCAGGCCGCAATTAGCCCGCAGGCTGGACTTTGAACATGCCTGGTTTAGATCAAAGCATATTCATGTGTTAGAATGGCCCAGTCAAAGTCCAGACCTAAATCCAGTTGAGAATCTGTGGCAAGACTTGAAAATTGCTGTTCACAGACGCTCTCCATCCAATCTGACAGAGCTTGAGCTATTCTGTAGAGAAGAACGGGCAAAATTGTCACTCTTTAGATGTGCAAAGCTGGTAGAGACATCCCCAAAAAATACTTGCAGCTGTAATTGCAGTGAAAGGAGGATCTACAAAGTATTGACTCGGGGGGGCTGAATACAAATGCACGCCACACTTTTCACATATTTATTTGTAAAAAATGTTGAAAACATTGTGACAGCCTTACTTGTAAATGAAGCCCTCCAGCGCAGCGCTGTCACAGCTCCCTGGCGCTGCCAACATCACCTGGTCTTCTGGGTTCGCAGGCTCTGGCTGTATGAATGGCTAAGGGCGCAATGACGCCACTCACGCATATGTGCGTGGGAGTTCTCGACTTCCTCGGCTATGAAGCATCCAGCACGGTATGCCATCCCTTCAGAGTGCAAGCTCTGATGGCACATATATATACGTGATTCGGGCAGGGGGCACGCATGCGCGCCGCCAGCAGCTTGCTCTTGTAGTGATCACACACAGTGGGAGGTCAGCAGCAGGTACCGTGGACTTGATGTACTCCAGCACCCGCCGACGATCAAGCAGAAAGGCAGAATGGTGGTCTGTCTATGTAAACATGGCAGATCGCCACTCTGTCAGTAGGGAAGGCATGGATACTGTGTTCCTGCAAAGCAGGGACATGGATCAATGTCTTCCCCTAGTAAAAGGACCTCCTACACACATTACACATAGACACTGACTAGGCACACATTTAACCCTTTGATCGCCCCTGATGTTAACCCCTTCCCAGCCAGTGTCATTAGTACAGTGGCGGTGCATATTTTTAGCACTGATCACTGTATTAGTGTCACCAGTGTTCCCAAAAAGTGTCAGTGTCAGAGTGTCTGCCGCAGCATCGCAGTCCTGAAAAAAGTCGCTGATCGCTGCCATTACTAGTAAACAAATATTGTTTTCTTTTTTTAAATTGTCGGTCATTTTTTTGTTTATAGCACAAAAAATAAAAAACGCATCATGTGATGAAATACTACCAAAAGACAGCTCTATTTGTGGGGAAAAAAAGGACATTAATTTTATTTGGGTACAGCATCGCACGACCGCGCAATTGTCAAAGTAACGCAGTGCCATATCGCACGACCGCGCAATTGTCAAAGTAACGCAGTGCCATATCGCAGTGCCATATGGCCTGGTAAATCTTCCGAAGGTCAAATGGTTAAAGAGGAGCTCCGGGCTCCCCCCCCCCCCCCCAAAAAAAAAAAAATTAAAAGTCAGCAGCTACAAATACTGTAGCTGCTGACTTTTAATATAAGGACACTTATCTATCATGCAATGTGTCCCAGAATACTGTGAGGGACGTGGGAGAAGGTACCTCTCAAAATCAGGTACCCCCCCCCCAAAAAAAAGTGCCAAATGTGGCAGTGGAGGGTGCAAACAAGCGGAGCTTCCCCTTTTGGGTGGAGCTCTGCTTTACGTTTTCTTTGCACTGTTACTTTACCGGTCTTATTATTAATGTCAGCAGGGCTGCTGATAGGGCAGTATAACCAATCCTGTTGTACTGGGCCCCGGCCCCATGAGCTAAACAGGGGGGCCCAGGGCAGCTTTATTGTTCGTTTCTGCCTAAGGCCCCATTCACACTTGTGCGACCTGAAAGCTGCGTGAATTTGATGCGACTTGAAGCAATGTCTTTGTGTAATCATGAGGTCTATGGACCTCAAGTCGCATCAAAGTAGTGCAGGGACTACTTTGAAGTTGCTGCGACTAGAAGTCACACAGATATAAAAGGTCTTCATTGGAAATCATGGGGTAAGACTTTGCAGTCCCAAGTTGCAGGACAGGTCGCACAAGTGTGAATGGGGCCTAAATGAACAAACTACTTGCTTACCAGGGCTTAAATTACATTTCCCTGGGCCCCACCAGGTCAGCAGAGGGGCCCAGGAGGTGGGAGCAGAGGAGGGACTTTTTTTTCATTGTGAGGGTGTAGGTGGATAAAGTCAGTGCTGCTTTTCCATTGCACCCCAGGGGGTAGGTGGCAGTGGCGGCCCATCTATTAGGGGCACCTAGGCGCTGCCCCCTCTCTCCAGCCACCCTGTATATGCAGTGGATAGATTCATGCATTGCATGAATCTATCCACCGCCGCCTCGACCCCCCCCTATTCATGTGTCTGGCCCCTTTTGGGTCTCCGGGCATATGAATTACAGCGGCCAGGTTTTTTTTTGAAGAACCTCATTAGAGCCATAGGCTCTAATAGGCTTCAAACTAGGGTGGACTCAGGACACAGAGCATTGCGTCTGGAGCCCACCCAGGTGTGTTGCAACAGCGAATGAAAATTCGCTGTTGCAACAATGATCCTCCTCCTGGCCAATCGGGAAGCAGGTATAAAACTTGTTTCCCGATTGGCCAAAATGTCAGGTTCTCCTATTGGACACCTTGGGTGCGGAAGCTGCTCCAGGAGAGGACACCAGAGCAACTTTCCCCGAGCCTGCCATGCTGGAAGATGGCCGCATCCGACCGCTGCTCTCACATCCAGGGTAAAGGACAGTGGGTGGTGGTGGTGGGGGGGTGTGTGGTGTAAGTGCCACGCCACGGGGGTAGGTGGCAGTTGTGCTAGTGCGGCCCGGGGGGGGTTATTTCCCCCACCAAAAAAAACACCAGCCACCACTGGTAGGTGGGCTGTAGGCGTGGTTGGGGGGGGCCAGTCAGAAGGGCTGTATGGAGACCCATGATTTATAACAGGAGCCCTGGATGTCAGTCTGTTATTTTGAGTAAAAAGCAGTAGCTGTGAATAATATCCATTTTTGGCAACGAATGCTTGCTCAGAATGTCATTTTTTTTTAAAAGCATCTCTATGACCAAAATGTAAAATCATACATTCATTTCCACATCTTGTTTCAGTTGTGAGTGGGCACTGCTGTGTCACACATTTCACAGAGCCTGCCTTCTGAACTACAGAGGTGCTGAGAGGAGGAGTTTCAGGAGGCGGCGCCAGTATAGGAATCACTGCTTGCAGGCAGCAAGGTACCATGGGATATGTAGTCCTTAGAAATGGAGGAGAAGCTGCAAAGCATGCAGGAAATCCAGAAAGTTGCGGAAAGAGACGGCTAGCAGATAAACAGAGCTCACAACAGGTAAGGACGTTTTTCAAGTAAGCTTGTAAGATTGTCAGAAATAAGTATTTTTTGTATTGTTATTACAATGCTGATGTTAGAAAATGAAAGAGTACGTGGAGTTTTCCTTTCAGTGACAGGTCATATGGGCTAAATAAATACATATTTGTGGTTTACCCCCCAAATGTTTGTTGCTCTGTTGTACTTATATTAGTACACTGTGCAAAAGTTGTACTTATTTATTAAAAGACACCTTTACTGGGTGCAATCTAGTTGGTATTGCTGACTACTCAGGAAAGGTCGACCCTGAGCGATTCCTGCTCCATCCCTGCCCACATCATTCCTCCGTCATTTTATCCCCCCAAGAAAATTGTATTTACATTCATAAGTCTAAAGCCTAATATACATTAACAGTTTTTTCCATTCAACCCAGGGGGCTGAACTAAAAAAAAAAAAACGAAGAGCCCGGGAGGAGCCAATGTTAGTACAGCAATCTGCCCCGCTGAGCTATTGTGTTCTAACAGGGGGATAAAATAATCCCAATAAGTGTATCCTTCAAGTTGTAAAGCGCTGCGTAAACTGTTGGCGCTATATAAATCCTGTATAATATTAAATAATAATGATAATATATTGATTGGTTTGCGCAAATGTTATAGCGTCTACAAACAATGGGGTATTTTTATTGAATTTTTATTGATTATTTATTTTTTTTACTAGTAATGGCGGCGATCAGCGACTTATAGCAGCACTGTGACATTGCGGCGGACAAATCGGTCACTAAGTGACACTTTTGACAATTTTTTTGGGGACCAGTGACACTAATACAGTGATCGGTGCTAAAAAATATGCACTGTCACTGCACTAATGACTCTGGCAGGGAAGGGGGTTAACATCAGGGGCAATCAAAAGGTTACATTTATCCCTAGGGAGTGCTTACTAACTGTGGGGGAGGTCCATGTACTTTGGGAAGACAGAGATCCGTGTTCCTGCTTAGCAGAAACACAAGATCTCTGTCTTCCCTACTGACAGAACGGTGATCTGCCTTATTTACATAGGCAGACTGCCGTTCTGTCTGCCTTGGGAATGATTGGCTGGTCCCGGCGGACATGGGGTCCACTGGACCCGCTGATTGGCTCCTGCTGTGTCCAATCACAGTGGGAGTGGGCGCCCGCGCACGTCCCAGACTCGGAAGCAAAAATCACGTACAGGTGTGCTGCAGTATATGTACGTGGGGCGGTCCTTAAGTGGTTAAAGTGTAACTAAAGGCACATTTTATTTTAGTTTTGGATAGAGAGGAGAGGTATTAGAACACCCTCTCTATTTGTCCTGTTTACAATTATCATTGAAAGTGAAAGTAATTCCCTTAATTTGCAGAGATTTTTTTCACTTCCTGTTTTGGCTATGGGACAGGAAGTGAAGGTAAATCTCCACAATGGGACACAGATGGAAAATAAATAAATTGGCAGGGGTTATAACCCTCTCTTACTCTATCCAAAATAAAAATAAAAAAACCTATAGTTCTACTTTAACCAATTTTCTTTCCTGTATCTACTGTACTACTATTTCTGCAGGAAAGAAAATAGCTTGATTCCTTCATTAGCATAATCAATGTTGATGGCGGAATCTCTCCCGCAGCGCTAGTGTATTCTGCCAGCGGTGAGCCCTCCCTGGCAGGAGAATACAATAATCAGTGCCGGCGGCTTAAGGCTAGGTTTACACTATTGCATGTGTGGGAGCGTGTGCAGATTGCACATGTTTCCACATCTGCAGGCAAAACACACTGCTCTTTAACAGATGTGCAGGGGTTCCATTATTTTGACACATCTAAGAACAGGGGTGTTTTTAAGTGCAGGAACCTGCACCCTGACCACCAATGTAAGGAGCATTCTTCCCACTGACCACCAAAGTAAGGAGCATTCTTCCCACTGACCACCAATGTAAGGAGCATTCTTCCCACTGATCACCAATGTAAGGAACATTCTTCCCACTGACCACCAATGTAAGGAGCATTCTTCCCACTGACCACCAATGTAAGGAGCATTCTTCCCACTGACCACCAATGTAAGGAGCATTCTTCCCACTGACCACCAATATAAGGAACATTCTTCCCACTGATCACCAATGTAAGGAGCATTCTTCCCACTGACCACCAATATAAGGAACATTCTTCCCACTGATCACCAATGTAAGGAGCATTCTTCCCACTGACCACCAATATAAGGAACATTCTTCCCACTGATCACCAATGTAAGGAGCATTCTTCCCACTGACCACCAATGTAAGGAGCATTCTTCCCACTGACCACCAATGTAAGGAGCATTCTTCCCACTGACCACCAATATAAGGAACATTCTTCCCACTGACCACCAATGTAAGCAGCATTCTTCCCACTGACCACCAAAGTAAGGAGCATTCTTCCCACTGACCACCAATGTAAGGAGCATTCTTCCCACTGACCACCAATGTAAGGAGCATTCTTCCCACTGACCACCAATATAAGGAACATTCTTCCCACTGACCACCATTGTAAGAAACATTCTTCTCACTGACCACCAATATAAGGAACAATCTTGCCACTGACCACCAATGTAAGGAACATTCTTCCCACTGACCACCAATGTAATGAGCATTATTCCCAATGACACCCAATAAAATGTTTACATCTGAACGTGTGAGTGTGGTCTTTTGTAAATAAGTAATTTTTCTCGTTCACTGATGTGCACTGATGAGGCAGTACTGATGGGCACTGATATGCAGGACTGATGGGCGGCACTGATGGTCAGCCTTTATCTGCACTGATAAGTGCCAATGATGGGCAGCACTGATGGGCACTGATAGACGGAACTGATAGGCGGCACTGATGAGGAGGCACTGACAGGCATCACTGGTGGGCACTGATTGGCACCACTGGTGGGCACAGGTGGGCATCACTGGTGGGCATCGCTGAATGGGCATATCCCTCCCTAGGGTGTACTTGTCTCAATCCAGAGCACTAATTGTCATTTCTGTCCACTGCCTCGATCCTCTTATCAGCATGAGTCCCTTCCGATACTACTTGTAGCGCCACCCAACCGGTTGGACGTATGACATCGTCGCCAGACTAAATACTTCTTACGCTTGAAACTTCAGCCTTGCTGTAAGTGTAACTTTTAAAAAGACATTTTAATACATTTTTTGCAGTTTTATAATATGAGGCTTTTCTTTCCTTATCTACTTATGATTTCCAAACCATTGGAGTTCCATTTTAAACGGATTTAAAAGTTGTTTTGAATCCATGCACCTGAAACATCCAAGCTGAAGGTCTATGGGAGTAATCCAATGCTTTGGTCTTTGAATCACCCGAGTCTAAACCTTTCTGAAGAACATGGACATGGGAAAGTGATATCTGCATCAGTGGTTATACTCATACAGCGAGACTGATCTCTGTCATAGGGATCCATCGCATTCGGTAAGAGGCCAATTTTATTATATGGATCTTCATATCTCTTTTTTGAAGTGGAATGTATTAGACACCTTGTACGGTAATATTCAGCGATATTTATATCAACACAGGAGATTGTGTGAACAGATTCCATCTGATACTTTGCATCACATTCATGGGCATGAGCTTTATTTTTGTATCAATAGTCACACAGATACCAATTTATTTTTGAAAAATGCATTGGATATCTTTTTCACAAGCACCTTAATGCCATGGTTAAGGGTGCCGCCCCCTCTCTCCAGCCACCCCCTCTATGACTAATGGATAGATTGATGCATTGCATGAATCTATCCATGGCCGCCGCTGCCACCCCCTATTCAGGCGTCCGGCCCCTTTTTGGACGCCAAACGTAGGGTTGCCACCTCATCCCTTTAAACCCGAACACATATGAATTACACAGGTTCTGAGACTAATTTAATTCAGATAAGACACCAAGTGAGTTTAATTACCACCTTAACCACTTCAGCCCCGGAAGGATTTACCCCCTTCCTGACCAGAGCACTTTTTGCGATACGGCACTGCGTCGCTTTAACTGGCAATTGCGCGGTCATGTGACACTGTACCCAAACAAAATTGACGTCCTTTTTTTCCCACAAATAGAACTTTCTTTTGGTGGTATTTAAAAGATTAAAAAAAATAAAATCAAGGGCAACATGAAGAAGGTGTAACGGCCCAAGGGCCGTTACACCTTCTTCATGTTGCCCTTAATTTTATTGTGATCACGTTTTTTATACGCTTGGTTTTTTTAGAAATAAAATTACTTTTTTTTATCTGCACTATGTGGAAGCATTTCTTTTTTCTCCACATATTGCTTTGATGGGAGATAATGTCCAGCCTTTGCCACACGTGGTACACTTACCTCCAGGATTTCCATCTTGAGTTCCAGTGGTGACCACCTACCTTGATGATCCCTGGAGGTCCTGTGGAGTCTACCTCGGAAGTTTTCAACTGCCTGGATATTTCTTTACCCGCCCTGCTGGGCACATTGCCTTCAAGACTCCATGTCGCTGACAGGGGAGTCCACCGGATGCGGTAAGGGTATGCATTTATCATTCATCCATTGATGCTGTCTTTTGTGACGTTGTTCTTACCCACGCACCTACTTCACCCTTGCCAGCCCTTGGATACCCACCATCCCTGAGTGGTCGTGCCTGTATTCATTCACAGTTGGACACTTCATCACTCTGTTATTTGTGTTTATACATGGTTTTGTTGGTTTTCACCTTGAATACACTTTATTAGGTTCCAAGGACTTATTTACATGGACTCAATTGTATTTTGTTATCATTAACAGAATTTCTCAGTTTGTTCAGTATGCGCTACATTTTTTTATTCTCTTTTGCATAGGTTGTTTGTCACACTGTATGTAGCTGCTCCCTCTTTTTTCTTCAGTGGTTAGCGCAATGTTTTGCACATTTGTTTCGGTGGTATTTGATCATCTCTGCGGTTTTTATTTTTTGCTCAGTAAACAAAAAAAAAAGGGCGACAGTTTTGAAAAAAAAAACACAATATTTTGTACTTTTTGCTATAATAAATACCCCCATTTTTTTTTTTGAAAAAGCTAATTTTTTCCTCAGTTTAGGCCGATATGTATTCTTCTACGTGTTTTTGGTAATAAAATTTGCAAAAAGCGTATATTGATTGGTTTGCGCAAAAGTTATAGCGTCTACAAATTAGGGGATAGAATTATAGCATTTTTTTAAATTTTTTTTACTAGTTATGGCAGCGATCTGCGATTTTTATCGAGACTGCTACATTGCGGCAGACACATCGGACACTTTTGACACATTTTTGGGTTGATTGACAATTATACAGCAATCGGTGCTATAAAAATGCACTGATTACTGTATAAATGTCACTGCCAGGGAAGGGGTTAAGACTGGGGGGCGATGAAGGGGTTAAATGTGTTCCCTAGGTGTGTGTTCTAATTGTAGGGGATGACAGATCGTGGTTCCTATCTATTAGGAACACACGATCTGTCACTCCTCACAGAACAGAACAGGGATTTGTGTGTTTACACACACACGTCCCTGTTCTGCCTCTCATGGCCTGGCAGTCATCGCGACCATCGTCCACGAGCATCGGCACCCCCTGCAGTGCAGTGGGCGCATGCGCGCCTGCTATCCTGCTTAAAGGAGCCGATGTATAGCTAGCAGTTAATCAGCCACACAACCTGTGTAATTAATATGTGTTTCAAAGGGATGAGGTGGCAACCCTAGCTGGGTGCCTAAATTACAGTTGTGGGGGTGTTTTTTTGAAGCATCTAATTAGAGCCATAGGCTCTAGACTTCAAAAAAGGTGAACTGCGAGCGCAGAACATTGTGCTAGGGTTGCCACCTTGTCCCTTTAAAACCGAACACATATGAATTACACAGGTTCTGTGGCTGATTAAGGTGGTAATTGATCTCACTTGGTGCCTTATCTGCATTTTATTAACCTCAGAACCTGTGTAATTCATATGTGTTTGGGTTTAAAGGGAACCCTAGCGCTCGCAGTCCACCCAGATGTGTTAAAAAAGCAAATTAATATATGCTTTTCTAACACTGAACCGCCTCTCCGCCAATCAGGTAGCGCAGTTCTAATACCCTTTACCCGATTGGCTAAAGGCAGAGGCGGGGCCAGTTCACACCATGCCTGCACACGAATCACACATGTGCGATTCACACGCAGTTCTGTGCGGTGTCATTTCAGGCCAAACATTTTGAATGGACTAAAATCGCACCGCACCAGAAATACATGCACTCATTTTTGAAATGCACAAAATTACCATGCAATCTGGTGAGTGCAGACACACTGCATTTATGAACTGCTTTTGGGGTGTCATTAACTTTCTATTGATACCTGCTGCAGATTGCAAATGGAGTGCGTTTTGCATGTGGTGTGAATCGCACAGGAGTGCACAGCGTGTTCCTGTGCGATTCATGTGAGGGCATGGTGCGAACTGGCCCTTACGCAAGAAGATTCGCTAAAAACCCCAAACATTGTACATTTTCTGAAAGCACAGACCCTTGAGAATAAAATAGGGGCCGCTTCAATGTTTTATGCCACAGATATTTGCTCAACAGTTTATCAAACTCAAAATTTCAGTTAAAAATACACTATAGCTAACTTTAGGGCACAAATACATAATATATTACCTAAATAATTTGGTAGAATATAAAAAGATGAGGTTGTGCCAAGTAAATAGATCGTCAACATGTTAAGCTTTAGATGTGTGTTTGCCCGCAAATCGACAACGCACTTTGGTGCCCTGTATTTTTCATAGGTAACACTTTACGACCCCTTCCACACTAAGCCGCCCCGGCCCCCGGTCAGCAGTAAAGCGGCGCTTTACCGTCGTTTTAGCGGCACTATTCGGCCTCTAGGGGGGCGGTTTTAACCCCCGCTAGCGCCCCAAAAGTTGGTTAAATTCGCCTGCAAAACGCAGCTGCAGTGGCGCTTTACCGGCGGTATAACAACGCTGCCCCATTGTTTTCAACGGGCAGGGGCACTTTAGGAGCGGTGAGTTCACCACTTCTAATGCGCTCCAAAGAAGCTGATGGTAGGACTTTTTCTGACGCTCTGCCAGCGCACCGCTCCAGTGTGAAAGCCCTCGGGGCTTTCACATTGGAGTGAATGGAGCCGCTGTTTCAGGGCGCTTTGCAAGCGCTATTTTTAACGCTATAGCACCTGCAAAGCCCCTCAGTGTGAAAGGGGTCTAAAAATTCCTACAGGTCATCAGTTTAGAATTAACCTTAACGTAATTGTAAAGTCTCAAGGCTTTTCACCTTAATGCATTCTGCCTATGCATTAACCTTCTGTGCTGCAGCTACCCCCCCCCCCCCTTTTTCTTACCTGAGCCCGATCTGATCCAGCGATGTGCACAAGTGCAGCAGCTCCAGACGCTGTCTCTCTCCTCATTGGACAGATTGATAGCAGCAGAAGGTGGGGCCGAGTTCCGCTGTCTGTGTCAATGGACGCAGCAGCTGTACTCGGGAGCGGGCCCATATGGGTGCCCCCAGGGAAAGTGGCTTTCTATGGGGGCACCGATAAAGGGGAGGAGTCAGGAGTGCTGCCAGGGGACCCCAGAAAAGGAGGATCGGGGCTGCTCTGTGCAAAACCCTTGCACAGAGTAGGTAAGTATAACATGTTTGTTTTTTTTAATAAAAACACCTTTACAACCACTTTAAAGGGTTAGTTAACCTTTACCAAAAAACTGCCTATGCTGATAAGAGGTGTCTCCAGATGAAAACAAGCTGTGTAGCTCTGACTAAGGCTACTTTCATACTGAAAGGCACCGGTGGGCACTGATGAGTGGCACTTGTGCGTACTGATAGGCGGCACGGATAGGCAGAACTGATGGGCATTGATGGGCAGCACTGATGAGCACTGAAAGGCTGCACTGACTGGCATCACTAATGGGCACTGATTGGTGTCACTGATAGGCACTGATAGGCGGCACTGATGAGGCAGGACTTATGGGCACTGATTAGGTGGCACTGATGAGAAGGCACTAATATGCTGCACTGATAGGTGGCCATGATAGGAGGCACTGATAAGCGGCACTTGTGGGCACGGATAGGCAGCACTGATAGACACTGATGGGAGGCACTGATGGGCACTGAAAGGCTGCACTGAATGGCATCACTAATGGACACTGATTGGTATCACTGATGGGCACTGATTGGTGGCACTAATGGGCACTGATTGGTGGTACTAATGGGCACTTCTGGGGCTTTCCTGTAATCAAGGCACCGATGATGAGTGCCCTGATTTCCTGCCCTGGTCTCTCCCACTGACTGTCACTCCTCGCCACACACTGTCAGTGTGTGTGGCGAGGAGTGACGATCAGTGGGAGAGTAAAGAGCCAATTAACGGCACTTCCGCATTTACATGTGACCGGCTGTGATTGGACACAGCCGATCACATGGTTAAAGAGCCGTGTCATCGGCTCTTTACAGGAATCGGGGTCGCGCCGTGTCCTAGGAACATGGCGTGGGGAACACAGTGATCGCTCGTAGGGAGGCAGATCGCCATTCTCTGACTGGGAAAGAGAGAGATCTTGTGTTTACAATTTTTTTCTTTCCCCAGTCAAAGCACCCCCACCATTAAAAAGCACCCCCTAGGGACACACTTTGATCGCCCCTGGTGTTAGCCCCTTCCCTGCCAGTGTCATTAGTACAGTGACAGTGTATATTTTTTTAGCACTGATCACTGTATTATGCCCTGTACACACGGTCGGATTTTCCGACGGAAAAAGTGCGATCGGATTGTGTTGTCGGAAATTCCGATCGTGTGTGGGCTCCATCGGACTTTTTCCGTCGGAATTTCCGACACACAAAGTTTGAGAGCAGGCTATAAAATTTTCCGACAACAAAATCTGATCGGTTAAATTCCGATCGTGTGTACACAAATCCGACACACAAAGTGCCACGCATGCTCAGAATAAATTAAGAGATGAAAGCTATTGGCTATTGCCCCGTTTATAGTCCCGACGTACGTGTTTTACGTCACCGCGTTCAGACCGATCGGATTTTTTTCTGACAACTTTGTGTGACCGTGTGTATGCAAGACAAGTTTGAGCCAACATCCGTCGGAAAAAATCCATGGATTTTGTTGTCGGAATGTCCGATCAATGTCCGACCGTGTGTACGGGGCATTAGTGTCACTGGTCCCCAAAAAGTGTCAAAAGTGTCAGGTGTCCAATTTGTCCGCTGCAATGTACCGCTAAAAATCGCTTATCGCCACCATTACTAGTAAAAATAAAAAATAAGAAAAAAACAAATTCCATAATAATATTGCATAGTTTGTAGACACTATAACTTTTGCACAAACCAATCAATATACGCTTATTGGGATTTTTTTACCAAAAATATGTAGAAGAATACATATTGGCCTAAATTGATGAAGATTTTTTTGGGTGCAACGTCGCACGACCGCGCAATTGTCAGTTAAAGTAACGCAGTGCCGTATCGCAAAAAATGTCCTGGTCAAGAAGGGGGTAAAACCTTCCAGGGCTGAAGTGGTTAATGGGACATCAGGGGTCTATTAGTCCCCCGATGTTTCACCTGCCTTCTATTGAATCTAATGGAAAGCAGATTGCATTCTATTAGCTTCTTCCCTGACTGCAAGTGCCGGGGAAAGTGACTCCAGAGACCAGAAGTGTTGTTTTACAAATTGCTTCTGGGTAAATTCTAGATAAGGTTCGGTTCACACATAATGCGGCAGCGGTTTCAGTGCGGCCGTCCGGTGCGGTTCTGTTGACCGATTCAGGTGCAAATTTTTACCTGAAATCGTACCCGAACTGGACCCAAAAATCGCCCTGAACCCTTTTTAAAACTGCACCGCGGCCGCCCAGCACATGTGTAAACCGGCTACATTGAAAGCCGGTCCAATTCACACGTTATGCGAATTGGATGTGGTTAAAAAACGCATCCAATTCACATATATGTGAACCGAGCCTCAGCCCCTCCCCCCCGTTCACATTGGAGCGACTTGTCATGCAATTTAATAGGCCAAATCGCATGACAAGTCGCATCCTATTGTCGAAACCAATATGAAAACGTAGTACATGCACTACTCTTGGTGGACGAAGCCGCGCCGATGTCTTCAAAGTCGCACTGAGATGCGGCTTTGAAATTCTGCGATTTCAGATGAAGTCGGATGATTTCAAAAGCCGCAATCAGTCAATATGAACGGGGGGCTAAGCAAACAGATGTGGGACAGCAGAGCCTGAGAAGCATGGCGGGGGGGGGGGGGGGGCCTGGGACGCTCCAGAGGTTACTGAAAGTAAAGTGGTTGTACAGTCTGTGTGTGTAAAACACCCTGCTGCTACCGCCATAAGATATATGGCAATAAAGGGGTTGAAGTATAAGTATGAGGACACTAGTTCTGATGACAACCAGCAATTTCTTTATTTTGGAGGGATTGCCTCTGACTTCCTGTTTTGGCTTTGGGACAGGAAGTGGAGGAAAATCACCACCAAGTGGACATAGTAATGCAAAAAGAAAAAAATAGCTCTACTTTATGTAATACATCTAGGTCTTATCTACGCCCTCAGCCTGTAAAGGGACAACAAGGCTAACTTTAGATGTGTGGTTGTGTGCGTGGGGAGGGGGGGGGGCGGTAAAAACCTCATGGTTGAGCGCCCCCCAACCACTCTTCCTTAATGCAATGGCAGTGCAGGGGGTGTTCACAATGCTTCATGACCATGGCAAACACTATACAACATACCGCGATTAATGGGTGGCAAGCGCACCGAACAGGACCCATTCAAGTGAATGGGGAAGCACATTTTGTCTAGGGGTGAGAAGAAAACTTATACTCACCTGATCCTGATAACAGCGCTCCTCCAAAATCCAGCGGTGGACTGCCCCTTGCCCCTGATGTCCTCATGTCCAGAGCAGGTCTATGGTGCGTGATGACGTCAGGAACCGTTCACCACACAAGACTGCGGGGAGGAGAGCAGAAGCCACAGGGACTAACCTTGTGCGGGGAGGATTAGGTAAGTATATTTCTGTTCTCTAATCCTCTAGAATAGGTGTCTCCAAACATTCTAAACAAAGGGCCAGTTTACTGTCCTTCAAACTTTAGGGGGGGGGGGGGGGGCAGACTGGTCAGCGGGAGAAGAAAATGTCCTGGTGTCACTGGAAGCAAATAGTGTCCTCTCTTTGGTATTGGGGGGAGCAATATTGCCCCACTATTAATGTCAGTTAGAGGAATAGTGCCCCATCATTGGTGTCAGTGGGAGGAATAGTGCCCCATCATTGGTGTCAGTGGGAGGAATAGTGCCCCATCATTGGTGTCAGTGGGAGGAATAGTGCCCCATCATTGGTGTCAGTGGGAGGAATAGTGCCCCATCATCAGTGTCAGTGGGAGGAATAGTGCCCCATCATTGGTCTCAGCGGAAGGAATAGTGCCCCATCATTGGTGTCAGTGGGAGGAATAGTGCCCCATCATTGGTGTCAGTGGGAGGAATAGTGCCCCATCATTGGTGTCAGTGGGAGGAATAGTGCCCCATCATTGATGTCAGTGGAAGGAATAGTGCCCCATCATCGGTGTCAGTGGGAGGTATAGTGCCCCATCATTGGTGTCAGTGGAAGGAATAGTGCCCCATCATTGGCGTCAGTGGGAGGAATAGTGCCCCATCATTGGTGTCTGTGGGAGGAATAGTGCCCCATCATTGGTGTCAGTGGGAGGAATAGTGCCCCATCATTGGCGTCAGTGGGAGGAATAGTGCCCCATCATTGGTGTCAGTGGGAGTTATAGTGCCCCATAATTGGTGTCAGTGGAAGGAATAGTGCCCCATCATTGGTGTCAGTGGAAGGAATAGTGCCCCATCATTGGTGTCAGTGGAAGGAATAGTGCCCCATCATTGGTGTCTTTTGCCCAGAGTTGGGCATTAAGCAGAATCAGCAGACTTATGAGCTAACCTCTCTCTCACTCTGCTCTCTCCTCCTATCAGCATGTTCCTTGTTAGCCTATGAGCTCTGAATTAATAGACAGACCAGAGGGAGGGGACAAGACCTGTAATATGACTTTACTGCAGCATAGAATAAAAATGAGATCTTTTGCCCTGCCAGACAGAGCTGTGTAAATCTCAGGACTGGATGTACAAAAGAAATCCAAGTCCATTGGTAAGTAAAACGGTAAACTTAGTAAAGAAAAAAAACCTCTACAGCCTGGAGTTTGGCTTTAATGTATTGTGTTCATAGTTCAGGAGAAATCCCAGGGGTACGAAGCTTTTATTTCACAACGTCAGCGATCATCCTTTTTATTCTTCGCCCTCTCAGTGACATTCTGTTTATTTTTGTTTTAGCCTATTTTTTTTATTTATTTTTTTTTTTCCTGGCTTGCTTTTGCCGCCTTGCGCCTATGACTTCACACGCTATGGCTCTCACACGTCCTCCTTGGTTTATGTTTTGCAGCTATTGGTGTCTGGTGGTCGGGGAGGAATGATGCTGCAGTGGTGGAGGCAGCAGCAGCAGCAGAAGCGAGCAGTCTGGGAAGGATCTGAGCCATGATTGGAGAAAGAAAGAGACCCATTGAGCCTGGACGGTGAACACTGCCAGTGACTGAGTCAGTGCACAGCTCTCCATCCACACAGCACGGGCGCGCTCACTTCGCAGGGAGATATTACACATACATATTTAGACTGGCTGCTCCCTCCAGCCAGCACAGCATCCAATTCAGCCAGCCTGTATCCAGCCCTCCTCCTCCTCCTTCCACCGCTGCTTCTGCACTCCGTAACGTCCCCATCCACGGATCTAAAAGCTCCCTTATTCCACACACTCGGTAAGTCCTCCAAACTTTTCCAAAACTTTTTTTTTTTTCTTTTCCCCTCTTTCGGTCTGAATTGACATTTCTTCTTGGCCAAATACAAACTCTTACAGTCCTTGCAAACCCTCTGCTTTTTTATTTAAGACACATGGGTTTTTACGGCCATCGAGGAAACTGTCAACCTTTAAAATGAAACTTTCATCGCTTTTTTTTTTTTTTTTTTTGTGAATGTGTTTGACCCAAGTTTGGGAATTGAAATGTGCTTTTTCGGAGAGCCGGAGGCTGGGGTAACCCCCTTCGCCCCCCCCTCAGTTCCTTGGCGAGACGTTGACAAATCATAGTAACATGATCTTCAGGGAAAAAACCGGCGAGGTTTGGCCGTTGGTGACAAACGACAGCCGGGAGAACGGTGGAGGGTTGTCAGTTTTGTGCGGTACGCTTTTGACAGATTTTAGGCAGTTGCTGGGTTTAATCAGACGCCGAGCGAAGGAAGTTACACGTGACATGTGTGAACAGCTCTTGGTTGTATCAGTCAAATGAAATTATTTATATTTTTTTTTTTTTTTTTTTGTTTTTACATTTTTTTGGTTATTTGGTTATTTGAAGCGAGCTGTGTGATAGGGATGAATGGTGATGGGTAAAACAGAACAGGAGTGAGAAATCCAGACCCATCGTAGACCAAGCAACCTGTAATTTAGCCAGATAGGACGGTTAATAATTCTTGGGTCTCACATTACATTATCCACAAGGTTTTATTGCAAGGTTTGCTGAACTTTTTTTCACTTGAAGAGCCATATAATACAAAACTCTCAGTTATTGCTTTATACAGTAGATCTATCTCTATATATAGAGAGAGAGAGAGATAGAGAGAGAGAGATAGAGAGATAGAGATAGAGAGATAGAGATTTCAAAATTTTTCATATATTCTATACTGTATTATATAAATGTATTAAAAAAGAAACACACACACATATATATTTAGAATATTATATTAAAAAAGTAAATATATATATATATATATATATATATATATATATATATATATATATATATATATATATATATATATATATATATATATATATATTATAAGGTATATAATATAAAAAAATTATATATATATATTATTATACAAGATTTATATAGTGCCAACAGTTTATGCAGCGCTTTACAATGTATAGATAGACAACACAATTACAGTACAGTTCAATACAAAAGGTACAGGAGGACCCTGCTCGTAGAGCTTACATTCTAAAGCAGGGATATGCAATTAGCGGACCTCCAGCTGTTGCAGAACTACAAGTCCCATAAGGCATTGCAAGACTCTGACAGCCACAAGCATGACACCCAGAGGCAGAGGCATGATGGGACTTGTAGTTTTGCAACAGCTGGAGGTCCGCTAATTGCATATCCCTGTTCTAAAGGGAGGGGATGGTGGTACAAAAGGTAATCGCTGCAAAGAATGATTTGATGGGGGTGTGTGTGTGTGTATATATATATATATATACACACACACACACCCATATTTCAAAAAACGCATACAGTATGTCACAAAAGTGAGTACACCCCTCACATTTTTGTAAATATTTTATTATATCTTTTCATGTGACAACACTAAAGAAATGACATTTTGCTACAATGTAAAGTAGTGAGTGTACAGCTTGTATAACAGTGTAAATTTGTTGTCCCCTCAAAATAACTCAACACACAGCCATTAATGTCTAAACTGCTGGCAACAAAAGGGAGTACACCCCTAGGTGAAAAGGTCCAAATTGGGCACAATTAGCCATTTCCACTCCCCGGTGTCATGTGACTCCTTAGTGTTACCAGGTCTCAGGTTTGAATGGGGAGCAGGTGTGTTTAATTTAGTGTTATTGCTCTCACTCTCTCATACTGGTCACTGGAAGTTCAACATGGCACCTCATGGCAAAGAACTCTCTAAGGATCTGAAAAAAAAGAATTGTTGCTCTACATAAAGATGGCCTAGGCTATAAGAAGATTGCCAAGACCCTGAAACTGAGCTGCAGCATGTTGGCCAAGACCATACAGCGGTTTAACAGGACAGGTTCCACTCAGAACAGGCCTCGCCATGGTCCACCAAAGAAGGTGAGTGCACGTGCTCAGCATCATATCCAGAGGTTGTCTTTGGGAAATAGACATATGAGTGCTGCCAGCATTGCTGCAGAGGTTGAAGGGGTGGGGGGTCAGCCTGTCAGTGCTCCGACCATACGCCCCACGCTGCATCAAATTGGTCTGCATGGCTGTCGTCCCAGAAGGAATCCTCTTCTAAAGATGATGCACAAGAAAGCCCGCAAACAGTTTGCTGAAGACAAACAGACTAAGGACATGGATTACTGGAACCATGTCCTGTGGTCTGATGAGACCAAGATAAACTTATTTGGTTCAGATGGTGTCAAGCGTGTGTGGCGGCAACCAGGTGAGGAGTACAAAGACAAGTGTGTCTTGCCTACAGTCAAGCATGGTGGTGGGAGTGTCATGGTCTGGGGCTGCATGAGTGCTGCCGGCACTGGGGAGCTACAGTTCATTGAGGGAACCATTAATGCCAACATATACTGTGACATACTGAAGGGCAGTATTCCAACATGATAACGACCTCAAACACACCTCCAAGATGACCACTGCTTTGCTAAAGAAGCTGAGGGTAAAGGCGATGGACTGGCCAAGCATGTCTCCAGACCTAAACCCTAGTGAGCATCTGTGGGGCATCCTCAAACAGAAGGTGGAGGAGCACAAGGTCTCTAACATCCACCAGCTCCGTGATGTCGTCATGGAGGAGGGGAAGAGGACTCCGGTGGCAACCTGTGAAGCTCTGGTGAGCTCCATGCCCAAGAGGGTTAAGGCAGTGCTGGAAAATAATGGTGGCCACACAAAATATTGACACTTTGGCCCCAATTTGGACATTTTCACTTAGGGGTGTACTCACTTTTGTTGCCAGCGGTTTAGACATTAATGGCTGTGTGTTGAGTTATTTTGAGGGGACAGCAAATTTACACTGTTATACAAGCTGTACACTCACTACTTTACAATATAGCAAAATGGAATTTCTTCAGTGTTGTCACATGAAAAGATATAATAATATATTTACAAAAAATTGAGGGGTGTATTCATTTTTGTGAGATACTGCATGCGTTATATTTAAAATATATATGGGTGTTTTTTTAATAGATTTATATTATTCAGTATATAATATAAAAAAATGAAATAAATATATATAATATATGTGCGTTTTTCCAATTGATAATGATATGTTATATAATTATGTAATATAAGAAAATAAGTATTGTAATAATTGATTTTATAATAATTTATAATATTCATAAAATATTATTATTATTATTTTCATGTTAAACCTGTTTTAGGGTAGTCAAATAAAACATAATTGTTCATGGGAGCTTGGGAAATGCTATACCTTCAGAAGTGATTTTTCCTAATTATTATCTGAATTCCTGTTTTTCAAACCAAATTACTAGTCACTTACTCACTAAAATACTATGTGAGAATCAAAATTCCCCTAAGGTGTCCTAATTTATTTCACCTGCCCTACTCATGGTACATCCAATCAATTAACTCATCTAGAAAATGGCATTGGCACAGGAGCCAATAGGGTGCCAACTTCCATTTTCCAACATTTCATAGCTGGAGTTTGATTGGATACTAATGCCCAGTGGGGTCGATTTACTAAAACTTGCGCATGAAGAATCTGGTGCAGCTGTGCATTATGCATAGAAGTTCACCACCTGGTACATAATAGGACAAACTAGCAAATACTCAACAAAACCCTTCCAATACCCTTTCGGCAGAATTGGTAAAATGTGCAAAATCTTGCTTCCAGGTTTTACTGTCAAAGTCTAATTGAACAAGCTGAAGTTAAAAGCTGATTGGCTACTATGCACAGCTGTGCCAGATTTTAGTAAATCTCCCCCACTGCGTTTAATAAATCTTGGACTGGTATACTGTTGCATCAGTTTAGAAGGATAATTGCAGTACAATGGGCATTTTACAAGCTTGTGCATTCAAACGATTGTTAATGTGATAATTTATGGAACAATAAAGATGTGATTTTTTTTTTGCCTTGTATAAAGCAAAGTGATCCCATATGTTAAGTACTGATTTTTATACAGACATTTAACATTTTGTAGTTTTGTCTTTTCCCATTATTCCAGTACAGTCTCTGTAAAGTATACATTACACCAATGTAAAGCTTTGTCTGTGACAGTGCTGAACTTTTCCATACCCATTGGTGCCAAACCGTTGGCCCGAGGGGCAGAGACGACCCTTTTATAATTGTCAAGTGGCCCTTCGACCCCAACAGTCAGGAATGAGAACATTGATGTGTTAAGGGGCTGTGATGGAAGTGATCTCTAGCACTCTCTCCAAACGTGTCCAGTCTCTGACTGTCTCCTGAAACAAGTCCTCTATGCCTCTAATCACACCTGTAGCACATCCAGTCTCTGACCATCTCCTGTAATGAGTTTTCTTCTAGCATTACAAATATGGATGGAATATTACGAACAACCCCTTGGTAATGTTAGGGGCCGCCGTTAAGGGTCCTTATACCTTGTAAATTGACCACCACTGGTAATAGACAATGAGGGTTAGACCAGGGGTTTCCTACTACGGCCCAAGAGCCAAATCCGGCCTGCCACGGGATTGTATCCAGCCCGCAGTTAGGATCAGGTTCCTCCTCTTATGGGGTCATGATGTAAGGGGGACTCCGATGTGGACCTTCATGTAAGGGGGACTCTGATGTGGACCTTCATGTAAGGGGGGCTCTGATAGGGACCCTGGTGTAAGGGGGTCTCTAATGTGGATGCTTATGAGGGACTTTTAAGGTGAACCTTAAAGTATGGGGGTACTGATGGAGACCCTGATGTAAGGGGTGACTCTGATGGGGACTCTGATGTAAGGGGGGCTATAATAAGGGCTCTGATGGGGACTCTAATGTAAGGGGGGAGTCCTAAGGCAAACTCTGATGTAAGGGAGCTCTGATAGGGTCCCTGATGTAAGGGGGGCTCTGATGGGCTTTGTTTTATCAAAGTTCTTTTCCTTTTGTTTTAAATCTTATCATGCTGATTCCAAAAAAGATCTCAGTAAAAGTTCATTCATTTGCAATTCATTGATTTTTTTGCAAATATTTGTAAAATATATAATATGACCCTCATACTGAAAAGTGTAAAAGTTTGGAGACCCCTGGGTTAGAATATGTATTTTTCTAATGAAGTCCACCCACAGTTGTATTGTTCAAAACCCGTTTCTATCAAGTGCTGAAACAGACACATTGGGGGGGATTTACTAAAACTAGTGCACACAGAATCTGGTGGAGCTTGGCATAGTAACCAATCAGCTATCAGGTTTTACTGTCAAAGCTTAACATGTTATACTTACCTGCTCTGTACAGTTGGTTTTGCACAGAGTAGCCCGGATCCTCCTCTTCTCGGGCCCCTTATCTGCTCTCCTGGCCCCTCCATCCTATTCAGTGCCCCCACAGCAAGCAGCTCGCTATGGGTGCACCCCAGCCGAGTCACAGCTCCGTGTGTCCGTTCAGATACGGAGTCGTGACCCGGTCCCACCCCCTTTCTCTTCTCGTTGGCTGACTGAATTTGATTGACAGCAGTGGGAGCCAATGGTGCTGCTGTTGCCAATCAGGAGGGAGAGTCCCAGGATAGGCGAAGGACTGGTGGACATCGCTGGATAGAGATGGGGCTCAGTCAAGTATTAGGGGGGCTGAGGGGGGGGGGGGGCTGCTGCACACAGAAGGCTTTTTATCTTAATGCATAGAATACATTAAGGTAAAAAACCTTCTGACTTTACAACCAATTAAACAAGCTGAAGTTAGAAGCTGATTGGTTACTGTGCACAGCTGCACCAGATTCTGTGTGCACCAGTTTTAAAACATCTCCTCTAGTATGCCAAACCATGATGAGTAGATTCACTTTGATTAGCCGTACTGAAGCTTCTATGAATGAAACATGATTTTGTGAATAGAAGAAGGGAAGATGATTGATTGGATCTATGAATGGAGGACGGTAGACCTATTTCGGAAGCTGTAGTATGGCTTCTATGAATGGTGGAAAGGATAGAGACGCTACTTTTGATAAGAGCCTGTGACAGCGTGGGGCTGCATTGGAAGAAGCAGATTTTGGTGGAAAGAGGACACAGCAGCACAAGAGACACAACTTACTGAAGGTAAGTAATGTCCCTTGTGCTGATTGTTTATTTTTTTTTCTTTTGGGTAAACTGAGGCTTTAAAAGAGAAGTATGGCTTTTTTATTTTATTTTAGATTCATACTTAACTAGGTGGATCCTGCATCTGTCCCCCCTGCCGTCTCTGCACTGAGAAGCGAGCCACCGAACATCGCCGATCCCCAAGAGGAGAGCTGCTGACTGTCAGTCAGCGTCTCTCCTCTCTGCTTCTCCACGCTCACTGGAGTGATGTGCTGTGGAGGGGCGGGGAGCGGCTGAGACGCTGAGACTGCCATCAATCAAGGCAGCTGGCGGATCCAAACTTGGAAAGTCGGGATGATGCGGTGCCTCGAATGATGGCAATGACGTCAGCGGAGAGCGGACTTCAGACTGCTCTCTGCTGAAAACGGGTCACAGGGGCGCAAAACGAATTGCACTCCTGTAACCCAGAGGAGAAGCCCAGCCTAAAAAGCTGAGGCTGGACTTCTCCTTTTAAAAATACAGTATAGTCACTTGATCAGTACCACTATGAAAATGATAAAAAGAACATCACAGAACAAGTCAGATGAATGTGACCAATTACTATCTATTATAATAAGAAGAGTTCCATGCTCAGACATAGAGAACTCTATAATAAGCTTGGTTCATATGAGCTGAATATCTGCCAGTATTGGCCGGTTCAACAGAAACCGGCCGACATTCGTGTACGCCAGCCTGCCCAACAGAAGCGCGTCGAACGGGCATGCTGGAAAACTAGCATCCAAATGGCATCCAATCAGCGCTGCCAGCACTGACCGTTGTGTTCTGGCTGGGGGGCACCAGAACACAAAAGCTCAGCGGGGGATCACTGTACTAACATTGGATAATTAGTAGAGCGAACTCCTCTTGAGCGCCTCAGTTTTTTTTCATCCAGCCCTCTGGATTAAACGAAAAAAAAAAAACTGATAGTGTGTACCAGGCATAAGTGTCTCACTCCTTGTACATTAGCTGCCTGTAACTTGATTTCAACCTCAGTGCAGACTTCTAGGAAAAAGAACACAAGCCAGTTATAAATATTCTATAAAATACTAACTGTATATTGAATACCATTGCCATGGTTGCAGGAAAATGTGATTTTTTTTTTTTGTGTTATTTTTGGAAAACTGTAACTGCTGCAGATTTACATGGAAAGGTCATATTTAATATGTATTAGAGTGTCTCGTGTAGCCATTATACAAGGTAAAAACAACACAGTTTTAATTCATATTGAGTTAGACAGTTTGCTGGTAAAGCTGATTATTTTACTAGCCTTGCTTACTATATCAAACAAGCCTAAAATGTGCTATTCGGTTGCATGAGTACCTGGCTGTCTCTTTAATTTTGTTTCCTGATTTGTTGAGCATATCAGTTCATTAGGAACTAGACAACAACTCCAAGCCTTTGCTGTCACATGTGCCAGTGCTTCTGAACAGTACAGTGGTTTAGTGGGTACTACTTATGCCTTGCAACAACACCATCCTTGGATAAGACTTGCATAAGGGGTTCTTGGTTCTATCTGCATGATGGAGTTTGCATCTCCCTATTCTTGTGTGGGTTCTCTCCACATACTCCAAGCTGGTGCTGGTAAGTTAATTGGCTGTTTTCCAAACTGACCCTGCTATGTGTAAAATTCCCAACTGCAGACCCTGGGAACACTGTTGAGTGGCTAATGCAGCAATGGCATACTTTTTAGGCATGGAGCCACAGCAAAGTAAAGTTCCAGGGTTAGAAGTGCACCAAAGATCACAATGCAGTCATAGTGTTAGTAGAGGTTGCCAGTGCTGCCTCTGAGTGACTTTCAGTATAGTCTTAGCTGAGGCATGGACAGAGGACCCAACTGGAACTGGACAGAACTGAGGCATGAACAGAGGGACCACCTGGAACTGGATAGAACTGAGGCATGGACAGATGACCCATCTGGAACTGGACAGAACTGAGGCATGGACAGAAAATCCATCTGGAACTGGACGGAACTAAGGCATGGACAGAGGACCCAACTGGAAATGGACAGAACTGAGGCATGGACAGAAAATCCATCTGGAACTGGACAGAACTGAGACATGGAGAGAGGGCACAACTGGAAATGGACAGAACTAAGGCATGGACAGACAACCCAACCGTTTGCCCATAGCAAACAATTGTTTAGGAACACTTTAAGTACAGCTCCCCTTTTGTTGTATGGTTCAGCGCTAGTGAAGTGGGGTTCATTCATGGTTGTATCTGTGGTTTTTGGTGTTATTGTCTCTGCGTTGGTGTTTTGCGGCTGAAAGCCTACCTTACAGGTTTACGCGGGTACTCTGTTAAAGTGTCACTAAACCCACATCATAAAAAACTATCAATAAATGATGTATTACATACTGTTTATACTAACTCTGTCACTATGAGATTAGTTTTCTGTATTCTGCCAAAAATCTGGTTGATCCTGCTGCTCTCTATCTCCACCTTCTCTTCATGTCCCCAATTCAGGGCTTTTGCAGCTGTGGTGGCAACTCTGCACATGCTCAGTTTTCAGTGTGTTTCTATGCTGAGCATTTCCTCCCTATCACATCTGAGCAGCCTTTGTGGCTATAGAGTCACACATGTGGGCGTTTACACAGTTGTAAATGGCCACTCCCTTCCTCCTCCTTCTGCATGCACACTAACCAGCTAAACACAATGGGAGTGGGAAATTACATGAAGATTAATGGAGGCTTCACCTCCCTCTTATGCCCCGTACACACGGTCGGATTTTCCGATGGAAAATGTCCGATCGGAGCGTGTTGTCGGAAATTCCGACCGTGTGTGGGCTCCATTTTCCATCGGATTTTCCGACACACAAAGTTGGAGAGCAGGAGATAAAATTTTCCGACAACAAAATCCGTTGTCGGAAATTCCGATCGTGTGTACACAAATCCGACGGACAAAGTGCCACGCATGCTCAGAATAAATAAAGAGATGAAAGCTATTGGCCACTGCCCCGTTTATAGTCCCGACGTACATGTTTTACGTCACCGCGTTTAAAACGATCGGATTTTCCGACAACTTTGTGTGACCGTGTGTATGCAAGACAAGTTTGAGCCAACATCCGTCGGAAAAAATCCTAGGATTTTGTTGTCGGAATGTCCGAACAAAGTCCGACCGTGTGTACGCCCTATTATTCTAACACACAGGCTGAAGGGACGTGACACAACCTGTGACTGGCAGAAATTTGCCCATACCATGTTATTACAACAAAGTAATAAATATTTAATTTCAAAGATATATTTAACAGTTTATTGACTTTATTTATTTTTACTCTGTATTCCAAAGCTGTTTTTTTTTCTGTGTGCAGCACCTCCTCCCCCCCTCATAGTAATAAGGTACCCCCTTAAAATAAAAAGGTACCCCCTAAGGTAAGACTTCCCTGAGCCCAATCTTCCTCCAGCGATGTGCCTCGGCTCTCCGGGGACTCGAACTCCTCATTGGCTGAGATAGCAACGAGAGCCATTGGCCAACCAGTGAGCCAATCAGGACAGAGAGGAGGCAGAACCGAGCTGCTTCTGTGTGTGAATGGACAAACTGCTTGCTATGGGGGCACTCGGCAGGAGGGAGGGGTCAGGAGCGCCGGCGGGGGCCCTGAGAAGAGAAGGATCGGGGTTACTCTGTGCAAAACCACTGCACAGAGCAGGTAAGTATAACATGTTTGTTATTTAATTTTGAAAAAAAATGTCTTTTAAGTATAGATGCCTGCAAGGACCTCGGGGCTCCATTCATATTCTATTGAATGTTAAAATGTTATTTATACATTTTTTGTTAATAAAGGGCTGCTATGGCCAGTAACTCCAGTTTGAGTCTTCTGTGGGTTATTTAGGTGTTCATAAGTGTTGGAGTGGTGGTCAAGTGGTGTCGGAGACAAATCATCTTTAATACCATGTACCCACCTTCACAAAGGTTACCTATGGATGTCTGTGTAGTATGGTTTGGTGAATTGATTGATACAGCCATCAGCTGCATTGTTTTCTCTGGCTTTTACAAGCTGGCCAACTCCATCCTGTCATTGTGGAACATCTGAACTAGGTTGGCGTTGGACCGTAGGCGCTCAGTAAGTGGCTGTCATGTACTGTACACCTAACGCCTTCAGCAATAGCCGGATTCTCACAAGATGTGTATGAAAGGAGATAGGGCACTTAGACTCTCTGCCAGAGGAGCAACACAGGAAGGTCACATCCCGAGCTGGTTTATTAAGAAAACATGCGGATCAGTCGCAGGGGAGAAAAGTTCAACTTTCCCTTCTTGCCGGCCCGCGGTGCACTCTATAACAAGAAGCTCACTGTAGGGGTTGGAAAACTTAACTTGTTACAGATGCCCCGGCACGGCTAGTGTTTCTCAATTCATTAGCTTCACAAACGCACAAATCGTATTACTGAAAGACTTTCATGTGCATTGTACCTGATTATTTTTTTTTCTGTGTCGTATAACTTTGTGTATGTAAACCCTATCAATGAACGTCTCTTATTGCTCCCTTTTGATCTTAAAGATGGATTCTAGGTATGGCACATTTTACATACTGTAGGTCATTGACTAATGTAAGTATGTATGTGGCATACGTGTGGGATCCCCAATGAAAGCCGCTAGCTTCTGGGTCACACGCCGAGCATAGCAAGTTGGTTTTAAGGTGGTCAGATAAGACTAAAATTGAATTAAATTCGCTCAATTCCCCCATCAACACAGACAGTGTTGACAGGGGAATCCCTCCCACTGAGCCATTGTGTTCCCTTGGTTGGGGGGGGGGGGGGGCTGTCCTCCCCACTGTGCCCACCAAGAGAAGACAGTGATTATTGCTGCACACCAGCCCCTAGCAATAATCATATGTAAGATCCATCAGACTGGTTGTATCCAAGTTGATTGATCACCTGCCCACATACAATTTGAATTTGGACCATCTATGGCTGGCCTAACACTCTATGATGTCTGTTTATGAAACTGTGAACAGCTGTGATACCGAGGATCGCCACTGATCACAGTCCATAAACGGTTTATAAAACAGAGATACTCGGGGGAGAACATATTTGAACATGTTCCCCCGCCGATGATCTCCGCACACTGAGAATCCTCATTGACTGACACAGAAATGACCAGTTTATGAAGCTGTGATCTCAGCGCTTCACTGGTGATCTGAGTCAGAATTGGTGGAGCTCAGAGGTGGAGAATCGGGGAGTAAAGAGAGAATCTGGGGGGAACTGAGGGGGAAGAAGGAAGATTATTACCCTCCTTCTACCTCGGTCAGACCCCCCCCAAGACAGTAACTATGCCCCCCTGTCATATTTATGTATATACATATATATATATATATATATAAATACACATAATATGTGTGTGTGTGTATAATATATATATAATGTGTGTGTGTGTATACATATTATGTATTGGGACTCGTTATTTTATTAGCATTAACCACGTCGTCTGTCCGTGTACTGAGCGGTGATCATTTTTCACTTCTTAATAAATGGACATCTCTGTGTTTCTGTGAATTTCTGGTACTGTAATCTCGTAAAGTCTCACAAGATTCCAGTATCAGGGGTCATTCTCCACTGTTTGAAGCGTTTGTAGATCGCTTCGTTCCTCCAAAGGAGAAGCGATCTACACTGCTTCATAAACTGGCATCCAGAGGAGAACAATCTCCTCTGAGAATGCCGGAGAATGGAGCTGTGAATTTTTTTCACTGCTTCATAAATGGACACCAATATTGGAAGTAGGAGAAGAGTCAAATGCTCCTTTGTATTTAGAAGCACTGGGAATTTATCTTTCTCCAGTGTGGAGTGGTGGGGAAAAAAAACCAGGATAAATATTTGCGGGAAGAGGGCGGCAAGCTTTGCCATGCATCAGAAATGTACAGGTTCACACTAAAGAGTTTTTTAGAGAGAAAATGGAAAACTTGCACACGTGCCATTCCTAATCCTTCCACCTCCAGCCTCAGAGGTATTTCATAGATGAAAAAATGTCATTGTTTATTTTTGTTTTGTAGATGGATAAATATGAAATATTGAATATCTACATTCACATTTACCATTTCTAGGCAGCAGTGGCTACAACTTCAATTTTCGATTCACTGTTTTTCTATGAACAGTCTGAATAGACTATGTTTGTGTATATACTTTAACCACTTCAATACCGTTCACTTAGACACCTTCTCGCCCAGGCCAATTTTCAGCTTTCAGCGCTGTCGCAATTTGAATGACAATTGCGCGGTCATGCAACACTGTACCGAAACAAATTTTTTATCATTTTGTTCCCACAAATAGAGCTTTCTTTTGGTGGTATTTGATTACCTCTGTGTTTTTTATTTTTTGCGTAACAAATAAAAAAAGACTGAAAATTTTGAAAAAAAACAAGTTTTTCTTTGTTTCTGGTAAAAATGTTTGTAAATAAGTACGTTTTCTTCTTCAATGACGGGCACTGATATGGCTGCACTGACGGGCACTGATACGGCGGCACTGATGGGCACCGATGAGGTGGCACTGATGAGGTGGCACTGACGGGCACTGATGATGGGCACTGATAGGCGGCACTGATGGGCACTGATAGGTGGCACTGGTATGCGGCACTGATGGGCACTCATAGGCGGCACTGATGGGCACTCGTAGGTGGCATTGATGAGTACTTATGGGTGGCACTGATGGGTACTTATGGGTGGCACCGATAGGTGGCATGGATGGGCACTGATGGGCAGACAGGTGGCACCGATGGACACTGATGGGTGGCACTGATGACACTAATGGGTGGCATTGCTGGGCATCACTTAAATATAATGGTGCCAATCAGTGCCCATTTGTGGGCACTGATTGGCACAGACTGGGCACATGTGGATGACCATGGGGTACATCCACATGTTGCCCGCTTCCCTGGTGGTCCTGGCGGCATCCCTGGTGGTCCAGTGTGGTCATCTGAGGGGGGGGCTGCACTGATTAAATCAGCGCAGACCCCCCCCTGTCAGGAGAACCGCCGATCGGCTCTCCTCTACTCGCATCTGTCAGACGCGAGTGAGGAAAAGCCGATCAACGAGTCTTCCTATTGACATCGTGATCAGCCATGATTGGACACGGCTGATCACGTGGTAAAGAGCCTCCGTCGGAGGCTCTTTACCAAGATCGGTGGAGCGGTGTGTCAGACTGACACACCGCTCCACCGATCGCCATGATGCGTGCCCCCACGGGCGCACGGCGGTATGTTATCCTGCTGGACGTCATATGATGCCCAGTCAGGATAACTGAACCACCGCCCGGCCGTCAATCTGCTATAGGCCGGAGGGGAAGTGGTTAAAGAGGAGCTTCATCCAGGTTAAAAAAATGAAAAGTTAGCATTTCCAAAATCTGTAGCTGCTGACATTTAATAAATAGACACTCACCTGTCCAGGTATCCAGTGCCATCCTGACCTGGGTTGGTTCTTCCCCAGTCTTTGCATTCCTAGTGCTGGCATGTTAACTGGGGGGAGCCAGCCAGGTGAAACCAGAAGTGTTTTTATTGAAAGGTTTCTGCAGTGACACAAACACATGACCTTCAGACTGATAGACTGGGTAGCAACTCCTATTGTGTTCATACAAAATAATATCTATATCTATAATAATAACATTCACATATGCCGGAATAATGTCCTCATAGAAAATAATAACCAATTGTACATGTGTTGATATGTTAATTAATCACACAGCAGCCTTTACTGATCACATGGTTGTAAATTAAATCACTTCCACCCTGTTTATAACCTTAAATATGTTCCCTCTTACCTGCAGTGACACAAACACATGACCTTCAGACTGATAGACTGGGTAACAACTGCTATTGTGTTCCCACCAGAAACAAAGGTCAGTCTTTTGGTTCCCCTTCTTTTTAGTAAAGGTCCCACTAGAATGTGCTTTATGTCATTCAGGCTTTTCACTCTATGCTGCCATCTACTGGTGATTTAATAGAAATGCCATGAGTTTTACTTTCTCCATGACAAAACTATAATCCTTTTTTATGGGGTACCTGGTTTTGACATCCCTTACATGTACTCGCCTAACTGGGAATATACGTCATTATTTTGATGTTAAATACCAGGGTTATGGCAGCACATAGCTGCCATAACCCTGTTATTTTTGTTTCCCCTCCGGCTTTCCAATAAAAGTGATCCCAGTGGCGGATTCCCCGCGGGATCACTTTTAGAAACGGCGGAAGAGGTGCCCACCCCCACCACTTCCTGGTGGTTCCCGGGCTAACATCACTGATCGCTGAGCCTGGGAACCATCCGTAGTCGGCAGGGTTTTTCCATAAAAATAAGCAATGGCAAGATGGCCACCGCTCATCTCTATGCCCTTGGAGGACCGGAGCGACGTCAAAGTCACTTCTGGTTCTCGGGCCATGTAAACATGATTTTTTTTTCCTAAAGCAAAGGGTTAAAACTTTTTTTTTTTTGTTCTTTTGCTTTTAGGGGTAGAGGAAAGATTTAGGGTTTTTTAGACCCCAGATCTCTCCATAAATAGTCATGCTGTATTGTTATCGCAAGGGATATGTATATTCCTTGCGATAGCAATAGAAGTGATCAAAATTTTATTTTGCTAGTCGTTCATGTATTTAACTGTCCAGATGGGTCAAATACCCAACCCCATATCAGGTAAGTATATTGCCTCTTCTATTACAGGAATGCATTGGCTCTATCCTGACAGGGTCATTCTAAGATGCCTTTTAAGCAGACTTTTACCTACCAAACACAAAAATCCATGGTGCATACAACTCTGCATGCACATCCCTAGACATCAAAAGGTCATTTGTATAATCAAAGTTTTTTTTTGTTACCTTCCATTTTTTTTCTGCCACTCCCCGGTTTTTAATAAGCACTGGTGATGTAGTTAATGCTTCACAACTGCCCTTTGGGAAGACTACGTCACAAGTGCCTTCCAGGGGAGCTTTTTAGTAAACTGCAAGATCTCACTTAAATAAAAGTAGGCTTTTTCAACCTTTTAATCTCAGAGGAACTCCTAAAATAATTTTGGGATGTCGGGGAACCCCTGCTAATTCGGTGTAGTTCAATGGGAAAAATGCCCCTTGTGGATGATAGGAAGATTGCCACCCTTACAGACAACTAAAAGTGAATGTTGGTAGTTCATATATGGTCCAGCTCACCCCCCCCTTCTCCCGAGGAAGGTCTGCTTTTACTTCTTACCCTTTGCTCATGGTCTTTTTTGTCATTATTTTGTGCATTTCTATTTTCAAGTGCACATGCCCCCTTCCTCAACCCCTTCTAGATCAGGGGTATAACTCAATTTCATCGCAGGCCGCATCAACATTATGGTTGCCCTCAAAGGGCTGGTTGTATCTCCCATGGTGTTCTGTCTGAGTAGTCTTCAATAAACTTTCTTGTGGATGATTCCAGCGGAGTGAGATCCTCCTCTTCAGCTGGCATAGAATTTTATTATTCTCATTGTAGCAAGGTTGTGAGGCATAGTGGTTACAAAGCATATATATTCATTGGGCGCCAGACACTTCTTGAATGCAAAAGAGATTTTATTTCTCTTAACAGAACTTTGGGAGAGAGGGTTAAGGCCAGGACACCTTTTGGTAGTTGCAAGATTAATTGGCAGATTCAGAGACTTCAACAGGAGGACAGCCATGCAAGGAAAGACATCCAGAAAGACACCACGTCTGCATGTATAATGCTGTCTCCTATGGCAACAGTCTTTAATAGTTCCTAACACAAAGTGTCACTTCCACTACTTGTAGTTCTTCAGCCCACTGAGCTCCCAGTCTTTCACTAGACCAGATGATCCACTGCCACTGAATCCCTTGAGCTCCTCCAATCTTCATGGTGGTATCTTCCTCAAGCGTCACCCCCGCCTCTCTGCTGGGTCCCTAGCTTGGCACTCAAGATACTTCTCAAGCTTCACCCCACTGGTCTGCTCAGTCCATGGCTTGACACACAAGGCTGCTCTGCAAGCGTCACCTCTGCCGGCTGGGTCCCTGGCTTGATACCCGCTGAAATTTTCCGATTCTTCACTGGTAATAAGGTGGCTGGTCCCTTAATGGTGACAGCTTCCCCTCTACCTCCGACCACGACAGGTTCTCCGGCCAGCAGAACCGTCACTTCTGGTTGGACTGGAAGAAGCAATCCCAACCCTGCACTGCTCTCTTGCTTCTGGATAGGCCCTCAGACAGCCTAGCAGCCAGATGTGCCCGGGATAGGCCCAAACTCCAGCCTAGCAGCCCGGGCAATACCACACATGTCCAAACAGACAGCCATGCAGGTGGCACAGAACACCGATCACCTGACTCCACCCAAATATATAGGCCCTCCCAGCAGGCCAAGGGATTCAAGAAAACCCCTGCCCATTGGCTGAGACACCCCATATACCCATAATCTGACCTTGCATTGCCCTTCTCATATCTAATGCCACCAGATACCTGGCCACCCAGCGGCAGAAGAGAAAAGTGCAGCAATGCCAGACTTAGGGAGAAATCAATTGATCCCTAAGAATTAGCCAAGGTAGCTACTCCTGGCAGGTAAATTTGGAAGCAACCCTGCTTAAACTCCAGGGTGCTACATCATAATAATAAAAAGCAGATGTCCAGAGCACCCCATCCCATGGAGCCCCCTCCATCAGGAGTCCCTTACATCACAGTGCACGACCCTTACCTTGTGCTACTGCCAGCAGGAAGCTGGAGGTGGAACTGAGAAGAAGCAGAAAGTGCAAGGTCTGGAGGAGGAACAAAGAATGGCTGGAGTCAGCTGAATGCTGCGGCCAGGGAAGAAAGAGACAGGGGGGTGCTTTGGCTGCACAGAGAGGTGCAGGATCTGTAGGTAAAGTTCTGTCCTCCTCTCTGCCGCTGACTGTTAAGATATGGTGAGGGGCGTGGAGATGAGGGGGTGCTGCAGCTGCAGGAGAGGTGCAAGGCCCACATGAAATGGCCTGGGGCAAGCCTTGTGCTCTAGATCAACCACTGTCTTCACTCTCCTTTTTTGGAAAGTTTGGCTTCCTGGTTATTTCAAATCAGTTAATTATGAGGATAGATGGTCAAGGAAGTGATGATACAATGAACTTTTCTTTTAATGTGCTCAACAGAAGGAGCTAGTGGGTATTTCACCCGGGGTTTTTCTTGATGTCTGTATACTTATGGCCCTGTGATTGTTCTTTTTCTTTATACGAAAAATGTGTATCATTGTTTTCTATTACTTTTGTACTTGACATTGTACTTTCTGTACAGTGTTATGTAAAGCACTGAATAAAGAATTTACAAAAAAGAGAGAACATTGGTGTTATGCTGCTGGCTTTGTCAAGTGGTGTTGGCCCTGGAACTATGCAGACACCATCAAATGGAAGGTCATCATCAGTCATAAGCCAAGGAACCCCTCGTAACCTCTTGAGCAACTCTAGGGTTCCTCAGAACCCCGGTTGAGAATGGCTGGTTTATTGAATATGCGTGAAATTACTAATGTGCAAACCAAATAAATATATCTAAAAATAAAGCTGAGTAGCTGCTAACATGAAAAAGGTGTTCCCACACCGTAATAATTAAATATAGGTATATGTGGCGCTCACTCAGGGAGCAATAGCATCAAATTAATCTTCAATTGATCATAAAGTTCAAAATACAAAAGTGACAGTGCAGTAATGCATTTCCAGTTTCATTGCCAATTCTTGAACTTTCAGACTGGTCTTTGGATTGTTGAAGGAAGCCACTAGTAGAAAAACACATAAAACAGAGATCTGCAAACTATGGCTATCCAGCTGTTGCGGAACTACACGTTCCATGAGGCATTGTAAAACTCTGCTTGGATCGTGGAGTCACATATTACATACAAGCCCAACTAGACTTGTAGGTGAGAAGCTGGGGCAAACCACTGGCGCACTACGGATGGTGAAAGTTGCATATGGTCCGGATATATTGGATTCTACCTTTCTTCACACAAGCACTTTCATTCATAAACTTTTCCTGATTAAGCACTTTGTTTATATTTTGCATTGTCACTTTAAATACTGTGGCACCTTTATGGTGCGTGAAGATTACGTTATTGGATGTTTATTTACTGCACTGTCACTTTTGCATTTTGCACTTTATGATCATTTGAAGATTAATTTGATATTATTGCTCATTGAGTGAGCGTCACATATACCTATATTTGGTTTATTGAATAGACATGCCCACTGCTAGTCTGATTTGAGCTTTTAGCTGGTATATGGCAGCTCGTTGTAAAGACCAGCCTTTCTCAACCTTTTCAACACAGAGGAGCCCTTGAAATAACTTTACGATCTCAGAGAACCCCTGCTAAAAATGATTATATCTACAACTCATGGTACATTAGTGTGATGGCCAGTGGGAAGAATGTTCCTTACACTTGTGGTCATTGGGAAGAATTACCACCTTACAGATAGCTAAAAAGATCATTGATGTCAGTGGGAACTTATCTGAGAGGCAGATATTTCTCATTGCTCAAGGAACCCCTAGCAACCTCTAGAGGAACCCTAGTTGAAAAACCCTGGTATAGACCGATTTTGGGTAAACAGAACTGCTGATTTTAGAAAGGACCTTATAGCTTGTTGGCTTGCAAAAGAATACATAAATGGACTTAAACTTTGGGTTCTTCTTTAACAAAAAAAAGAACACATTGGTGTCATGCTGCTGGCTTTTCCAATTGGTGTTGGCCCTGGAACTATGCAGACACCATCAAATGGAAGGCCACCATCATTCATAACCCGGTTGAAATGGGTTTTGCGATTTGCCTCTCGGGGGATCAGGAAGGAATTTTTCCCCCTGCTTTTGCAAATTGGATCATTATTTGCTGGGGTTTTTCGCCTCCCTTTGGATCAACTGTGGGTATAGGATTGTGTATATGGGATTGTATGATATATATTTTTTTATTAGTCAACCTGACTAACCATGTAACCATGTAACTATGTAACCCAAGGAAGCCCTGGTAACCTCTTGAGCAACTCTAGGGTTCCTCAGAACCCTGGTTGAGTATGGGTGGTTTAGAGAACAGCCACACCCACTGCTAGTCCGATTGGAACTTCTAGCTGGTATGTAGCAGCTAAATATATAGACTGATTTTGGGTAATCAGAGCACACAGAAAAAACTTCATTGCTAAAGACTGGATGAGCAAACAGCATGGCTGGGTTCTAGCAAGACACTGCTGTTTGATTTAAAGTATGGGAAAGTGATTGTGCCATCCTTCATTAACATACAATGCAGGAACATTCCCGATTGGCTTCTGCGCCGTAGGCATCTGACAGTTCGGATCCCTTCTGGCGGTTTCCCGGTGGCTTACCAATACCCCTGCACAGAGCCCCGCAGCAGACTTGTCATTCTGGCGGCTTTAGCCTGGATTGGACTCCACACTGGTGATCTCTTTGGAGCTACTTACATGCTCGCTTCACACTGAAGTTTGTGAGTGCATCTTTTAACTGGATACTTATTTGTTATACAATAAACCTGCTACACTATAGGTGGCATGGCGCCCCTCTTTACCCTTTCCTTCTTCTTTTGGGTAATCAGAACTGATGAATTTAGAATACGTAGGTGGACTAAACGGTGTTTCTGTGTATTTTTTGGGGATTATTTAAAGTTCTGAGACTGTAAACTAAAATGAGTGTAAATAAGGATCTTGTTCTGGGAATAAGTTACAAGTCATGTATCTTTTTACAGAGTGTTTTTTCTCTTTTTTTAATGTATACAGGCCTCTGTGTTCTCTATACATTACCCCTGAGAGCATCTATAGCTAAAAAGATCATTGGTGTCTGTGAGAACTTATCTGAGAGGCAGAAATTGCTCATTGCTCAAGGAACCCCTAGCAACCTCTGAAGGAAACCTAGTTAAGAAACCCTGATATAGACTGATTTTGTGTAAACAGAACTGCTGAATTTAGAAAGGACCTCATAGCTGGTTGGCTTGTGAAAGAATAAATAGGTGGACTAAACATTGTTGGGTTCTTCTTTAACAAAAAAGAGAACATTGGTGTCATGCTGCTGACTGCCAAATGGTGTTGGCCGTGGAACTATGCAGACACCATCAAATGGAAGGCCACCATCATTCATAACTCAAGAAAGCCCTGGTAACCTCTTAAGCAACTCTAGGGTTCCTTGAAACCCTGATTAAGTATGGCTGGTTTAGAGAACATCCATGCGCACTGCTAGTCCAATTTGCTAAAGGTGCTACACTATTGGCAGCTTGGCGCCTCTTTTTCCCCTTTCCTTCCTCTTTTGGGTAATCAGATCTGCTGAATTTAAAATACATAGGTGGACTAAACGGTGATTCTGTGTATTTTTCTGAGGGGTTCTTCTTTAACGTTCTGATACTATAAACTAAAATTGGTGTAAATAAGGGTCTTGTTCTGGGAATAAGTTACAAGCCATGTATCTTTTTACAGAGTGTGATTTTTCTTTTTCACAATGTATACAGGCCTCTGTGTTCTCTATACATTACCCCTGAGAGCGTCTATAACTTAATACTCCCAAGCCAGCCCTGGATCTCCGTTCATAGAGGTCTTCTGTACATTCACAACTTAAAGGAACCTTTTCTGTATGTTATTAAGAGCCTACAAAACCAATTACAGACACACTTGACCCTGAGGGAACTTTGACCTCTCTCTCAGCTCCTACTGTGACTTTACATCTCAAGTGTAGCCAAACTTTTAATTGCAAATTTCCAAACACCCCTTTGTACAGTTTCTGTAATGCATTTCTCTCACTGTAATGGGATTTACAATGTATTGTTGATCTGGAGCTGGCTGTAGAGACTGGAGTCGGTTAGATGTGGAGACACGACCTGGCTGCCCTCTGCATCTGACAGCGGGTCCCTAAACACTAATATAAGGCTTGGTCCAATGTTTGTGTTTAAGGCTAAAGGGGATATGCTGCAAACCACTTCAGCACCAGCTTATTATGGATGACACGTTTATGTATTTTTTCTTTGTTGTATTAAAGTGTTACGAAACCCACAAGAGTAAAATCAGTCTGTATATGCAGGAAAGCATGCTTGTTATACTCACTCTAGAGTCTAAGGGGTTAATCCTCCGCATTGCATAAAAAGGCTGTTTGATCCTAACTTCTCTGATCCTCCTGTTTTTCCACAGTCCCCCAATCCATCTGCTGATAGAACAGAGCCATAGGAGGCACTCTGCACATGCTCAGTTTGGTGTTTATTGCTAGAGAGTTTTTATTTTTTTTTGGGGGGGGGAGGGTCCATGTGATTATTACAAGGCCAATCAACAGTGTCTGGACATAGGTTCAGGAGAATGAAAACTCCTCCTACAAGCTTTAACCAGTGCTCAGCGGAACATTGATAGAAGTCACAAGACTGCTATATACTGCTGATGAGAAAAGGTATTTAGCAGTTTATATTTTCTAAAATAATTGCATTTCCATGTTCTGTGTATTGTGGGAGACCAAATATAGTGAATGCAGGGTGCTGGGTTTATTAACACTTTAAATCGGTAGTAAATTCTCCTTGAGAAAGTAGAAAAAACTTGCCCCCCCCCCTGCAGGTTTAAATCATAATGTACTAGTATGCATCGCATACTAGTACTTTATGACAGACTTACCTACAAACTGATTCCTCAAGCGCTGGGCTGTCACAGCTCCCCCAATCCCTGGCAGCTTCCATGTTAACCCAGTCTTCTTTCCAGGCTCCTAATCTTCGGCCGCTTGATTGGTCAGGATGCAGTGCATGCCGTAAATGCAGCCTGAGCTGCGCGTGCGTGGTTCAGATTGCATTACTGCTGACAGACTGGGGGACATTTACGACAGAAGAGACTTCTGGGGTCTCTTCTGTTGTAAAAACCCTGTCTGTTAGCGGATTTTGGCAAGTGGGAGTTTACTACCACATTAAACTGCATCAGGTTAATATTGTTCTGTGGTATCAAACTTGAATATTAACTCCTGTGCGGCCTACAAAATCCACTGTTCTGTAATATGCTGACAGCTGGTGGTAGTTTTGCGCCACTAAAACTCATTTTACTCATGTGAATTAGTATCAACCTCTGTCCTCCCATCTTGTTTAGTGCTAGTTAGTTCAGTCCTAGCTAAACCCTCCCTGTTTCTTCCATGTTCCTCCAGAGAATGTTAGCAATTCACAGACACAGGGGTTGATTTACTAAAAATGGAGAGTGCAAAATCTAATGCTGCTCTGCATAAAAAAAAATCAGCTTCCAGTCTTTTTGTTTTTTTTTAAGTCAAAGTTTAAAAAGGAAGTAAAGTCTTCTTTTTTTAGCTTTTTCCTTACCTGCAAAGTAAAGGCATAATGTGCTAGTATGCATTGCATACTAGCACATTATGTAAAACCTACCTGTCAACAGAGCCCTCGTCGTCCCCTCTCAAGGCCGCATCCATTTTCACCCGTCTTCCTTCCGGGTCCATGGGCTCCGGCATTGTGATTGGCTGGAGCCGCGTGACGTTACTCCCGAGCATGCGCACTGGAGCCACCGGTCACGGCACAGGCTTCTAAGGAAAGGCACAGGCGGCCATTCCTTCAGAGCGCAGGCGCCAATGACATCATCTGTGCAGTATAGAGTAAGTATCATCTAAATGGCGCAAGTTTAGGAAATATTTACAATACCTTTATAGGTATAAGCCTTATTATAAACATTAGAGCAGTGGTCATCAACCCTGTCCTCAGGGCCCACTAACAGGCCAGGTTTGCAAGATAACTGAAATACATCACAGGTGATATCATTTGCTGCTCAGTGATTGCAGTATTCTAGTCTGCATCTCCCTAAGGTAATACATAAAACCTGGCCTGTTAGTGGGCCCTGAGGACAGGGTTGATGACCACTTCATTAGAGGGAAGTTTACTTCCTCTTCAATCGAACAAGCTGAAGTTAGACGGGAATCTTTAACTAAGAGAGCAGCCAGCAGCATAAGGCACACTTCACATTGGATGTAAATACCGTCCCTTATGCTATTTTTTTTTTTTTTAATCTTTCACTAAACTTAAGCTTTATAGAGGAACTAAAGTCCCCCAAACAAAAAAATCACCAGAAGGGGGAGTTTTTCAGCAGAAATGATATACAAAGATTCTTGGCAAAAAAATAAAAACAACAACTTTCCCCTGACTGCTGGGCACTTAGGGGTGCCAAGGACAGAGTCAGGTGCAAGTAACATCATCGAGAGGTAGAGAGAAGAAAATTGCGCAAACCTTGGGTGAATCGGTGACAGGATCCTAGACACGTCATGACTGGAGGACAGCATACCAGGAGGTGGGTGTCTGCCATCATGTACAATTAAGCTGCATAGCTCCCAACTGTCCCTGATTTCGAGGGACTGTCCTTGATTTCAAGCAATGTCCCTCTGTCCCTCATTCCTCCTCATTTGTCCCTCATTTTGGTCTGATCTATATAGTTGTATATAAAATGCTCTTTTTATCTTTCAAAATAAGTGCTAAACCTTTCATCCAAATTCTAAATTGCTGCATTTGTAAATTTTAATAGCCAATATAAAGGAATAGTAGTGGTAAAAAAAAGCCCTTGTGGATTTCATTAACCTTTTTTTTTTTTGGTTAATTCTCCTTTAAGGGTGTGTGGCAGGGGGCGTGTCCTATGCCTATATATATGTTTGGTAGTAGGTGTCCCTCATTCCCATCTCAAAATGTTGGGAGGTATGAAGCTGTACTTACTTTTTCATAATGGCAAGAGCTCACCCCCACCAATGAATCAATGGTGGATGTGTTTTTAGTGAGTCACGCCAGTCCAAACTTTTGGTTTAAGATCTTTTCAGGCCCACATTTATTGAAAAAAGAAAAGTTCAACACACCAGTTGCTCACACAAGGAATTTCAGTTTCACACAGCAAAAGGATAACGGAAAATGCTAAGCCACCTGGTTGTCTATCCAGCAACACTGCTACTCTCTTTACTTTTGGCCTCTTAGATCTGTCTCACTCAACTCCTTTTGGCTCCCTCAGCCTTATCAAATGCAGCACCCCTGCTACACGGGCCCTCTTCTGGCTTCTCAGTAGGGGTTATGCTGACACCCCAAGCTCTTCCACTCTCTTGAGAGCTACAGACTCCCTCCAGGACCTTAGACTTGCCAGTCGCCCCAGCATTCTCAATCTCCCCAGACTCACACAGCTGTCCTGACTCTCCCAGTTCTGTGGGCCAGGAATTAGGGTTGCCACCTCATCCCTTTAAACCTGAACACATATTAATTACACAGGTTCTGAGGCTTAAGGTGGCAATTAAACTCACTTGTTGCCTTATCTGCATTAAATTAGCCTTCAGAACCTGTGTAATTCATATGTGTTCGGGTTTAAAGGGATGAGGTGGCAACTCTACCAGGAATCCCCCCAACATGGGGTGCCGTCTCATGGAAGGAACACATGTCCCTCTTGGCTGGGGCGCACAACTATTTCCTGACAGGGCTCTGTTTCCAAATGGAAGCCCTGAGCCATGATCAGGCCTGGCTTATTATAACTAATCTGCACACCTGTGCCCATGTGCATTCACATGGCCCGCAGGTCTCCAGCAGGACCTGGATTGGAGACTTCTTCCCACCCAAATATCTTTGAAGTCTCCAAGCTCCAGACCTTGATCCAGGGCTACAAAAACAGTTTTCTTCGTGCATAATAAATCCTTTGCCTGAGTGTGAATCCTGCGTATCTTTTTCCTAACCTCACACCATGGCAATGGCAGGGTCTAGTACTGTCATAGTTTGAAAAATAAACTGCTTGTAATACTAATACTAATGCCTTGCCACCACTTTTTAAAATCTGTTTGCTAAGTAGGTGGGTCTTCCTTCAATATTACCACCTGACCAGTGTTGTAACAAGAGAAGCTGCAGCATCGGTATCATTTATGTGTGCAAAAGGCTTTAAAAATACACTATATTACCAATAGTGTTGAGCCACCTGTCTTTACACGTACAGGGCCGATCCTAGGCGGGTGCACGGGGTGCAGTTCACCCAGGCGCCACAGAGGTGGGGGCGCTCAAGTGCCAGAGTGCTCCCCTCCCTCCTCTTCTTGGTGTCCACAGGCCGCTCTCTCCGCCGCCGCTGTGTTTCCTGCTTAAGTCCGTCCCCGCCCGCTCCATCCTCCTGTCAGAGGAGATCGGAGCGGCTCTCTCTGTTCGGAGAGAGTCCCGCGCAGTGACGTCGTTGGGGGGCGGGGCGGTCCGTGCCGCGCGGTGCGGCGTACTGTGCCAGTCATTTATTTTTCTCCTCTCCGTCACGATCTTCTCCACCCGGGTGGCGCGGCTGCACGCCCGGGTGGGGTTTGTCCTGGGGGGGGTCTGTGGGGGGGACTCGGGGAGTCTGTACTAATAGAGGAGGGGGGGTTTGTGGGGGGGAGTCTGTACCAATAGAGGAGGGGGGGTTTGTGGGGGGGGGAGTCTGTACTA
Organism: Aquarana catesbeiana; assembly: GCF_042186555.1. Taxonomy (NCBI): domain Eukaryota; kingdom Metazoa; phylum Chordata; class Amphibia; order Anura; family Ranidae; genus Aquarana; species Aquarana catesbeiana. The sequence continues at coordinate 761,028,827 of NC_133325.1, read as the reverse complement.
ATGGAGGGGGGGTAGTTTGTCCTGAAGGGGGTCTGTACTAATGAGGGGGTTAGTTTATCGGGGGGTCTGTACTAATGGAGGGGGGGTTTGTCCTGAGGGGGGGTCTGTACTTATGGAGGGGGAGTCTGTACTAATGGAGGGGGGTGGTTTTTTTGGGGGGGGTCTACTCTGTACTAATGGAGGGGGGGTGGTTGGTGGGGGGGATCTGTACTAATGGAGGGGGGGGGTGGTTTGTCCTGAGGGGGGTCTGTACTAATGGGGGGGGTGGTTTGTCGGGAGGTCTGTACTAATGGAGCGGGGAGGTTTGTCCTGAGGGGGGGGTCTGTACTAATGGGGGGGGGGTTTATGGGGGGTCTGTACTAATGGAGGGGGGTGGTTTGTGTGGGGGGGTTGTACTAATGGAAGGGGGTAGTTTGTCCTGAGGGGGGGGGTCTCTACTAATGGGGGGGTGGTTTGTCGGGAGGTCTGCACTAATGGAGGGGGGAGGTTTGTCCTGAGGGGGGGTCTGTACTAACGGACGGGGGATCTGACCATCTCCTGTACTATGTCTGCAGTCTCTGGGCATCTCCTGTACTATGTCTGCAGTCTCTGACCATCATCTGTACTATGTCTGCAGTCTCTGACCATCTCCTGTACTATGTCTGCAGTCTCTGACCATCTCCTATACTATGTCTGCAGTCTCTGACCATCTCATGTACTATGTCTGCAGTCTCTGACCATTTAATGTACTATGTCTGCAGTCTCTGATCATCTCCTGTTCTATGATTGCAGTCTCTGACTGTCTCTTGTATCATAACTACAATCTCTGACCATCTCTTGTAACATGTCTGCAGTCTCTGATCATCTCCTTTATTATGTCTGCAGTCTCTGACCATCTCCTGTACTATGTCTGCAGTCTCTGACCATCTCCTGTACTATGTCTGCAGTCTCTGACCATCTCCTGTACTATGTCTGCAGTCTCTGACCATCTCCTGTTCTATGATTGCAGTCTCTGACCAACTCCTGTTCTATGATTGCAGTCTCTGGCTTTCTCTTGTATCATAACTACAGTCTCTGACCATCTCCTGTATCATGTCTGCAGTCTCTGACCATCTCCTGTACTATGTCTGCAGTCTCTGATCATCTCTTGTATTATGTCTGCAGTCTCTGACCATCTCCTGCACAATATCTGCAGTCTCTGATCATCTCTTGTATTATGTCTGCAGTCTCTGATCATCTCCTGTATCATGTCTGCAGTCTCTGACCATCTCCTGTACTATGTCTGCAGTCTCTGATCATCTTTTGTATTATGTCTGCAGTCTCTGATCATCTCCTGTAGTATGTCTGCAGTCTCTGACCGTCTCCTGTACCATGATTGCAGTCTCTGACCATCTCCTGTACTATGTCTGGGGGCTATTTCTAACAGACTCTTTAACAGAAGCCCTCTTTGTGTGCATCAGAGAGACTCCCCTCCAGGTCTCATTAGTGTAAGCTCTTCCTGTATTTTTTTTATTGTTAAAAGATCATGGGAGGATCCCAGGGTAACAAAGACTTCTTAGGGGAGCATCTCTGTGTTTGAGTCATTGCCATAGAAACATTTGTAAAAGGGAGGAGTTGGTAAGATGACCACGCCCATGTGGGGGCGCCAGAAATATTTCTGCACCCAGGCGCCGGTGACCCTAGGATCGGCCCTGCGTACATGAACTTTAATGGCATCCCAGTATTAGTCCGTAGGGTTCAATATAGAGTTGGCCCACCCTTTGCAGCTATAACAACTCTTCTGGGAAGGCTGTCCACATGGTTTAGGAGTGTGTCTATGGGGATGTTTGACCATTTTTCCAGAAGCGCATTTGTGAGGTCAGACACTGATGTTGGACGAGAAGGCCTGGCTGGCAGTTTCCGCTCAAATTCATCCCAAAGGTGTTTTATCGGGTTGAGGTCAGGAGTCTGTGCAGTCCAGTCAAGTTCCTCCACCCCAAACTCGCTCATCCATGTCTTTATGGAACTTGCTTTATGCACTGGTCCAAATAATTTGGTGGAGGGGGGATTATGGTGTGGGGTTGTTTTTCAGTGGTTGGGCTTGGCCCTTTAGTTCCAGTGAAGGGAACTCTTAAGGCATCAGCATACTAAGACATTTTGGACAATTTCATGCTCCCAACTTTGTAGGAACAGTTTGGGGATGGCCAATTCCTGTTCCAACATGACTACACACCAGTGCACAAAGCAAGCACGGGTCTCTGGGTCTCTGAAGGTGGTGCTAGTTTAAAATTTTGGAGAATGATGAGTTAGGCCTATTTCAAGTATGGCTGTCTCTTTCCAACGTGAGGTTACATCGGTAACACTGGGGTGGTGATTAGGCTGTATATGGGGGTACATTGGTGGTTATTGGCCCCAAGGTAGTGGTGGCTGGAGAATTCCCCCTATCCACACAATCAAGATGGATAGAGGAATCCTCACTGTTAATGTATTCTGACAGTACAGTCTCCTCTGAACAAAAAATGATTGAACACCCGTTCGTGAGAAGTGGATTGTTAGATCGACTTCTCACAAACCGGATTGGCCACAGATGGATCAAAATTCTGCAGGTCCCTACTGAACCAGCCAAATTTCGATGCATCTATGGTTAGCTTAAAAAAAAACTGAGTTTGAAAGTGACACTGTGGGGTTGATTTACTAACAGTTGGGAGTGCAAAATCTAGTCCAGCTGTGCATGGTAGCCAATCAGCTTCTAACTTCAGCTTGTTCAATTAAGCTTTGACAAAAAAACCTGGCAGCAGATTGGTTTGGATGCAGAGCTGGACCAGACTTTGCACTTTCCAGTTCTAGAAAATCAGCCACATATAGTCATCTTCTCACAATCATTATCATACTAAAGCTGAACTCCAGAGAGAAATAAAATCACAAATGTAATCGTCTCTGCATGTAATAATAAATTAATAAATGTATTTTTTAATACAAGCAGTGCGAATACCTGAGTTTGCCCTGATATCAGCCTATTGCAACCCTATGAACGGGAAAAGAGAAGCAGCAATGAAAAATCAGGTCTTTTGCCCTGCCACTCAGACCAATGTGTCGTGTGGCAGAGCTGTGCAAATATCAGAAGTGGATGGACAAAATACACATCTTGTGGCGGGTAAAATAGCTCCCCTATATGTACACCATCTGTGCGTTCAATTGTTTGCCTAGAATTCAGTTTTATCAGGAGAGCAATAGACACCACTGACCACCAAAGGACTCTGACTCACCTGTGGAATGTATAGAAAGAGGTCACAACAGGAATTTTGGAGTCGGGGATAAACATTTGCTATACGCCCCCTGAGGTTTAGTTATAACCCTACAGGGATGTCACTTAATGGTACTACTGGTAGGATATTAGATGAATGATTAGCAAACCTCTGTGCTTTTTGAAATGAGGACTTGTCTTTGACCCCTGACTAGTGAGGACTGGGTTGGGGGTGGTGGGATATTTTCCTATTGGACCAATTTTATACAGTTACGTTGAGCTGGTGGTCCTGAATGGAGATACTTCACAATTCAGACATTGATCAGAGAGGGGCTCTCAGTCGATGTTGGGCATGCTTAATCCCTGTTCAGATCTGCGTTCACTGCCCCTGGAAGACTGAAGTCATCCAACAACTTGCTTTGTCGCTCTGAGATGTCATGTGACCAAACACCAAGAGCTGCAAAGGAACTTGATGATGGAAGATGTAAACCTGTAACTATTTGGCTATTTGGTTGTATTTGCCACCCAGGCCAAAAAATCTCAGTACTGACTTGCTACATTTTTTCAGGGTAACTCCTCGAACTAATGGAAACTTCTCTGGAAAGGTGTCAAATTTTTTTTTTTTTGGTACACTGGGCTTTTGGCTTTATTGGACTCTTTTGATTTGACACATGAGTGCAGCTCTTCATGGTAGCCATTCAGCTTCTAACATAAGCGTGTTCAATTAAGCTTTGACAATAAAACCTGGAAGCTGATTGGCTTCTGTGTAGAGCTGCGCCAGATTTTGTACTCCCCCGTTTTAGTAAGGGTAAGGGTGCTGAAGGGGTATTGGAAGGGTTTTTTTTTTTAGTATTTACTGGTTTGTCCTGTTATGTACCAGGTGGTGAACTCCTTAGTTTCTTAGTAATTAGTAGTTGAACAATTACATTAGACATGTCGCATAAAAGAATTTCAACTGTGTATTTTGCTGTTTGCCTGGACTTCAACTTTAAATACAATGGACAAAGTAGCAGAGTTTCTTGAAGGCCCACCATGCCGAATCTTTCATACTCATCTTTGCTGTGCTCCAACCGAAAATCAAATTTTGTGTAACCACGGATGGTGATGGAGCTTACCCAGGGTTAATAACATCACCATGTCCCTCATATGCTGAGGGACCTGGTATGGTCATACCCAGAAATACCAGGTATTTTTGCTAAGACTCCCACAGAGGAAAAGAGCAGCAAGGAGAAGGTAAGTATAAGAGGAGGGTTTTCTTGAGACTCTGGGTCTATTAATCAATGTTTTTTCCCCCAAGATTCACACATTTTGCTAATTCATTTCCTAAGTGAATATGTGTGAAACTTGTAGGAATTTTGATTTGAAAACATTGATAAGATGGTACATGTCCCCTTCCAGATTGGCCTCTTGTGCCCCAGGAACCTCGTCGTCATTATGTTTTAGAGGATGTGGACCGGAAGGCTTGTTCCTCCATTTCTGCTGAACATGCTCAAAAGTAAGACGATTTTGGCTACGGGTTTATAATTTTATATATTCCCTGACTGGAACAAATCTCCAAAAGACCCAACAACAGGCCCTTCTAGGTAAACTTGTACAGGAGGTTCCAGGGCATACAAGACAGCTAATTGCCTTTGTATCCATAGCAGAACGAAAAGCCATAGCCAGATCCTGAGAATCTCCCACTGTTCAGTTTGATTTGTTTAAGGTTAAAAATTCCTGGATTTTGATTAATGAGAATCTTTCTGCCATCTTGAATGACAAAATGAAAAGGTTTGAGAAAACCTGGGACCCATGGATCAAATACCTTTCGCGAACTGCCTAGCACCTTGGTATACTTGAGAGCGTTGTGGTTACTTTCTTCTTTCTTTCCCTACTTTATAATCCTTCTCCCTTCCGGAAAAAGATACTATTAGCTATAATAAAACCTATAGGACCATTTGGTTGGTGGTCCAGAAAATAATGTATATCCCGTGACCTAACTGAGTTGTTACTTGTATTATTTAGTGGATACCACAAATTCATAACATGTACAAACTGCACTTCGTATTTATTTTGGCAAAATCATCTTTGTATGGTTTTGGAAATATCCACTGTTTTGCATGCATGAGCGATTGTACTTGTACTACACAAAAAATAATAAAAGTGATTAAAAATGAAAACATTTATAAACAGACCTTTTTGATACTTTGCCCATTTAGGTCTCTTTAACCACTTGCCTGCTGTTCCCCCCTCCTGCCCAGGCCAATTTTCAGCTTTAAGTGCTGTCACACTTTAAGTGACAATTGTGCGGTCATGCCACACTGTACTGCCACACAAATAGAGCTTTCTTTTAATGGTATTTAATCACCACTGGGTTTTTTATTTTTGCTAAACAAATTAAAAAAGACTATAAATTTTAAAAAAATGTCATAGTTTTGGTTAAAAAATTTTGCACACAGGTAATTTTTGCTCATTCACTGATGTGCGCTGATGAGGCTGCACTGGTGTGCACTGATGAGGAGGCACTGATATGCAGCACTGATACGCACTGATAGGCGGCACAGATGGGCACTGATAACTGATAGACAGCACTAAAGGGCACTGATAGGTGGCACTGACGGGCACTAATAGGCGGCACTGATGAGGAGGCACTGATAGGCAGGACTGATTGGCAGCATTGATAGGCACTTATTGGTAGCACTGATGGGCATTGATTGGCAACACTGGGCACTGATTGACACTGATAGGCAGCATTGATGGGCACTATTGGTTGCACTGACTGCCTTGATTATTACCTGATTATCAGTGTAGATGTCCCCTTTCCCACATGTCAGTGACCGGCTCTCCTGTCCTCACACTGTGACAGTGTGAGGAAAGGAATGCCGATGACCAGCAAGTGTGTTCGCATCATGATGAGCTGTGATTGGACAAAACTGATCACGTGGTAAAGGACACAATGATCACAGAGCATGCCGCAGCGTCATTTGGCTATAGCGCGGTAGGCAAGTGGTTAATTAGGAGACCTTTGTTAATTTGTCAGAATAAAGGCAAAAAATTAAAATCTCTCCTCTTTCTATTTTCCCACCAACATGCAGGGGAGAGGTAAACACAAGGGAGGGGCTATGATACAAAAAGTGAACCACATAAAAGGGTAGATTTACTAAAACTGGTGCACTCAGAATCAGGTGCAGCTGTTCATGGTAGCCAATCAGCTTCTAACCTCAGCTTATTCAATTAACCACTTCAGCCCGGAAGGATTTACCCCCTTAATGGCCAGGCCAATTTTTGCGATACGGCACTTGCTTTAACTGACAATTGCACGGTCATGCGATGTTGTACACAAAAAAAAAATGCATGTCCTTTTTTCCCACAAATAGAGCTTTCTTTTGGTGGTATTTGATCACCTCTGCGGTTTTTATTTTTTGAGCTATAAACAAAAAAAGAGTGACTATTTTGAACTAAAAACAATATTTTTTACTTTTTTTTTTATCAGTTTAGGCCAATATATATATTCTTCTACATATATTTGGTTTAAAAAATCGCAATAATCATATATTGATTGGTTTGCGCAAAATTTATAGCGTCTACAAAATAGGGGATATATTTGTGGCATTTTTATCATAATTTTTTTTTTTTTAACTACTAATGGCGGTGATCAGCGATTTTTAGCAGGACTGCGATATTGCGGCGGACAGATCAAACACTTTTGACCCTTTTATGGGACCAGTGACATTTATACAGCGATCAGTGCTAAAAATAGCCACCGATTACTGAATAAATGTCACTAGCAGGGAATGGGTTAACACTAGGGAGCGATCAAGGGGTTAAGTGTTTCCTGTGAGGTGTTTCTAACTGTGGGGGAGGGGGACTGATTGGGAGTACAGAGAGATCAATGTTCCTAATCACTAGGAACAGCAGATCTCTCTTTACTTACCTGACAGAATGGGGATCTGTCGGTTTACATTGACAGATCCCCGTTCTGGCTCTCTGAGGAGCGATCGCGGGTGGCCCGGCGGACATCGTGGCTGCCGGTCACGTGCATCTGCTCCGACGTCCCCCTGTAGCTCTTAAAGCGGCCGCTGTACACCTACCGCGATTCGTGTTGCCGTGCCAACCTGCCGCTGTAGAATGACGGCAGCTGGTCGGCAAGCAGTTCAGCTTTGGCAATAAAACCTGGAAGCTGATTGGTTTCTATGCAGAGCTGCACCAGATTTTGCACTCTCCAGTTTTAGTAAATAAACCCCAAAATGGCGTGTCCTGCATCACACAAAACTTTTTTTTGTAGCTATAAATAGATATATTAGGATATTGGTTAATAACCCTTAAATGTCTTCGGGCCCCAGAAAAAATAAATCAAGAAATAAACAGAGCACACAGAAGAGCTATGTGTTTGTGTTTCTGACAGAAACCGACATGTTGGCTTGTGACGTTTCTAAATGGAGGGGAAAAAAAAGATATTTTAAGTGACTCGGTTACTCTGTGGTTGCTGCAAGTCCCTCACAACCGCACTGGATTACTCACTTCTATTTTCCGAGGAACATGGCAGGAACTGTATTCATTATGACTTGTTTTCATACTCTTGGTTTGCTTCTAACCTAGAAGAGAGATTTGAGGCTACAGAGGTGAAAACATGCAGAGGAGCACATTAAAAGCACATTGTGCGCTTGGACTTGGACATCTGGTGACCTGCTCATACAGTGTGTGCCAAGTTTATTTACAGCCCTGGCTTTCTCTCCAATGAGCTGGTCTACTTTGTTTTCTGCTGGTCAAATTTGTTCCAGATTACACTTAGATGACTTGTGGGTTCTTTCTCGGTGGAAATATATTTGTTAGATAAAGTTCTCACAGCTTCCAAAGGTCCCTCTCTTGGATCTAAAAATCCTTCTTCGTGCCTCTGATGTCCTCCTTCGTCAATACTCTGATGTAATGATGCATAAATACCGTAAATGTATTATTTATAGTTAACAGGGATTATGGTTCTGTGCTTACTTTCTGTTTTTATTATGGCCGAGACGAAAAAAAGAAACATTAAAAAACTATTTTTTATTAGGACAAAGCACGTATCGATATGATCATTCAATCAATCGTTTAAAGAGATTAGTAGAAAAACCATACATTTATAGGTGCCCTAGTACATATACAGTATATACAGTATACACCATGATTAAAATTCCATCAATTTTAATTTTTATTCCTCTGAAACATTGATCCAAATATTTTAAATACATAACATTCGGGCCATAATAACCCATTCATGAATATATAATAATGCATTTCTGAAAAGGATAGTTCCCAAAGTCCTAGATGGTAGTAATATTTAGTTCCAATGGTCATAACGTGACGTGTTTCATGGGTTATAGAAACCCCACTTCCTCAGGGCATGTTTCACAAACTACTTGTTTCACAGCAAACCGTTGACCTTCCCACCCTTCAAATGATTGCTTGTATCCTTGTCATTTCTGAACAGGGTAGTTCCAAAAAGTCCTATATGGCAGTAAATGGGGGGGGGGGGGTTCCAATAGTCATAACTTGACGCATTTCATGGGTTATAGAAACTCCACTTCCTTAGAGCATGTTTAGCAAACTACCTGTTTCACAGCAAACCGTTGACCTTCCCACTCTTCAAAGAATTGTTTGTATCCTTGTTATTTCTGAAAAGGGTAGTTCCCAAAGTCCTAGATGGTACTAATATTGGGGGGTTCCAATGTTCATAACCCAACGCATTTTGTGGGTTGTAGAAACCCCACTTCCTTAAGGAGCATTTCATGGGTCTTGGGCATCCCAATTCCTCTATTTAAAGTGAATAAACATATGAAATAAAAATTGCAAACCAGAGATGCTCCATTCGATCAAATTAGAGAGCTCTCAATGAATTTTGGCTCTCCCAAATGGCCGTTATAGAATTTGCTTGTTTCTGATCCCTCAAATAAATATGTGTGTGCCTTAAAGAATTTGTAATTCAGATCCATTTTATCAATGGTTTTATTCAATCATTTAAATTTTATCAATGATCAACTGGGTAGGTTGGTGGGTGAATATCGTGTGTTGCATTGTTCAATATTATTTTGGATAATGAATTGCTAGTTTGGGATCAATCATACCTAAATATGCATGTGGCCACCGATAAATATGAAAATATAAAAAGTTATATTTTGCATTCTCCTTTTAAGCCAGCAGATGAAGCTTTAGGCTTGGCTTCTTTTTATATTTTCCAGGCTCTTTATCGGCTTATTTTATGTGAAAAGAATGTTTTTACAGAATTCAATGGCTTATGCTGATTCCTTATTGGTTTAGCTAACCCCCAGTACTCTAGGAATCCTTTGTCATGTTTTGAATGCTTATTGGTAAAAATAAGGTTTAGCACGTCTGTCAGGTATGAGTTGCAGTCTGTGTTTCCATTTAAGGAATATTCCACTCATTTCTTATGCATCTGTCACCAGGACACAAAGTGAGGGGAAATATCTGCAATGGGAGGTCTAAAAGCAATAGAAACACAATATTTTTTAACGTAGTGGTAAAGACTCAAAACTGCTGTCAGTATGCTGTTATTGTCTGTAACCCCTGTCCTAGTGACTGCAGTCTTTGAGACAGAAAATGAGGGGAAAATCTCCACAACAAAGTCCCTGGAAGCGATGAAAACTTTAGAGAACAATACTTGGGTTCCAATTTTTCAGTCCAATGGAATGTTTTTTTCCACATATGCTAGAACCCAGTACATTTAGGGGGCTTCCATGTTCCTCCTTGGTCAGAGTATTAAAGGTGTTTGGAGAAAAAGAACACAAATGGACTCCATGCAATTAAAGAACTGATTAGTATAAACAACATTTCGTAAGGATAAAAGACTATTCATTATTTCAGGTTTTCACAGCTGGTCATTGCAACCATGCCCTTTGTGTCTCCGACAGATCCTTCTGTTTGGTCTACCAATAACTGCTGTGGTGTCCCATATTTCTTCTCTGTCAATCTTGATCCTAGGTACCTCTTATGCCGCGTACACACGGCCGGACTTCCCGACAGAAAAAGTCAGATGGGAGCTTTCGTTTGGACATTCCGACCGTGTGTATGCCCCATCGGACTTTTTCTGTAGGCATTTCCGACGTTAAGGTCCAGAGAACTAATTTTATAATTGTATTATCTAAACACTGGCATTCTCCAGTTCCTATACAACTTCACAAATCTTAAAAAAAGGATGCCCATGTATGAAAAAAGCCCAAATCTGTTAAATCTCAACCTCCAGCCAAAACATATTTTATAGCTGTAGATATAGTGAGAATTTATTTTATATTTTTTTACCTCTGTAAGGTTCATTATTATTATACAGGTTTTATATAGCTCCAACAGTTTGCACAGAGCTTAACAAAATAAAGGCAGACGTTACAGTTACATTACAATTTGGTAAAAGAAGAATCAGATGGCCCTGCTCATTAGAGCTTACAATCTGTTGGGCAACAGAAAGTGATAAGACCAACCCAATATGGATATAGGCAGCCATAAAACCCAACAGAGGTACTGACGAGCGGGACAACCTTGTGGACCATACCTCTACCTTTCAACCCTTTTTCTTCTTTTTCTTTCCTTTTCTCCACCTTACGATTAAAGCTCATTATCAGAATTTATTTGACCTATATACACTCTACTTGTAAACAATATGTATAGTAGGTATAAATCATTTAAATACCTACAAAAGTAACTAAGGAAATGATATATATCTTTAATTTAGGTTTACGTAAACCCAATGTTTAATATTTGAAATTTCATTATATTTACCTATATAAACCCTACTGTAAAACAATGAGCTTACTTTATAGATCCTTGTAAACGTACTTTATGTATCTTTATAACATTGTATACTCAATAAACTTCTTTTGACAAGGAAAACCCAACAGAGGTTTTCTCCCTTCCTCAGTTGCCATTTAATTACCATCAATACCTCCATTGGAGAGATTTTCCTTATTACCGTTCTAGGTGACCACACAGGAAATTAAGGGACATCTCTCCATTGCCTATGGAAACAGTAATGAAAAACCTCTGCCACTCTATCTTGGACTTCAAAAAATTGCTGGGGTTGTGCTTCAAAGATTTGAAGATGACTGTACTATTTTCAAACAGAAAAAATAAATAAAAATTGGCAAAATTTGTACAAATGAAAAAATGAAATCATGGAGGGCTAAGCCCAACCTTTCAGAAAGGGGATATTACATCGTTAAAGTTCATTCCTAGTTTGCATTTTTTTCAGACCACTAAAGGAAAGGTTCGTATAGCTTGCCCAGAATGATGTTTTTGTTCCCCAGCAAAAGGTTTAAGTCCCAAGACTGCCAATTAAACCATTCCATAAATCCTCCATTATAGGTAGTAAAACCTAAATTTAGACTTCCTGCTTCTGCAGCGTCTTGCCTGATTGCTACCAGTCGCATGGTGGCTGAACCTGTCTGGGGACAACCGGCCGGGGCTCAAGGTGAAGCTGTTTGCTGGATTTCATGGATTGTTTCTTCTGTACGTTGTTGTTGCATTTTACGTGCTCCAATCCTCTGAGTTTGGAATGTCTGTGTGACTTTTAGTCTGTGAGTCAGACCTTTCATGCTTATTAATCAGTGTTTTTTTGTAGTGTATAGCTTTGTTTATATAAACAACATGTGGATATAATTAATCTGGCTAAACGGGCAAGTGGAGGGAATTTCAGATGGTTATCGTAGAATACAGTCTGCGAAAGCAAAAAACCATTTCAGAACTTAAAGTACTCTGCTTTAGCTGAAAACGGGAATATTGTTTTAAAATACACAGTTTCTAAAACCACATACTGAGCTGTGTTCAACATCTGATGCTCTCAAATAAGGTTCCATTCACACCTCTGCAATTTGGTGTGCTAAAGTAGATTTAATCTTTAAAGCAGACCTCAGTGACAAGGTCTGCTTATTCAGGGTGTCCACCTACCTACTTCTAAAATGCTGGAAGAAAGCCCAAGAAAAAAACCTGTGGGGGGTGGCAAAAGTTGGATAATATACTTCATTTTCCCTAACTTCCTCCTACAGACCCTAGGTGAGGATGAAGTCATCCTCCTTCTTACCAGGTTTCAGAGTAGCCCAAATCTCATAGAAGATGATCTTGTACTGTGCTGCAAAAGCTTCTCTCGATATTTGCACTACTCAGCATTCCCAGGGATCTTGTTGGCAGGAGAATGACGTCACGGCCTGCACTAAGGAAGTTGCAATAAAGCTGGCCATACCATAGTAGAATTTTGTTTGAAAAATTTCATTGGTTGGTGGGTTTCTTTTCTATTCATTAGTGGGGTCAAACAGGTTAAAAAAGGCTGCTTTAGCCACACACATCAATTCCCAGCAAACACAAATTCAGTAGTTTGATTGTGCAAAAAAAAAAAAAAAAACCTAACCAATGAAAACCAAATTTAATATTAGTGTCCCCTTATATGAAATAAGAATAATAAGAATAAGAAATGAAGAGTGTGGTTGGTTCCCTGTAGAAGAGACTTCCCCATACTAGTCAGGAAGTGATGGGAAATTTTCCCCTTTAGGGATACAGATAGCTCTAACTCTTCATTATCCAAAACAAAATAAAAACTTTTTTCTGGAGTTGTGCTTTGAGGCTGAGCTGATATCACTTCCTGTGCTCCAACAGCAGTACACCCTACCCCCAGTACAGTGGACAATTCAACATTCATAATCTTAATTCCAATACAGACTTTACTTATTTGTCATGGGCAATCAACAATCTAGCTGTTAAAGAGGAAGTAAACCCTGATGGGTTTTACTTCCTCTTTTTTTCCCCTGCAAAGTAAAAGCATAATGGGCTAGTATGCATTGCATTATATACACGATGTCCGGGGCCGTGGACTCCGGCTCTGTGACCGGCTGGAGTCGCGGGAGCCAAAGGTCATGGCATGGGCCCTTTAGAAACCCTTTCTTCAGTGCACATGTGCAGATGATGTCGGCACAAGCGTATATGGTAACTATCTCCTAAACCGTGCAGGTTTAGGAGATATTTCCAGTACCTACAGGTAAGCCTTATTATAAGCTTACCTGTAGGGAAAAGTGGTGTGTAAGGGTTTACAATAACTTTAAGCTGAAACCAATACACTTTTAGACATAAAATTCACCCCTTCAGTTACAGGGACCTAGAACGAGGGTTGCCACCTTGCCAGTGTTTTAGTAGTCTGGTCAGTAAAAATGGGACTTGTTTCCACTGCAATTAGTAGGAAAGAAACCCATAAAGCCAGTTTTCTCAAGAAAGGTGACAACCCTACTGAGAACTCTATTAGGAAATCCAAGAATGTTGGTATCTAGGAGAATGATCTAAGAATAATTTTTGTGCAAACCCAAAAGCTTCTCTTTAATGCACTGCCAACTTCTGTGTATCAGAAAGTGCGAGGATTGCTGGGAAAGAGCTTTATAAAGCCAAAAGGCCTTGTCCAAATACCACTCCATCACAGCTTCACTAAATTGGGACAGATGTTTCCCACAAGAAACTGGAAATAGAATTAAATTGTTATCACAAAGAATATAGTTTTTAAATAAGTATGTATACGGTATACCCAAAAAAAGGTCATGGTATGACCCTAAATTAAAGATCGAGGAATATTCTGTGGTATATGTTAAAGTATATTATTTAATGTGACTTTCAATCTTTTAAAATCTGCAACTTTCAATGAAATAATATCTGCCATGAAGGTCCTTGTCCAGGCACTTTCTATTACAGGATGAACATGCGCTCTCTCTCTCTCTCCCAAATGCTTTCCTGTAATGTTGCCCTGTCACATTCTGGTAGAGGCTATAATGGGCTCTGGCATTAATGCATAGGTATGGTCCACCATTGTCACCTGAATTAAACCGGCCATGCAGCCATTAATGAAGTGCATGCAGACAGATTGTGGCTGAGACTTGAGACTTAAGACTGAGACTTGATCGAGACTTAAAAGAGAAGTATGGAAAAACATTTATACTCACCTAGGTGGATGCAGCATCGATCTGATGCTGCATCTGTCTGCCGCTACTTCTGCACTGCCAGTCAGCGGCTCTCTGCTGTGCCCCTCCAGCTCTGACTGGAGCGCCGTGCTTTGGAGGGGGTGGCTCGGGCTCTCAGTGGATCACTTGCCAACTGTCCCGGATTTCCTGGGACATTCCCGGTATTTAGACCTTTGTCCCGGTCTTACCGTTTCCCGGGAAATCCATGTTCTCCCGATTTTTCACCCCTGCTAGAGGCCGGTACTGGTGATTGTCTCTGCCGGCCGCCATTTTACAGAAGACCAACTATGTGAGGAAGTAACAGACTCCGCCTCTTGGTTCTTCCCTTCGGCCTCCACGAGCTGGTCTTCTGTAAATGGAGTGGAGACCCCGGAGATCATATCCAGTGGTGTCACTACCGGGGTGTGGCCCGCACCTGGGTGAAGAGGGGGGCACCTGATGTAAGGAGGGACTCTACTGGGGACACCTGATGTAAGGACGGACTCCGCTGGGGACATCGGATTTAAGAAAAGACTCTGCTGGGGACACCTGATGTAAGGAGGGACTCCGCTGGGGACACCTGATGTAAGGAGGGACTCTGCTAGGGGCACCTAATGTAAGGAGGGACTCCACTGTGAACACCTAATGTAAGGAGGGGCACCGCTGGAGACACCTGATGTAAGGAGGGGCTCTGCTGGGGACACCTGATGTAAAGAGGGACTCTGCTAGGGGCACCTGATGTAAGGAGGGACTCTGCTGGGGGCACTTGATGTAAGGAGGGACTGTGCTGGGGTCACCTGATGTAAGGAGGGACTCTATTGGGGACACCTGGTGTAAGGAGGGACTCTGCTGGGGGCACCTGATGTAAGGAGGGACTCTGCTGGGGGCACCTGATGTAAGGAGGGACTCTGCTGGGGGCACTTGATGTAAGGAGGGACTCTGCTGGGGGCACCTGATGTAAGGAGGGACTTAGCTGGGGGGACCTGATGTAAGGAGGGACTCCGCTGGGAATGCCTGGTGTAAGGAGGGACTCTGCTGGGGGCACTTGATGTCAGGTGAAGGTGGCAAGTGACATGCTCTGGGCTCCAACTGATTCTGCATTATGGTTAGTTGAACGATTTAATTTTATTTTACAATGTAACAATAGAAATAATGTGCTTCAACCATCCTGACACCCACGGTGCCATGATGATTGAATTTTTAACACCAGGTGTTTGGAGTATCTTTATCTGCTAATTGTTAAACTTTCTGGAATACACATATAGCTATTGTGGTGTAGGATCTGGGCCTGCTGTCCCTTTATCCCTCTTTCATTCCCTATCTCCCTTTCTTTCTTTCTTTCTTTCTTTCTTTCTTTCTTTCTTTCTTTCTTTCTTTCTTTCTTTCTTTCTTTCTTTCTTTCTTTCTTTCTTTCTTTCTTTCTTTCTTTCCTCTCTCTCTCGCTCTCTCTCCCTCCATCCCTCGTTCACCTCAGACTCTAACCACACCCCTTTGGGTCACACCCCTTTAAGCCACGCCCAATAGTTAGGTTAAACCACGCTTATTTTGCGCTGCAGCGTGCCGCATTTTTCTTTCCACGCTACGTCACGCCTACAAACAAATAAGACTCCGCCTACAGACAAAAAAGTATCCCTATACATTCTTTTACAGTGTTGGCAACTATGCACTGAGAGGCTGAGCCAGGTGTCGGTTCAGGCTTCTGGGTGGATCCTGACTTTTTCAGAGCCTGGACTGGCTGAGTGATGTCAGCCGACTGTGGTCTTTCGCCCACTGTCAGCTGAAAATGGGTCACAGAAGTGCAGAACTACGTGCATTTCTGTGACCTGCTTCTTTCACATGAGGTGCCATGTTGAAGTTCCATTGACCAGTATGAGAGAGTGAGAGTGATAACACCAAATTTAACACACCTGCTCCCCATTCACACTTGAGACCTTGTAACACAAACGAGTCACATGACACCAGGGAGGGAAAATGCCTAATTGGGCCAATTTGGACATTTTGACTTAGGGGTGTACTCACTTTTGTTGCCAGCGGTTTAGACATTAATGGCTGTGTGTTGAGTTATTTTGAGGGGACAGCAAATTTACATTGTTATACAAGCTGTACACTAACTACTTTACATTGTAGCAAACTGTAATTTCTTCAGAGTTGTCACATGAAAAGATCGAATAAAATATTGTGTACTCACTTTTGTGAGATATTGTAAGTTGTCTGACTTTCATGCTGGCCCTCCTGTTTTCAACTTTGAGAATAAAGTGAATGCAAACTTTACCCTGACTTTCTTAATATGCATACTTGTTCCAGGTCTGTGGCTCAAAGTGTAGAACCCAGAAAATAAGCATAATAAGCATAATACTCAAGTAACCAGTATTTTCAAAAGGAGGATAGTAGTGAAAATCCAACATTTTCCTTTAGGAAAGGTTTACTTTAAATCATGATGGGTGTTTCTTCAAATTCATTTATTGATCCGGCATATACCACCCAATCCCCAGTGACCAGAAGTGATGGCTTTAAATAGTCTGCTTTTTTAATACAGACCCCTTTCAAATTCTATATACTGGCTCTTTCTCTTATTTTTTTTTTGCAATTCTAAAAAATAAATACACCAGCAAGTTCCTTAGTACGAAGTCCAAGATCGTTGGTGCCTCAAAATGTGGAATGTTAACATATGGAGTATGTGATGGAGACATGTCCTTGGTTCCCCTACTTCTGTAAACAAAAAACAAAATGTATGTGGAAATGTAAACGTGGGTAAAATTTTACACATTCCCGTCATGCTTTCTGGAAATGGTATCTCATATTACATTATAGAGCCGATAAAGAAAACACAAACCTCTAGACTTTCCTTCTCCAGAAAATGCATTACAACTTACAATTGAATGTTTTGTTTGACTCTGGCTAATCTGATTGGCTTAAACTCTTAGGCACTCTTCCCAAACGTTTCATGCACAGAACTGTCCAATGATGTGTAATGTGAATCGGTGGCTTATAAAAATATTCAACATCTGCCAGAGCATAAAGTACCATTTTATGTCTAGAATAGATATAGAACCAGAGAGAAAGCACAAAAGGGAAGTGTAGGCACCTCTGTGGCTCTTGGTGTGCCCTATGTAACCCTGTCTCAACAGGAGGGGGCACTTCTAGACACCATGCCCCAGGCATATGCAATTTTTTAGGGTCTATGACAGGGGGACATTTGTAAAAATCAGAATATTTCTTAGATTAGTCCATTGAAGCCTAATAGTCTGTTTTGGATTGAATTGGAGGAGGGCTAGACCTCTGGCATGTGTTTATTGCTCTCTAGGTTTCAATTTGGTAGATTTATTTTCACTTCCTGTCCCAGGGATCACAGAAACCATAGGAGAATCATCCAACTTGGTTACTAAAGAACATTCAGAAATTCACAACTACCCGGCAGGAAGTCAACCCTACGTGGAGCACTCACAGAATATTGCAGTGAACAGTGTAACAGCATCTCTGATGCACCAACTGTGTCTGTCTGGGGAGATGGAATGTGGCTTAGGCAGTCTGTGCCCATATGGGGAGGCTTCCCTGCTCTTTCCCTACTCATCTGGAACCTTTCTCTACCGCCAATACTGTCGCTGACAGTTGGGTAAACTGTCCTTACACTACCCACATGTGAAATGCGCACCAAGCCTGGAAGCCAGGGTCTTAAATAGATTCTGCCTGACCCAAGATGGCCACCGGAGTCACATGGGGAAGCAGTATCCTATTGGATAGCTCCCCCAGTGAAACCATAGAGGAACCACGTTAATCTTGACTTCCCCTCCATCTGCAGTGACTGTGAGGTTGAGCGTCATCTGCAGTGGAGAAAGTAGACTGCACCTGCTTACATGCATGTGGAGTTGGTGACACCCCCAAATGGCACAGCGCATGGTATAATGTTGCTTTTTTTTTTTTTTTTACTTCCAACAATATACAAGTAACCTATACATGATCACTTTAACCTCTTGCCGACCAACCGCCGTCATTTTACTGCGGCAGGTCGGCACACTCCCGTGAACCATCGTAGCTATACGTTGGCTCGTGGAATCAGGATAGCAGGCGCGTGCACGCCCCTGTGCACAGCGGGGGTGCCGATGCTCGTGGCCGATGGTCGTGATAATCGCGGGCACGAGAGGCAGAACACGGTAGTGTGTGTAAACACACAAATCCCTGTTCTGCTTTGTGAGGAGTGACAGATCGTGTGTTCTTAATAGCTAGGAACCACGATTCCTCACTTCCTCTAGTCAGTCCCCTCCCCCTTCAGTTAGAAACGCGTAGCAGGGAACACAGTTAACCCCTTGATCGCCCCCTAGTGTTAACCCCTTCCCTGCCAGTGACATTTTTACAGTAATCAGTGCATTTTTATAGCACTGATCGCTGTATAAATGCCAATGGTCCCAAAAATGTTTCAAAAGCGTCCGATGTGTCCGCCATAATGTCACAGTCCCAATAAAAATTGCTTATCGCCGCCATTACTAGTAAAAAAAAAAATAAATAATAAAAATGCTATAAATCTATTCCCTATTTTGTAGACGCTATAAATTTTGCGCAAACCAATCGATATACCCTTATTGCAATTTTTTTTTACCAAAAATATGTAGAAGAATACATATCGGCCTAAACTGAGGAAAAATGAGCTTTTTTTAAAAAAAATGGGGATATTTATTATAGCAAAAAGTACAAAATATTGTGTTTTTCTTTCAAAATTGTCACTCTTTTTTTGTTTATAGCGCAAAAAATAAAAACCGCAGAGGCGATCAAATACCATCAAAAGATGGAAATTGTAGGAATCTCTAGTGTATGTTATTGTAATATTTAAGTAAATAAATGTAAGTCAATTTTTGATTGAAATTTTTTCACATTTTTGCTCACTTGATATTTTTGCAGGTTTGTATTTATTTTACAAAGATTTTTATTGGTTTTTACAAAGGAAAAAAAATAAACAAGTTGAAGGAAACACATTTCCAGTCCATAAATTGTAGGTGCACAACACGTGGTTGTGATACAGAACGTTGTTAGCATTCCATTGGAAAGAGAAACATTGATACATAGAACAGACCCTAAGGCTCGGTTCACACTGGGGCGACTTGGGATCCGACTTGTACGTCCTCAAGTCGCCCCAAGTCGCTCCAGAAATAGTTTCAATGGGAGTTAACGCTAGCGTCTTAATAGACACTACTGAAGTCGCTCCGACTTCAGAGCGTACTCCCTGTACTACTTTGATCCGACTTTGATCCGACTTCAGCCTATTGACTATCATTGAAGTCGGATCGCCGTCTCGCATGATCCGACTTCGGCATGCGACTTGTGCTCAAATGATCTTGAGGGGAACTCCGCGCCAAATTTTAAATAAAAATCCGGCATGGGTTCCCCCTCCAGGGGCATACCAGGCCCTTGGGTCTGGTATGGACCTTGAGGAGAACCCCCTACGCCGAAAAAACGGCGTGGGGGGTCCCCCCCAATCCATACCAGACCCTTATCCGAGCACGCAGCCCGGCCGGACAGGAATGGGGGTGGGGACGAGCGAGCGCCCCCCCCCTCCTGAACTGTACCAGGCCGCATGCCCTCAACATGGGGGGTTTGGTGCCTTGGGGGAGGGGGGCGCGCTGCGGCCCCCCCACCCCAAAGCACCTTGTCCCCATGTTGATGAGGACAAGGGCCTCTTCCCGACAACCCTGGCCGTTGGTTGTCGGGGTCTGCGGGCGGGGGGCTTATCGGAATCTGGGAGCCCCCTTTAATAAGGGGGCCCCCAGATCCCGGCCCCCCACCCTATGTGAATAGGTATGGGGTACATGGTACCCCTACCCATTCACCTAGGGAAAAAAGCGTCAATAAAAAACACAGTACACAGGTATTTAAAATAATTTATTAGGCAGCTCCGGGATCTTCTTCCGACTCCGGGGGTCTCTCCGGCGTCTTCTCCCGGTGTCCGCATCTTCTGCCGGCTCCACCGCTATCTTCTGGCGCTCTTTTGCCAGCGGTGGTCCGGACCTCTGGATCATCTTCTTCCCTCTTCTCTTCCAGAGATGTTGACACGACGCTCTCCCCAGCCAGAATGGTTTCTGTGCGCTCTGCAAGGGACTTATATAGGCGGTGACCCCGCCCCCTTATGCCGTCACAGTCCCTGGGCATGCTGGGTCTGTGACGTTTTAGGAGGCGTGGTCACCGGGTGATGACCACGCCCCCTTATGACGGCACAGCCCCAGCATGCCCTGGGACAGTGACCTCATAAGGGGGCGGGGTCACCGCCTATATAAGTCCGTTGCGGAGCGTTCAGAGACCATTCCAGCTGGAGAGAGCGTCGTGTCAACATCTCTGGAAGAAAAGAAGAAGGCAGAAGTCCGGACCACCGCTAGCAATTGAGCTGCAGAAGATAGTGGAGGAGCCGGCAGAAGATGCGGACACCGGGAGGAGACGGCGGAGAGACCCCCGAAGTCGGAAGAGAACCCCCGAAGTCGGAAGAGGACCCCCGAAGTCGGAAGAAGATCCCGGAGCTGCCTAATAAATTATTTTAAAAAACCTGTGTACTGTTTGTTTTATTGACGCTTTTTTCCCCTAGGTGAATGGGTAGGGGTACCATGTACACCATACTCATTCACATAGGGTGGGGGGCCGGGATCTGGGGGCCCCCTTATTAAAGGGGGCTCCCAGATTCCGATAAGCCCCCCCGCCCGCAGACCCCGACAACCAACGGCCAGGGTTGTCGGGAAGAGGCCCTTGTCCTCATCAACATGGGGACAAGGTGCTTTGGGGTGGGGGGGGCCACAGCGCGCCCCCCTCCCCCAAGGCACCAACCCCCCCATGTTGAGGGCATGCGGCCTGGTACGGTTCAGGAGGGGGGGGGCGCTCGCTCGTCCCCACCCCCATTCCTGTCCGGCCGGGCTGCGTGCTCGGATAAGGGTCTGGTATGGATTGGGGGGACCCCCCACGCCGTCCTTTCGGCGTAGGGGGGTTCCCCTCAAGATCCATACCGGACCCAAGGGCCTGGTATGCCCCTGGGGGGGGAACCCATGCCGGATTTTTATTTAAAATTTGGCGCGGAGTTCCCCCTAAAGATTCATACCAAACACAGTGGCGGGGATCCAAGTCGGCTCCCCGTTCAAAAGTCGGATCCACAAGTCGTGTTGAAGTCGGGTTGAAGTCGCGTTGCAAAGTCGCGTTGAAGTCGTGTTGCCCCTGTGTGAATCGAGCCTAAGGTATTGAATGACACCATTAGGAAAGTATCAGAATCAGGCATATGATTGTACCATGTGGGGCAATTACCGTGTATAACAGGAGTATTTAAAATGGGTCTTGAGGCTGGTTACAGAGATGACAGAAGATAAAGAAGAAAAAAAGATAGGGAAGAAGAAGAAAGGGCTGAAAGAACTAGAAGTAATTGGAAAAAGGTCTTAAATGGGAAGAAGAGGAGAAGGGACAGGGAAGGGATGGAGCAGTCCATCAAGAGTATTGGGCAGATCCCATTACCATAGACACCCAGCAAGTTGCAGGCCCTCAGTCCACAATGCACAGATAAGTCATCCAAGGTGACCACATTTTTAGGAATTGTGTAGAAGTGTTGTTAAGTCATGAGTCTTTCATTGATGAAAAACCAGTAAGTCTATATTTGAAGTGGAACTAATTTTGGATAGTGTAAGGCAGGGCCATAGCTCCTGTAAGGTTTAATTTTGCCCGTTTTGTCCATTGGGGAATTTACCTTCACTTCCTGTCCCAGAAAATGAAGGTAAACAAGCATGTTATACTTACCTCCTCTGTGCAAGGGTTTTGCACAGAGTGGCCCATATCCTCCTCTTCTGGGGTCCCCCCGCAGTGCTCCTGGCTCCTCCTCTTCTCGAGTGCCCCATGGGGAGCCACATTCCATTGGGGGCACTCATGCTGGCATGCTCCTGTGTCCTGCTGCTGCGTCCATTGACACAGACAGCAGGACTCGGCTCCACCCCCGGCGTCCCTGGATCTGATTGACAGCAGCGGCAGCTAATGGCCCCTGCTGCTATCAATCTAGCCAATGAGGACCCGAGACAGCGGCTGGAGCTGCTGGGCTCGTCCCCATCACTGGAACGATGGGGCTCAGGTAAGAAAAAAAGGGGGGGGCATTAAGGTGAAAAACCGTGAGAGTTTACAACCCCTTTAAGTTGATGGTGGAATGTCTCTACTCTCCAGCTATTGTTTGGCATGTGGCTAGCAGTGCCGGTTTTAGACCTTGGGGGGCCCAGGACACTCCACGTTCAGGGGCCCCTCAACATAGAAATTAAATTTTATGACTTATTAAAAAAGTGAACTGAAATGAATGATAAACCACATTTTTCCAAAAAAAAGTTAGGTTCCAAAAAAGATACTTGTCTATTTTCTCAGTTTACTGACTACAAGAATACACATTACGCAGGTAATTGGAACTGGCAAGTCATACATCACAGTTATGTATCACACTACAATAGCTACAGAAAGTCTTTCTTCCTGCATTTTACATCTCCAAAATCTTTAAAGTGATTGTTAGTGCCGGTTCAAACAGGGGTGGCTTCAAAGTTGCCCGACTATCACCTGACTCTGAAGCCGTCCCATACAGCGCATCTTCAGCACGGCTTGCAAAACGACTTCTGTATAGAAGTCAATGCAAGCCGCTCTGAAGTCGCCCCAAAGTAGTACAGGAACCTTTTGAGTCTCTCCTATTGGAACGCTTCCATTGCAATGCATGGAGCGCAGTTTGTCAGGTGGCTGAGTCGCCTGACAGGTCGCCCCTGTGTGAACCAGCACTAAAGGCTCGTTTGAAAATAAAAATAAAAAATAACAAACATGTTATACTTACCTCCTCTGTGCAGTTGGTTTTGCACAGAGCAGCCCGGATCTTCCTCTTCTCGGTTCCCTTGTTACTGCTCCTGGCCCCTCCCTTCTATCCAGTGCCCCCATAGCCAGCAGCTTCCTATGGGGGCACTGGAGCCCAGTCATAGCTCCGTGTGTCGATTCAGACACAGAGCCCCGACCCCTCTCTCCCCTTATTGGCTGACTGACTTTAATTGACAGCCATGGAAGCCAATGGCGCTGCTGCTGTGTCTCAGCCAATCAGGAGGGGTGCTCCAGATGGCTTAGACATTTGTGGACATCGCTGGAGAGAGAAGGGATTCAGGTAAGTAATTAGGGGGTGCTGGGGTGGCTGCTACACACAAAAGGTTTTTATCTTAATGCATAGAATGCATTAAGATAAAAAACCTTCTGCCTTTACAACTCCTTTAACCACTTCCACCCCGGAAGAATTTAACCCCTTCCTGACCAGAGCATTTTTTGCGATTCGGCACTTCGTTGCTTTAACTGACTATTGTGCGGTCGTGCAATGTTGCACCCAAACAAAATTGATGCCCTATTTTTCCCACAAATAGAGCTTTCTTTTGGTGGTATTTGATCACCTATGCGGTTTTTATTTTTTGTGCTATAAACAAAAAAAGAGCAACAATTAAAAAAAAGCAATATTTTTAACTTTTTGCTGTAATAAATATCCCCAAAAAATACATAAAAAAACAAATTTATTCCTCAGTTTAGGCCGATATGTATTCTTCTACATACTTTAGGTAAAAAAAATATTGCAATAAGCGTGTATTGATTGATTTGCGCAAAGGTTTGTCTACAAAATAGGGGATAGATTTATGGCATTTTTACTATGCTATAAAAATGCACTGATTACTGTGTAAATGTCACTGGCAGGGAAGGGGGTTAAACACTAGGGGGTGATCAAGGGGTTAAGTGTGTTCCCTCGTGTGTTCTAACTGTAGGGAAGATGGGCTCAGTAGAACATGACAGAGATCACTGCTCCCGATCACTGGAAGCAGTAGATCCCTGTCATGTTGCTAGGCAGAACAGGAAAATGCCTTGTTTGCCACGATCACGGGCCATCGGCAGACATAGAGTTGGCGGGACCTGTGCGCATGCAGTGGACGCGCCGTTGGCACGGCGCTTATGTCCACTAGACGCAGATGACGCAGTGACGTAGGGGTACGTCATTTCGCGCACCTGTGCCACTTTGCCAACGTATATCGGCGTGAGCCGGTCGGCAAGTGGTTAACTTATCAAACTATCATCTCGAAGGACACTACTCACAACAGCCAGTAAGCCCAAAGCACTCTAAAGCCTAGTACACATGGGCTGAATATCGGGCGGCATTCGGCCTGTGTTTATAGCAGCCGGTCCGACATAAGCCGACTGTTCAACCAGCTTCTGTTGAAGGGGCTTGACGAAAAAAGGTCTGTCGGCACCCGATCATCGATCTCAGCCTATGGCTGAGAGTGCTGACTAGGGTGTCCTGGTGGGGGGTGTCCCCCTGTCAGAACACAGTAGCTCAGCGGGGGGGGAGATCGCTGTTTTAACATTACATGTATAGAGGCTCCTCTCAAGCTCTTCAGTTTTTTTTGTTTAACCCAGCGGGTTGAACAAAGAATTAATAGTGTGCACCAGGTTTTAGTCTTTCATGGGTCATCATGGTTCTCAGATAATTCTTTATCAGTACCAATGTTCTGAACAACCTTTCTCCTGAACAGCTAGTGACCATCATGCTCAAATATATTCTGAGAGCTATTAACACCTGGAAAGGTATCAGGAAGCCCTTCATCATGTAATAAAACTGCCTAGCTCTGAGGAAGGGGGTGTGCCCCCGAAACGCGTTAGTTGTACCCCGTGTTCTGTGCACATCCATACACTGTGTCCCTATGGCTTATTGGCACTTGCATTTTGTCAGTATCCACTTTTATACAATTTTTTTTATCAATAAATTATCTTTGGTAATGCACTAGGTGTGCGCGCCTTCCATTTTTGTTTTTCTTGTAATAAAACTGCCTGTTGAGATGGAGTGAGAGATGTCCAGAGCTTGGCAACGGCTGCAAACTGGACAATTCCCTCAAGGAACACACTACTGAAGTCTAAATGAAAAATACAAATTTGTTTTTGTAAAGGAAGATTAGGGCCCCCGCTGGCAGAGGGGCTTGGTGCAATTGCTCCTTTTGCCCCCTTATAAATTCAGTACTGGTGACTAGAAAAATAAATGTAGCAAGTTGAGCTTCTTATTTAGGTAGGGATGGGGGTTGTTTGTGTCGCAAGGCTTCCCATGGGTTCTTTTTAGGACTTCAATACAAAAGAGACCCGAGAAGGTTATAAACTCGTACCTAGAGCTGCACGGTTCTGGATAAAATGAGAATCACAATTTTTTTGCTTAGAATAAAGATCACGATTCTCGGCGTAACATCATCTTTCACATTATACAAAAAAACTGTGCTAACTTTACTGTTTAGCTTTTTTTAAATTCATCGAATTCATTTTTCCCCAAAAATTGCGTTTGAAAGACCGCTGCGCAAATACAGTGTGACATAAAATATTGCGACACAGACATTTTATTCTCTAGGGTCTCTGCTAAAATATATGTAGGAAGGCCAGTATGGTGGCCTGAATTTATGGGAGGAGCCCGGGGGGGTACTTAAGCAGCCCGCTCACCTGTGGTGCTTGTCGGTTTCCTGTGCGCGATATACGTCACTAGGCCGACTATTCGATATACCAGCGTCCGCAAGTTCTTGCCTCGCAAAATTCCGGATTCGATACCGTTCTCAAAACTTTCGAAGTCTGCGTTTTTCGTTCGTAGTTTGTACCACGCGGCTGGCTTGGCTGTCGCAGGTAAGGTCCCGTCGGACTTTTCGTTTTCACATCAGGTCACTAAACCGTATTTCAAAAATTTCGTTTCACTCGCTTTTCATAAACTGCAATGTATATCGAATTTTTCGTTTCATGTCATGTCACTAAACCGTACTTTCAAATTTCGTTACTCGCACTTCACTATTGTAATGTGTATCGCTCGTACTTTCGATATGTTACCATTTCGACAGCACCGCGACGCAGACGTCGCTTCATTTCTAGCATGTCGGTGTTAAAAATATGCATCAGTAAACAGCCATAGCAAGTCGCAATTTGCAAGTTATCGGATCAAGTCAGTTCGATACCAATCATTTCTCATTTCTGAAACATTCTAGAACTCATTTCTGACATTTCAAATCATTTCAAAACATTTCTCATTTCAGTCACCTACCGCGCTCCGATTCGAATCCAGTCGCATCAAAAAGATGCACCGATTCGTTCCGGTGTGCCCCAGTTATTTGGCCTCATTTCTATACATGCTCCAGAGTTACGTTATGGTCTGTCATTAGTACCTCTGTCATGGTTATCATTTCATTCCCACGTATCACGTTCCGGCATGAATCCAGTCGCATGGTAATGCACCGATTCGTCTCGGCGTGCCCCAGGACTGGCCTCATTTCTATACATGCTCCAGAGTTACGTTTTCAGTCATTCATACCTCTGTCATGGTTATCATTTCATTTTTCACCTATCACGTTCCGACATGAATCCAGTCGCATGGTAATGCACCGATTCGTCCCGGCGTGCCCCAGGATTGGCCTCATTTCTATACATGCTCCAGAGTTACGTTTTCAGTCATTCATATCTCTGTCATGGTTATCATTTCATTTTCACCTATCACGTTCCGACATGAATCCAGTCGCATGGTAATGCACCGATTCGTCTCGGCGTGCCCCAGGATTGGCCTCATTTCTATACATGCTCCAGAGTTACGTTTTCAGTCATTCATACCTCTGTCATGGTTATCATTTCATTTCCACCTATCACGTTCCGACATGAATCCAGTCGCATGGCAATGCACCGATTCGTCTCGACGTGCCCCAGGACTGGCCTCATTTCTATACATGCTCCAGAGTTACGTTTATCAGTAATTCGTACCTTCTGTCATGGTTATCATTTCATTTCCACCTATCACGTTCCGACATGAATCCAGTCGCATGGCAATGCACCGATTCGTCTCGACGTGCCCCAGGACTGGCCTCATTTCTATACATGCTCCAGAGTTACGTTTATCAGTAATTCGTACCTTCTGTCATGGTTATCATTTCATTTCCACGTATCACGTTCACACATGAATCCAGTCGCATGGAAATGCACCGATTCATTGTGGCGTACCCCAGGGCTCGGCCTCATTTCTGATACATGCTTCAAAGTCCGGATCATAGCTAATCGCAGACATCGGGGGATGGATCCATGTCTCTGCCATGCAGCTTACTACCATTTCGCTCCCACAACGCATCACCGTTCCGGAACCAGTCGCATCTGACATGCACCGATTCTTTACGGAATGCCTTGCTGGTACCAAACAGCATTTCATACCTATACCAGAGCTCGGATGGTTGCCAGTCGCAAACACGGCACAACCAATTCAAGCCTCGGTCTAATAATCATTTCTCTCATTTCATTTCATACGGTGCTCCGATTCGAATCCAGATGCATCAAATAAGCACCAGATCGTCCCGGGTGCACCAATGTTTTCACTTGCCTCATTTCAATACATGCTCCAGAGCCCGGTTCTCGGTCGAATCAATGATGACGACCAGGCCGGACCTCTGTCATGGAGTCCATTCATAATCAAGGCAAACATTTCGAATCATTTCATTGTCATACAAATCGTTGCTTCAAAAAACCAGTTAGCAATCCCTTCACGAATTGTCACCTTTTCGTTTTTCTCAGGTCAGTCAAAGTTCAGTAGGTCCACCCTGCACCAGGTTGGACGATATCCCCCAGGTAAAAAAAAAAAAAAAAAAAAAAAAAAAAAAAAAAAAAAAAAAAGGGGAATGGGAGAATGAGTCGGGTAAGTATGACTCAGCGGATCAAAGAAAAACTTGAAATTCATCTCACCCCTAATAGGTTACAGTCAACCAGGAAACAAAAGCTCAAGATAATCCTCTCCAGAGCAACCATGTCTCAGACCGGCAGCGAAGACCTCGCGGCCCCGCTGTCACCTTCTCCGGTCTCAGAAAGCGGCAGCGTGCAATCCCTTAGGGGATGGACTATCCCCAAACTGACGGCAGAGCTCAGACGCAGAGGTGTCCCCTTCCCCGCCACAGCAAGGAAAGGCGAGCTTTTCAAACTCCTCTTTCCCCCACCAGCAGCAGGACCCAGTACCCAACAGGCATCCCTTCAGTCGATATCATCGGCCATTTCACAATTACACACGATGGTGTCATCTCTATCCACCTCAGTCGCAGACGTCCAAACCAGGGTTGCACTTCTGGAGGCCCGACCGGCCACGGCTGTCCCCGACCCAACGGCAACTCAAAGCTTGACACCTCTTCCTGCAGGTACCTCAGGCTCAAGCCACATTGTCTACCCCTCCCACCTGGTCCCAACCAGTATCAGGAAGGACATCTTGGACGGCAAGGACGTCAACCTGGCCTCTCTCCTCATTTCCGTGCATGATTTGGCAGAAAATAAAGCCTACTCCTGGGGCGACATATCAGTGGTCCTTAAATCTAAAGACCCCAGATTGAACCGCAAGTTAACAGTCTCAGAGTTTACACTGGCCTTTGGCATGCTCAGAGATGTCCTGTGCTCAGCCACCCCTAGCAGGCGGGAAGAGCTGGACTTATATCTCCATACTGTGGTAGACTTAGGCCACAAGTACGGTGGTTTTGCCTTTTACGACTACCACCGTTCCTTTTAAGCCAAGGCCGCGGCCAGACTCATACAGTTCCAGATCACGACAGATTGGAGTCTCATGGACACAGAGCTCTTCTGCCGCCACTTTGCCGGCTTACGCTCACCTCTGTGTGCGATTTGCCAGTCTTCCACCCACACTGCCACCTGGTGCGCCAATACGGCAAACAGACGGCCTTTCGAGTTTCCCTCTACCTCAGGTTCAGTACAGGGTCAGCCGATCCCTGAACCAACGCCTCAGGTGGACAAACTCGGACGCCCAGTCCGAACCGTGGGAGGGGCAGCCATCTGTAATAACTTTAATCAGGGGTCCTGCAACTTCAGCCAGTGCCGTCTACTTCACCTCTGCACCTTATGTCATAGAGCACACCCCAGGATTTTGTGTGAAGTCAAGCAACACAAGAAGGCGTGACTAAGCCGGATCAACCTCTTATGGTTAGGATGGTATCTCACTTCACATCCCACCCCTTCCCTGGCCACCTTCCTTATCCAAGGCTTCACAGCAGGCTTTCACACCGGCCTCATTTCACTACCCCACACTACCCACGAATGTGCCAATCTTCGTTCGGCAGCCATTGACGAACAAGCCATAGATCAGCTCTTACAGGCAGAGGTGGATCGAGGTTACGTGATAGGCCCTTTCAGTTGCCCCCCTTTCAACACATGGAGAGTCAGCCCTATTGGGCTTGTCAAGGGCAAGTTTTCAAATAAATTGCGTTTGGTGTACGACTTGTCTGCGCCTCATTCTTCCCACATACCCAGTCTCAATTCCCTGATCCCCTCCGAGGAGTTTTCCCTAAAATATTCTTCCGTGGACATGGCAATACAGGCGATCATCAAAGCAGGCACAAGCGCCTGGCTCTCCAAAGCCGACATCTCGGATGCCTTCAAGCTCCTGCCCATCCACCCATCCCTTTGGTGCTGGCATGGCATCAAGTGGAAGGAAACATATTATTTTGCTACAAAGCTCACCTTCGGTTCGAAGAGTAGCCCGTGGCTCTTCGACACGTTCGCCCAGTCCCTCGGTTGGATACTATTACACAAGGGGCAATGCCATGAAGTCATCCATTATCTAGATGACTTCCTACTGATAGAACCACCCAGCAAGCCCCCAGGAGATCTCGACAAACTAAGGGTAATTTTTGGAAACCTCAATGTTCCTATTGCTGAGCACAAAGTCGATGGCCCAGCAAATAGCATCACTTTTCTCGGGGTCACCTTGGATACCTGCGCAATGCAAGCCAGACTCCCCCTCGACAAACTAACACGCATTAGGGCAGTCCTTCACGAGTTTACACACACCAAGGACTGTACCAAAAAACAGTTGCAGTCCCTCCTGGGTATGCTCAACTTCGCTATGCGAATTATTCCACAAGGCCGCACATTTGTATCACGCCTACTCAGATTTCTGTCGGAAACTCAAGACCCTGATCAGATTTTGAATTTAGACTCCGCAGCCATAGCGGACCTATCCATGTGGGAGGAATTCTTGTCCGCCTGGAATGGCATATCTCTATTCATACCTATAGTTTCGCTCCATTCACCCCAGGTGGTTACGGACGCCGCAGCCTCCACAGGTTTCGCGGCAATTTTTGGCCATCATTGGTTTTCAGGACCATGGCCTCAACAGATACTAATCATACCCGGCTTTTCCCAAACATCTGCCCTCTTTGAGCTTTACCCCATAGTGGCAGCCGCACAACTCTGGGGCCACCACTGGACAGGACAAACTGTAGTCTTTAGCACCGACAACCAGGCCACGGCAGACATCATCAACAAAGGCAGGTCCAAGTCCCTAGCAGTCATGTCCTTCCTGCGCAGGTTGGTACAACTGTCTTTACAACATCAGTTCAATATACACTGTACATTTATTCCCGGCAGATACAACTCAGCAGCTGACGCACTGTCACGTTTCAATTATTCCTCCTTTTTCGAGCAGGTTCCCGATGCCGATCCGATGTCGGCCCCTATCCCTGTCTGGTCACAACTGACCCTGGACTAGTTCAACATTTACACGGAGCTACACAACTTATAAATCATTCCCTCTCCTACAACACACTTAAAGCCTACCAGACAGCTTGGAAGGCCTTTAACAAATTCCTCACGTCCTGCCGTAAAGGACCAACAGGTATCAAGCAGGTACTGGCCTTCACTGCACACTGCCACACGCAGCTGGCCTTATCCTACAACACCATCCGGCTATACCTAGCCGGCATTCAACATTTTATGGCGCTTGAAGACCCCACGAAACCTTCACTATTCTCATCTCACGCTATACGAGCCGTTCTAAGGGGAATTCAGAAACAACAACCAGTCGTCAGCACTAAGCGCTTGCCCATTACGGGACCCATCTTTAGGGACATGTCAACTATGCTGGCTACCTCGCCGTTCGGTCTGCTCCGCAGCATCGTCTTACAAGCAGCGATATATCTAGCGTACTATGGGTTCTTGCGCCCTGGAGAATTCACCTCTAACAAATCCACAGACCCAGTACTATGCAGACGACACTTACTTAGATACCAAGACCACTTCATCCTGCACCTCGAGGTCTCTAAAACCCAGCAAACGGGCTCAGGAGCGAACATTCACCTCTACAAAACCGACAACAGCTGGTGTCCAGTCGCCGTACTCAACCGGCTCCTGTCACTCCTGCCTGAACAACCAGACAGCAGTCCCCTTCTACCGTTCCCAGTTAAACCCTTAAACGCCTCTCAGTTTGTGGAACACATAAGAATACTTCTCCGCAATCTTCATCTTAACCCTAGTCAATATTCAGGACACTCTTTTCGCATCGGAGCAGCCTCCGCGGCATCCCGCCACGGAGTTCCAGACCACATCATTAAAAGACTGGGCAGGTGGAAGTCAGCCTGCTTCGCCCGGTATATCCCTAACCCACAAACAGAGATGGCACAGGCATTCTCCAAATTGGCTCAATAAGTAATTGAAAATCAATAAAATCATAACCCTACCTGAATGTTTTTGCCCCCTTATTTTGGCATACCGGCCATTAGACCAAGGCACACTTTCAGGTCCATTTCATATGGTAAGTCCACACTTTCAGGTCTATTTCCGATGGTAAGTCCTATCTTTACTGTAAGTGGTATCCATGTACATACCGGACATAGGGCTCCAACCATAAGTAGGAAGGCCAGTATGGTGGCCTGAATTTATGGGAGGAGCCCGGGGGGGTACTTAAGCAGCCCGCTCACCTGTGGTGCTTGTCGGTTTCCTGTGCGCGATACCCACCCTCCCATCCCCATTTCACAGCATTTCTCAAACTATTCATTTCATTCATTTCTCTTACAGAATAATCATTTCTTAAACCAGGGTATGCCCCCTTATTTTGGCATACCGGCCATTAGACCAAGGCACACTTTCAGGTCCATTTCATATGGTAAGTCCACACTTTCAGGTCTATTTCCGATGGTAAGTCCTATCTTTACTGTAAGTGGTATCCATGTACATACCGGACATAGGGCTCCAACCATAAATATATATACAGTATATATATATATATATATATATATATATATATATATATATATATATATATATACATCCTTTTGATCTCTTAAAGAACCAAATGATACAAGGTTTCTTTTTATCTCTTAGCGCTGAGCAATGTTGTGATAAACTTTGCCAGCTGTGAGTAGAGAACTGCCCTGCACTTACAGTTACATAAATCGTGGAAATGCGGGATGAAGATCATGAGTGGGGTTGAATCGAGATCGCGATTTTGTAATGATTAATTGTGCAGCTCTATTCGTACCCATTGTTTTTGGGCTATAAGGTATTACCACCAAATGGGAATCATAGTACCCCTGGAAGGCACAGCACATGAAGCATAGGGGAGATGTGGTAGAGGTGTTGTGTGCAATTTTATCTGGGCTTAAACACCGCTGCATAAGAACTTTAAACACATTTTCCAAGATGTTGTAACTTTTATCGATGTTTAGCCATATCTTATCTCATTCTATGCTGCGCAACATGCCGTTCAAGTCCCTCACCTATTTCATCATGTATGAAAGCTTAGTAGGTATGTGTTGGAGAGTAAAGTCTCTATATAAGGCTGAGATGAGGTTTTCAAACTGTGGATTGTGTAAGCATCTATCTTCAAAAATTGTTAGAGTCATTGGGAATGTAATTAATGGATGTAGTAACCACAATTGGATATTTTCCAAGAATTATTCAGGTTCTAAAAAGTTCTAAATTCTCTCTGTACATTAAATATATTGCAGGCAACTGTTGGAGGACCAATACCAAAGGGCAGTGGACTTCTCCTTTGTAGGTTAAAAGAGGTGGAAGTTGATTGTTTGCGCTAAAGGGAAAGGAAGGGAAATATATTTGCTTGATAATTTCACAGCATCCCATTGCAGCAGAGAGTGGCGTAGGGTTATGCTTGGAATTTCAGAGCAAACCTGAAAACCCGAGGTGGAATTCAGGTTAAATTGTGAGTAGAGGCCATGGAAGATTCTGGAACATTATTAAGACCTTCCCTTCTAGTGGAGCATAATGAGCCTCTAGGGGAATGTTTTATGCTACTATTTGCTAATATTTGGTTATGTTAGGTACCCCAACCAATTATGGGTGTAGTAACCACCATTCAAATTCGAAAGTTGCAAAGCTGAGGTGGAATCCAGGTTAAATTGTGAATAGGGGCCATAGGAGATTCTGGAACATTAAGACAGGCCCAAAGAGGTAGTTCTTGCCTGGCATAGAGAACTGCTAGGGAGAAATTTTATGCTATTTGGTAATATTTGGTTAAGTTAGGTACCCCAAACCCTCTAGACAGTTTGTGCTTGAATATAATTTGACTAACTAGTTTAGGCTTTGTGGCTCCCCATATGAATTTGTGGATATTGCATTGCTCAATCCTTGGAGTATGGCTTGGAACTGCTATTAGTAGAACTCATATGAAAAGTAGCTACTTTCAATATTGTATTTCATATACAGATATTTCAATATTGTACCTTGTAATGGCTGTTTGTATGTCAGATGGTACAGTCAGGACCCTTGCTAAATAACTGCTGAGATAAAATGATTAACAGGCAGTCAGAGCTTCTGATCGAGGTCCAGCCTGTGAATGGTGTTAGGCCGGTAGAGACCCCCGGCGTGGCGGGGCCTGCCTCCCTAGAGTCGGGTTGTTTGGGAATGCAGCCCAAAGCAGGTGGTAAACTCCATCTAAGGCAAAACACGGGCGCGAGACCGATAGCCATGCTTTTTAAAGCCTCCCCTCCTGCTTGCCCCATGCTTTTTAAGCCTCCCCTGATGGGCAGAGTGTTATAAACACTACACAATTTTAATACCCAACACCAAGATTTTTTTTAAGGCCCCCTTCCTTCCCCAAAGGTGTAATAATAAGGTTCTCTGGCAATAATAACCTTCTCTCTGGTGCTGTCCCTCACAACCTTTTATATCCATCAGTAGATGTCCTCAGCCTTTTTGGGCTGAATGACTTCCAGTGTCAGTTAACCCAGTAGAATGAGGGCATCCTCTGTGTATAGGGCATCAAGAACCCACCATCTGTGGGGGCCTCACCATGGCGCCCTGCACTCATTGTAATGATGCAGAGTCACATCAGCCATCCTCTCTACATCAGTGGTCTCCAAACTATGGCCCATGGCCAGATGTGGCCCTTTGCTTGCATTTATCTGGCCCTTGGGGCACTATTCCTCACACTATGAGGCACTAATCCTCCTACAGACACCAATGACGAGGCACCATTCTTTCCAGTGACATCAACAGTAAGGCATAATTCCTTCCACTGACACCAGTGATGGAGCATTATTCCCTCGACTGACACCAATGATGGGGCACTATTATTCCTCCTATTGACCAAAGGTACTATGTAATTTTTTTACTCCCACTGACGCTGGGGTATTTTCCATTCCCACTGACCACAGTCCAGCCCATTAAAGTCTGAAGGACAGGACCCTGGCCCTTTGGGCTCAGACATCATAAACTGGCCCTTTGGGCTCAGATATCATAAACTGGCCCTTTGGGCTCAGACCATCATCGAGGAAGTCCCACCACTGGGAGAAGATCCTTAAAAAAAGAGGACCCTGTGCATCATGTGATTAGT
Source organism: Aquarana catesbeiana (assembly GCF_042186555.1). Taxonomy (NCBI): domain Eukaryota; kingdom Metazoa; phylum Chordata; class Amphibia; order Anura; family Ranidae; genus Aquarana; species Aquarana catesbeiana. The sequence goes on along the minus strand of NC_133325.1, from coordinate 760,994,077 downwards.
AGGTTGCGGTTGGCCTCCGGGGCCTTTTTATCCAACCTTCAAATTATTATTATTGTTTTTTTTAAAAGCCAGTGGGAAAATAAAAATTCTTATAGCTTTAAGCAAAACTTTTTTGCCCACAAATTCTTCTCTGACATTGGTGGCTTGGGTGGGGTGTTTTCTTTGCCTACATACTTTGTGCTAAAAGTTGCCCCTCTCTCCCATCTCAGAAAGTTGGGAAGTATGTACAATTACAAGTTATACCTAGAATGAAGGTTTTGAAAATAACATACTTTACAAGACTGTAATGTCTATAATACAGAAGACTTTCCCTGGGTGGATTGGCTAGAAAAACAGAACCTCTTCAATAATTAAATAATGAATGAATGCAAAGTTACAGTATGTCATTCATACCGAGGTCACTAACTTTAATTTTGTTTGTCAGTGAACTCGGTTGTACAAGCTGGAAGGCGGCCCAGTCTGGCAGTCTAGGGAGATAAACTATGCAAATCATTCAGCTTTAAGCATTCAAGAATGAGAAAGTAAAATCTACAAGGATCACTTTATCTCTGGCACACCGGTGCCAAGGTTCATTACTATTCACTCTGACTGCACCCACCCCTCCGATCCAATCACACAGCTTGGCTGAACTCAAGTCACTTGTCCCAAAACTATGAATGACAAGACCAGTTCTGGGGAACACCGAACCTTATTATTATGTAACAAAAGAACATGCCACATGTTACACAAGAACCATTCTGTACCGCGGGTCAGAGATGGACTTCCCCCTTCCTGCCCAGGCCAATTTTCAGCTTTCAGTGCTGCCGCACTTTGACAATTGTGCAGTCATGCAACACTGTACCCATGTGACATTTTTATTTTGGAGACAAACTTTATTTTGGTGGTATTTAATCACCGAGTTTTTTTAATTTTTTTGCTAAACAAATAAAGCTTGAAAATTCTGGAAAAAAAATGTTTTTCTTAGTTTCTGTTATACAATATTGCAAATAAGTAATTTGTCTTCTTCACTTATGGGCGCTGATGAGGTAGCATTGATGAGCACTGATGAGGCGGCATTGATGGGCACTGATGAGGCGGCATTGATGAGCATTGATGAGGCGGCATTGATGGGCACTGATGAGGTAGCATTGATGAGCACTGATGAGGCGGCATTGATGGGCACTGATGAGGCGGCATTGATGAGCACTGATGAGGCGGCATTGATCACATGGTAAAGGGTCACTGTGATTGGCCATTTACCACAACCCATGATCAGCTGTGTCCAAAGGACACAGAGCATGCCTGATGCATGCTGCAAGAGTCACACATGGAGGTGGGGTTCTGGGAGGACGTCAGAAGCCGGCTGAGTTCCCAGCACAGCTTGAAAACTGACCATGCTGTGCTCTCCTGCTTAGTGTGGGTTGTTTTTAATAGGAAAGCAGAGGGATAGTCAGGAACACCAGGGATTTCACACAAAGGAAGCAATACAAAGAGAACAGGACACTTTTTTTCATACAAGTACATGGTACAGCAGGCACACATCAGAAATATGAAATGTAAGGTTTACATATTCTTTAAATATTGTAGATTTTCACACGTGACTTTCTTATTTTGAGGTCTCATGTACACAGGGCTTAAAAGAAATGCAACTTTTTGCAGCCTTTTGATACTTTTGATACTAGAAGTGGAGCGTTAGGTCCGGGGTCTCCCTCCAGCTATTGCAAAACTACAAGTCCCATGAAGCATTGCAAGGCTGACAGTTACAAGCATGACTCCCACAGGCAGAGGCATGATGGGACTTGTAGTTTCGCAATAGCTGAAGGGCCACCAGTTTGAGACCCATGGTTTAGAGGCTAAGAAAAAAGCCCATGACTTGTGTGTTCAGGAGAGGAGCTTTTGGGCAGAAAATAAGCTGAGCGTGCCTGAACACGTGTAAATGTATCTAAACACGTCTAAACACTAGGTGTGTTTAGCACTTGCGTGTTCATTTATTCCAATTGTTAAAATAAATTAACCCCTTACTGATCACCCTATATCGCTTTTACTGCTACAGGGCGGCAGCTGTGTGCCGTATCACATATATATATACATGATTGTGCACTTCCACCTGCAGGGGGCGTGCCACTTCTACTGTGATTGTTCACAGCAGAAGCCGATCTCCGTGTGCCGTCCACTGAATGTCTGCCAGTACACCCTGATCGTCGGGCAGAGACTCAGAATAAAGCTCTGCTGTGTAAACAAGGCAGAGTTCCTTTCTGACAGGAGAGAAGGGATGGATTGTGTGTTCCTGCAAAGCAGGGAATAAAATCCATCTCTTCCCCTAGTAAAAGCACCTCACATAGCAAACACAAACACTGGCTAGGTACACAGTTAATCCTTTGATCGCCTATGATGTTAACCCCTTCCTAGCCAGTGTCATTAGTACAGTGACAGTGCATATTATTTAGCACTGATCACTGTATTAATGTCACTGGTTCCCGTAAAGTGTCAAAAGTGTCAGTTAGTGTCCGATTGTGTGCCGCAATATCGCAGTCCCGTTATAAGTCACTGATTGCCGCCAATACTGGTATATAAATTTACAGTAAATGAATAAAAATTACAGTATGTATCCCATAGTTTGTAGACGCTATAACATTGTGTAAACCAGGGGTCTTCAAACTATGGCCCTCCAGGTGTTCAGGAACTACAATTCCCATCATGCCTAGTCATGTCTGTGAATGTCAGAGTTTTACAATGCCTCATGGGACGTGTAGCTCCGCAACAGCTGGAGGGCCATAGTTTGGAGATCCCTGGTGTAAACCAATATACAGGCAGTCCCCGAGGTACGAACACCCAAGTTACGAACGACTCCTACTTACGAACGGCCTCAAATGCCGACCACTTGGGCTCCCCGCGGGTCCTGGATACCTTTCCAGCACTTCCGAACACATCCCACACTGCCGTACTACGCCCCAGATAACATAACAAGCGAACGGAACATCCCACATCCATGCACAGGCGGCAGTTACACTTACGAACGCAGTGTTCCGACCGGAAGTTACACTTACTAATGCAGTTTTGCGACTTATGAACAACTTCGACTTACGAACAAACCTATAGTCCCTATTGGGTTCGTAACTCGGGGACTGCCTGTACAATTATTGAGATTTTTTTTCCCCAAAAGCATGCAGCAGAGTATATATTTGCCTAAATTTTTGAAGAAATTAGTTTTTTTACATTTTTTTATTGGATATGTTTTATAGCAGAATGTCATTTTTTTTTTTCCAAAATTGTCAGTCTATTTTTGCTTTATAGCGCAAAAAATAAAAAATGCAGAGGTCAACAAATAAAACCAAAAGAAAGCTCTATTTGTGGGAAAAAAAGGACATTCATTTTATTTGGTTACAGTGTTGCATGACCGCGCAATTGTCAGTGCCGAATTGCAAAAAAGTGCCCTGGTTATGAAGGGGGGTAACTCTTCGGGAGGCCATGTGGATAGGGAAGTACAGTGACCCAGTGATGATATCATTGGGTTAAAAAAAAAAAGTATGTAAATAAAGTGATATTGCTTGGAGGGCAGGAGGAACCAGGGAGGCAAAATATAAGCAGATTCAGCTTCATCTTTAATTGATATGTTTGTTCATTATCGGGCCAAGAAGACTTACAGAAGATGTTGTCACCATTTCATGGGGGGGAAGGGAGCTCCCTTGGCTGTGAGCCCACCATCACCCCCAGAGGGGCCAGGGTGAGGAAAGTAACCCTCTGTAGGTCTCTTCACCTCATTAAATAGAAACTATTTAAGAGGATACAGCAACTTTTTAAAGTGTAACTTGGAGGTCCAGGTGGGTTGCTGTGATTGAGTTTCATGGCTGGCATTTGTGGCCTACATGTATATATTTACATACGTAGCGGCTGCTTAGTCTTAAGAAACACACCACAAAGAAGTGACAGTTCCAGCATTCGGGTTCCTCTGCGTTTTCCGAGATGAAAACTATTTCACGGATTCTTTGGCTGGGTGGAGGTATTTCATTGGAATGCATAATAAGTAACTAGACCTATACTTGAAATTCGGGGGCACTGAGTACACACTACACAGAGCAGGCCCGGGCTCAGGATGAGGTCCTCATAGACTCTGATCTATAAATGGAATGTTCTTGGATCAGATTTTTTTTTAAATAACTTTTTGTACAGTCCCGATAAAAACATTTTAGACCAAAGTTCAGGCAGATATATAAAAATACTTTGTTCAACCAAAACTTTTTCGTAGTTTTGGATAGACTGGGGAAAGGTTAGAACCTTTTATCCGGGACCGGCCGCTAGAGAGGTTTGCTCTCACTTCTTGTTGTACTGATGTTTTACAACCCAGGAAATGAGGGAAACGCTGCAACAGCAGTACAGACAGAAAAACAAATGTTTTTTTAAAGTACAGTAGGGAGAGGCTAAAACCAGGAAGGCATATCCAAGAGGTGCTGGGACTTCCAAACATATTCCTTCAATGAAAAGGGGAAAATAATCATTTGATGAGCTCACCGGCGCTGGTAAGGCTGCTCACGGGACACTGCCCTTCGGTGGGTACCCGGAATGTAACTCGAACAGAAGCTGCAACCCAAATGCACTGCGCAAACTGTTGGCGCTATATAAATCCTGTTTAATAATAATAAATGGTGAAAGGGTCCATGTTGCTTTACTTATTCGTATTGTGATCACTTAAAACAACCTACACGTTTCGGGGGGCAACACGCTCCTTCTTCATGGCTGCTAATATTGGGAAACTTTCTCACTGGTGTCCCACCAGTTAAGCATTCTAATACAGATTTGTTTGGTAACGTAATCCCTTTCTGAACGCCAGGGGGGCAGTTAAGATTGGTAGATCACGTGACCACTGTGGTTGGCTGTCATATTGGTCACATGATTAGGAGCTGGTCCCATCAGCTACGGCTCATTAGCGGGAACCAAGTACTGAAGAACTGTGTTTCACAGCTCGGTCTCTGAGCTGGGAGCACAAGGTGAGCACACTCTCAGTACAGAAACCTTGACCACCCAGTGATGCATATGTGCGGCATGTGGGCTTTAAAACCCACCCTTATGTCCCTGCACATATGTGTTAGGCGGTCATTGAATGGTTAAAGTGATATTACACTAATAAATACTTAACTATATATATATATATATTAATATTATATACTATACAATACTATGCTATAATTAAGCTATAAATTAAGCACTTTCAGCAACTGCAATCACTTACTGAATATGCAGCTTTGTTATCTTTTAATCCTTACCCATACTTCAGTTTAAGCTGGTGCCACGATTAGTGCCCCAGGTTTCCTGTTTCAGGGTGGCTCCTTTCTCTTGCAGCCTTCTATGGAGCCACCTTCACATGCAGGGACTAGAGTTGCTTCTCCTTACACTCTGTGCATCAATAGAAACACACCCCCTGAAGCCTAGGACAGCAAGGCACTCACCTGCTCCTTCCTCCTCCACCCTTCTCCAAACTAACAGATTGGCTTGAGACTGCACTGTCCACTGTTAACTCTTCACATGCAGGGACTAGAGTTGTGGCTCCCTACACTCTGTGCATCAATAGAAACACACTGCCCCAAAGCCTAGGATAGCAAGGCGCTCACCTGCTCCTTCCTCCTCCACCCTTCTACAAACTAACAGATTGACTTGAGACTGCACTGTCCACTGTTAACTCTTTCCTGTAAACTCAGAGAATCGGCACTGAGAGAGCAGTAGCCAGCAGCATTGAAAGATGCAACCTTCAAGTGCTGGGGGCTAAGAATTTTAACAAATTGTTTCCTGGGAAATGCTTTTATTTTTTTAATTACTACTTGAATAATTTGATCACGTGAAACAGTCAACGCGTTTCGGAGGTCATCACTCCCTCTTCATGCAGCAACTAATATTGGAAAACTTTTGGGAAATGTCTCTTGTGTCCCACAAGTTAGGCATTCTAATATAGTTTTTTTTGGTAACGTAAAGTCATAGTTCACCTTTAACAAAAAACTTTCCTATGCAGGTAAGGGGTGTCTGTAGATTAAAACAAACTGTGCAGCTTTAGCCAAAATTGGATAATGCCCTTGCTATAGGTGTAGGCCAATTACATACAGTTCTTCATGAAGCCTGACTGAAAAACTCAGATTGCATCACTCCATCCTGCCTTGTTGCTAGGACATTGTTGAGAGACATCCAACTGTTACTGTTCACCTCTACCATCACAGGAGCAAGAGCTAAACCACTGAGCTCAGAGCTACTGTGTCAGGGGAGAGAATGTGCATGTGAAGGGGTTTGAATAGGAGAAAAGAGCTTACTCCTTTGATGAATGCACTTTTGGCTGGGGATGGGGGGGGATACTTCTGCAAAGCTGTTTAAGTAAAGCTGGCCATAGATGGTTTGAATCTTGGCCTACCTATGGGCATGCTGCTTGTACCCAAGTCAATCCATCGAACATGCCTTGGGGTTGATTTCTCCTGGCTTCCTCTGGAAGAAGCTTCCAGAAATAGAGTAGGAGGATCAAACTCTGGGCTATAAATATTAATCTGAACCTCAGCCAATCCCTGAAAAACATGTGCAAATATGGAAGGAACTCCAGACCAAAAGAGTCCCAACAGACCCAACCGGGACAGGGGCTTTTGGAGGGGACTGCAGGGTGGCCTCTTGCCTACTGACTATGGGCCCTGGCTCTTTTGAGGGAGCTCTATTCTTTGGAAGGTGTGTGCATGGGGGACCTCTGGAGTAGTTATACTTCAGATTCAAGCCTCTATGTCCAAATCAGCATTTACTGCTTCACACCCCCCCCCCCCCTCAGATTACGAGTAGATGTTAATGCAATAAGCTAAAAAAAACCTGATGCTGGAGTCTCCTGCTATAATCTGTTTAAAGTGTTAAGTGTCTTTGCCCCATTGTGTGCCTCCTATTCCGATTGTTAATTGAGTGACCTATTGTTTCTATTTGTCTGATAATCCTTTTAGAGATTTGGACAGCCCTAGGTCTTACTTACTGGGGAACTGGTGCCGAATGGTCTGGGCACCTAGGCTTGTTTAAGTGACTAGTGGTTGATTAGCATACTGTTTATGTTTATGTTAATGTGATCAAGCTCTTACCTGATCTTGCATGGTATATATTCTGTGTGAATTTACAATTAAGAGTTCCAGTTTGCACCTAAGCTAGTGTTGTCTAGTTCATGGGTGTGATATTCAGCTATAATACCTGGTTCCTGGTTCCAGACTGGGTGTAGCTGTATCTTGACGAAGGCACCCAAGCTGGGTGCCTGGAGTTCCGTCACTAGTCCAAATTCATTTATTGATATTGTGTTGGAAGACAGCCAACACATTTTGGAGGTCAAAGGAACTCCTTCTCATCAGGGCTTCAGTTAAAAATGAGAAGCTTATTTACCATCCTCTATGTACTTTTACTATATGCAGTTAAGACTCAGAGTAGATCTTCTGAATGGACTTTATCCCCAAGTCCCTTATTCAATCTAATTAAGGATGCAGAATCCTCTAAAGGATTTATAGTATATCACAATGCAATGTTACTCCAGTCTTTTTTGAAAAAACACCCTTTACGGGTGTTGAGGAAATGGGAAAAAGATGTGGGCCAGCTAACTGGGGACCGGTGGGAGGAGACTTTCCATTCTGTGCCTAATTGTTGATTGAATGTGACACAAAGACTGACTCAGCTATACATCCTATTCAGGGTTTTTGTATACTCCTCATAGGTTACACAGCATGGGCTTACTACCTACACCTACTTGCTCCAGATGTAGACGTGATCATGGTGACTAGGTCCATCTACTGTGGAGATGTGCAAAATTACACACCTATTGGAGGGGAGTGGTGGACACTGTGCATAGGATGTTCTGGGTATCTCTCCAATTAGATCCCAAACCCTGTCTGCTTAATCTGCTAGATAAATACAAATGGGAAAATTGCACCAGAGAAGCCATAGTCAGGGTCTTATTTTTGGCCCACAAATTAATAATGGTACTCTGGAAGTCGGAAGACCCTTCTACAGTTGGGAAATGGATTACTACTGTTGATAACACATTGCTGACGGAAAAAGCTATATATCAACACAGAGGATGCCTCCGCAATTATGAAAAGTTATGGGCTCCGTGGCTAGAGGTTTCAGGGCTAGCCCCAGTAGATCTGATCATGGATAAGTTGGTCAGACTTGATGCAGGATGAGGATGTCTCTAGCCAAGGAGATAATGTGGTAATGGATGAAATAATTCATGATAGTGCGTGATTGTACCTTTATTGTTTGCAACAAAGTGTATTTTCTAGATAATACTGTTAGTGGCATTGACTATTTGTGTACAAAATTGTGCAATGTAATGTTTGCCATTGTTATTGTATGCTTTGTTCTTAATGAACCTTTTTGTTGGATAAAAAAAAGTAAGGCAGGGAAGCTGGATTAGGATTTCTGACAAGCAGTATCTGCATCAGCACTCAAAATAGGAAACAGGTAACTCTTATGTTGACTGTTGATGCAGATACTGCTGGCCAGGAATCCTAATCCAGAAATCAGCTTCCAAAATGCATTGGCTGTCTTTTACCACAATATAAATAAATACATTTTGACTCTTTTATCTTTTGGTCTGGTGCTCCTTCCATATATGCACATCCTTTTCTAGTGATCTGCTGGAGTACCCAATGGAGGGTAGCCTTGTCAGTTGTGAGCAGCCTAACCTGAGCCACTGGACTCTTCAAATGTTTTTGGCTTCTCACTACCTTCTTCAAACTCATATCAAAGTCTCAGCCCCTCTTGGATGCACTTTTTTTGTTCTCAGCCAATCCCTGGGTTGAGTAGCCCAGAAGGTGTGGCTGGGAGAAGATAAATGTTTGGGAGGGCCTGATCAGAGCTCTTTCTCCTGGGGCCTCTGCCCCCTGGGAGGCAGCTTTTGTTTCTGAAGAGCTGTTGCTGTCAGGCCTCAGCATCTGCTTGTCTAAAGGGCCTGAAGGAACTTGTACTTAAAGGAACTTGCTAGAGGAAACTACCTCAGGAAGCTGGGCTCGAGAAGGACTCCCTTTACTGAAGAGTGTTGCAGGGAAGCTGGTTGGAAGCTGTCTCTGGACATTGTGAGTAGGACCTTTTGCCTTAAGCTCTGGGTGTGCCTGTGCTTTAAGGGTTAGCTGTCAGAGTTTGCTACAAGGATTGTGACAGGTCCTACAGAGTCTCAGAGTAGCTGGCTGTGCACTTTACCACCAATACTTTTCTTGGGAATCTGTCCTCCTGTACCTGCGTGTATTCTGGAGTATCCTGCACCGCCATCCCTCTACCACCTGTGTTCAAGTATTGTAATAAGCCTGAGGTTGGGCAGTGTTTTCTGAGCTGGTACCTGAATAGGTAAGGGAAAACTGTGTTATTTCCAGTTACAAACAAGTTTCTAATGCACACTATGAAAAGCTTAAATCGGAGTAAGCAATTTCAGTACAGCAGAGGAGTCTGTACAACTGTGCAAGACTGAAGGAAAGGCTGGAGTTCAAACTTAAAGTGTTACTAAACACATATTGTTTCATTTACATTATCCCTTCTCTGTCTGTATGTGGATGATGGCATGTAATTATTAAAAAATAAAAAATCTAAGTACCTTCTTTCCATGTTGATATACAGCTGTCACATGACCCAGATCTTTCCCAGCCTGTCTGCAGGGAAACAGTGGCAGGAGGAGCTTCTAGTTAAAAAAAACAAAACTAAAAGAAAACAGCCTTTGGAATACAGAGTAAAAATAGAGTAAAAATACATAATATCAGTAAACTGGTTTAAATTGTCATACAAATATATATTTGAAATCAAATCTTTATAATTTTCTATCAATAACACGTTGTGGGTAGATTTCCGCCACACCCCTCCAGCCTGTGTCTTAAAATAACAGGGAAGTGAAGCCTCCATCAATCAAGATGTCCCGCCCCCATTGTGTTTAGCTGGTTAGTGGACATGAAGTAGAAGGGGGGGGATGGGCTGTTATTTACTATTGTGTATACCCCCATGTTTGTGACTCTATAGTCACATGGGCTGCTTAGATGTGATAAGAAAAAAGGGGAGACAGAGAACAGCAGGATTAGGATTATACTACGGCCAATTTGGACAGGAGCCAATTAAGCTACCAGTACGTCTTTGGAGCATAGCGGGAACCCCACACAGCACAATAAGAACATGCCAACTTCAGGCAGGTAGTGTCATAGTTAGGTTTTGAAATATTGACCCCAGTGCTACCAGTTAGAAGTGCTTACCACTATACCATTACACTGTCTAACAGTTTAGGAAACAGCGATGATCCGAAATAAAATACTTCAGATTTATTTTGTGAGCATAGACATTTTTCATAGAAATCTAAATTTAAATCCATCCCCTCTCCTCCTCGATAAACATTGTCCCTTAAAGAGTCTCATGAACCAGACAAAGCCAGCGACACAGAACCAGCCTGATGAATAAATATCAATCTAAAATAGAATTCCCAAGAAGACCACATTGGGCCAAACAATGAAACAAAACGTTATTATTTAGTGAAGAAGGATCTTATTATAGATCTACCTAAGTTACCTTCAGCACAGAACCATCCATCCCTTCAGGACCAGTTCTGATTGTTCCACCATCAAACATCTGGTGTGTCAATCCAACGAACAATGAAGCGTTGAGTCGCAATGTTTCCTACGTGTGAATCCTCAATGGTTCACAGATGGTTGCATATGGCAGCAAGTGATAAATTAGTAATGTAGCTGCCTGTAGTCTTTGCCACGTGTGTGTGTGTGTGTGGGGGGGGGGGGGGTTGTAGACAATTAGGTTTGGTATTGGTTTTACCAGTGTCGGGACAAGATCCTCCAGAGCCCCCCCCCAAGATGTATAAGCATTATGTGTCCGCAAAAATTCCCCCCCAAAACACTGAGCACTAATCTGCATGTTTACCCCCTAGGCATGCATTCCCCCTCCCAGTACAAATCGTCCCCCCTGCTGAAATCCCCCCTCTCAGCACAAATCTTTGCCACACCCCCCAAAAAAATTTACCCCTCTTAGCACTAATCCTCTACCCCTAACATTTCCCCTCCTAGTACACATCCCCCCACTCCAAATCCCCCTCCCAGCACAAATTCCCCCCACATCTTCCCCCTAGCCTCCCTCCCAACACAAATCCCCCTAAATCACCAATCTTAGCACTCCTCCTCGCAAATTTTGCCCTCCTAGAATGATACTTGCCCCTAGCCGCCCCTCAAATTCCCCCTTCCAACACAAATCTCCTCCCCCTAATCTCCTTGTGGCACCCCCCCCACCTCACATGATACCGCAGGGCCCAGGGCAGCTGCCCCTCCTGCCCATCTCTTGTCCCGGCCCTGGGTTTTACAAACCTACATAAAGGTTTCTGTGAGAAAATCACAGCTGAACATATAAACAGGATTAAGGGCCCGTTCACACTGCCGCATGGCGGTAATGCGCAGCAACACACATTACAAGTGTCGGTGTAATTCTGAATAGTAACCCCAATATTCCTTACCTAACATGTGTTGCGTTGCAATGCGGTGTGCTGCCAGAAAAGGAAAATGAAGCACTTTTGGTGTAATTTGGTGCTTTGGTAGTCTGTTCATGTTAAATAGACTTCCTTTAACCTAAAGCTTGTTGATGCATGGCATAACAGGTGTCAATGAGCATGCGTTACCGCACCAGGTTGGATAAGCCCTTAAGACAGTGCTTATTGTTTTTGTATGTATTTTTTTATGCTTAGGTCTAAAAGAATAACATTTTTAAATATATATTTTTAATAGTCAGGTAAATATAAAATATTGCATTAGAAATATTGCTGCACAAACAGCTGGTGATCTAAGCTTTTTCCAATATTTACTGGACTAATCTTAGCTGCTCTTCTAAGAATCACTGATTTTTACCTATTTCTGATTAAACACATAGCTGGATGTGATATAACATAAAGCTGAAGTGACATATCTTCTCTCTCCAAATGATTTACCTCTCTTTCTTTCCTGTTTTTCCATAATTTGTTTCATTTAGAAAGAGGCAGACTAAAAGGAAAGAGTTGCTCCCCTGCTTTCTTTAGACAATGCACATTGCTCTTTGACCCTAGGAATGAGCTGAACTGCCCTTGGTTTGGTTGGCGCATTGTTCGGCGAGATTTAACCACTTCAGCCCCGGAAGGTTTTAATGACCTTAATGACCAGGCCATTTATTTTTTTTTGCGATACGACACGGCGCTACTTTAACTGACAATTGTGCGGACATGCGACACTGTACCCAAATAAAATGTATGTCCTTTTTTCTCACAAATATAGTTTTCTTTTGGTTGTATTTGATTACCTCTACGGCTTTTATTTTTTGCACCATAAACAAAAATAAAGACCGCCATTTTTTAAAAGAAAAACTATATTTTTTACTTTCTGCTATAAAACATATCCAATAAAAAAATTGTAAAAAATCGAATTTCTTCAACAATTTAGACCAATATGTATTCTGCTACAGATTTTTGGTAAAAAAAATTCCAATAAACGTATATGGTTTGCACAAAAGTTATCGCATCTACAAGCTATGGGATATTTTTATGACATTTTTATCTATTTGTTTTACTAGTAATGGAGGCAATCAGTGATTTTTAGTTGGACTGCGACATTGCAGTGGACAAATCGGACACCTAACTGGCACTTTTGACACTTTTTTTGGGAACCAGTGACATTATTTAGGCCTCATGTACACTGCTGCTGGTAAACGGACGTTTAGGAGCAGTTGGGCGTTTTTTTCAGCTGCCCCTGAACTCCCCTCTATGTTATCTTATCTGTACATGTACACAGGGTCGTTTACAGTAGTTTATAGGCAGTTAAGTTTAGAAGCTTTTTTTGAAACTCAAAATAATGCGTTCAGAATGGATGTTCAGAGGCATTTGAAACACCAAATGCCTGTAACCGCTTGTAAACGCGTGTAAACGTGGTAATTTGTGTTTAGCCACATTTCGCGTACAGGCGTTTTTAATTTTTGGCTATTTGAAAAAAAAAAAAAAACGCTTCTAAACGCAGCATGTAAACACGGCAAAACACGCGTTTTAAATGTTGGTTACTATCTGTCAAGTTAAATCGTTCAGGAGAGATTGTAAAAAGGTCCCGTGTACATGAAGCCTTACAGTGATCAGTGTTAAAATAATGCACTGTTATTTTTCTAATGACACAGGCAAGGAAGGGGTTAACATCAGGGGTGATCAAAGGGTTAAGTATGTACTTAGCTGGTGCTTGCTAACTGTGTGGGGGTTGCTCTGACTGGTTGAAGACAGAGATCGGTGTTCCTGCTTAGCAGGAACACCGATCTCTGTCTGCTCTCCTGTCAGAACGGCGATAGGCAGACCACCGTTTTGCCTCTCTCGGGAACGATCACGGGTGGCCGGCGAACATCGGGTCCCCTCTGTCCAATCGGCATGCGACCGTGCCTCCGGCAGCGCGCCCCCAGTGTCTATTGCCTGAAATGACGTACAGGTATGTCTTTTCGCGCAATAAAGCCGACCTGCCGCAGTACATGTACGTTAGGCGGTCGGCAAGTGGTTAAAGAAGTATGGATGCCGAACTGGAACCCTGTTGAAACCAATAGGAGCCAAACCTGTCAAAAATTTTATTTCCTGGGCTGATAGACAAGGGGTCTTTAAAAATAGCATGGGGAAAAGAGAAGGAGGGGGGAGGGGGCTGTGCACTACCCTGGGGAACATGTACCAATAGAAGAGGAACATTTCTAGAAAATTCCGTTTGACCAGGAGCAGTTTTTTGAGCCCACATTGCAGGGGATAAAAGCCTGTTTTGTAGTTTTACTTTCCTGATTCTCCTCTCCTTGGCGGGTAGCGCTCCCCCCAGAGGCGTATCTAGTGAAAATGGCGCCTATGGCAAGCACTGAAACTACGCTAACAAAACTACAAGTCAAGCTCTTTAATCCTTCTATTTACAAATTAGTACTACATAAACTGCCCAATGGATCAGTTCGCCCCTGGTCATTAAACATTCTACATTCAGTGAAAGTTAGTGTACTGCAAAGTTTGCTCTGCATGAACTTTCACTGAATGTAGAATGTTTAAGGAGCTTGTTGCACAAATCACTTTATTAAACTTTATGATATCTATTTATTTAATCCATATTGAGCACTATTTGATTGTGTGTATATGCCAAGCACAAGCAGCCAATCAAATATGGTGCTCAATATGGATTACATTAATATGCATAGCCATAAATATCAGAAATAAAAGTGTAATAAAGTAATTTGTGCAACAGCAGGTACTACTTTTAAATAGACTGCGAATGTGACTACAGCAGATGACCAGACTGCGAATACAGGAGATGACCAGACTGTGAATGCGACATACTACAGGAGATGACCAGAATGCAAATGCGACATACTACAGGAAATGACCAGACTGCAAATTCGACATACTACAGGAGATGACCAGTCTGCGAATGCGACATACTACAGGAGATGACCAGAATGCGAATGCGACATACTACAGGAGATGACCAGAATGCGAATGCGACATACTACAGGAGATGACCAGAATGCGAATGCGACATACTACAGGAGATGACCAGAATGCGAATGCGACTACAGCAGATGACCAGACTGCGAATGCGACTACAGCAGATGACCAGAATGCGAATGCGACCACAGCAGATGACCAGACTGCGAATGCGACTACAGAAGATGACCAGACTGCGAATGCGACTACAGCAGATGACCAGACTGCGAATGCAACGTACTACAGGAGATGACCAGACTGCGAATGCGACATACTACAGGAGATGAACAGAGACTGCGAATGCGACTACAGCAGATGACCAGACTGCGAATGCGATATACTACAGGAGATGACCAGACTGCGAATGCGACTACAAGAGATGACCAGACTGCGAATGTGACTACAGGAGATGACCAGAATGCGACTACAGCAGATGACCAGACTGCGAATACGACTACAGCAGATGACCAGACTGCGAATGCGACTACAGCAGATGACCAGATTGCGAATGTGACATACTACAGCAGATGGCCAGACTGCGAATGCGACATACTACAGGAGATGACCAGAAGGCGAATGCGACTACAAGAGATGACCAGACTGCAAATGCGACATACTACAGCAGATGACCAGACTGCGAATGTGACTACAGCAGATGACCAGACTGCGAATGCGACATACTACAAGAGATGACCAGACTGCGAATGTGACTACAGCAGATGACCAGATTGCGAATGTGACATACTACAGCAGATGACCAGACTGCGAATGCGACATACTACAGCAGATGACCAGACTGCGAATGCGACATACTACAGCAGATGACCAGACTGCGAATGCGACATACTACAGGAGATGACCAGACTGCGAATGTGACTACAGCAGATGACCAGATTGCGAATGTGACATACTACAGCAGATGACCAGACTGCGAATGCGACTACAGAAGATGACCAGACTGCGAATGCGACTACAGCAGATGACCAGACTGCGAATGCGAAGTACTACAGGAGATGACCAGACTGCGAATACGACATACTACAGGAGATGACCAGAGACTGTGAATGCGACTACAGCAGATGACCAGACTGCGAATGCGACATACTACAGGAGATGACCAGACTGCGAATGCGACTACAAGAGATGACCAGACTGCGAATGTGACTACAGGAGATGACCAGAATGTGACTACAGCAGATGACCAGACTGCGAATGCGACTACAGCAGATGACCAGATTGCGAATGTGACATACTACAGCAGATGACCAGATTGCGAATGTGACATACTACAGGAGATGACCAGACTGCGAATGCGACTACAAGAGATGACCAGACTGCGAATGCGACATACTGCAGCAGATGACCAGACTGCGAATGTGACTACAGCAGATGACCAGATTGCGAATGTGACATACTACAGCAGATGACCAGACTGCGAATGCGACATACTACAGCAGATGACCAGACTGCGAATGCGACATACTACAGGAGATGACCAGACTGCGAATGTGACTACAGCAGATGACCAGTTTGCGAATGTGACATACTACAGCAGATGACCAGACTGCGAATGCGACTACAGAAGATGACCAGACTGCGAATGCGACTACAGCAGATGACCAGACTGCGAATGCGAAGTACTACAGGAGATGACCAGACTGCGAATACGACATACTACAGGAGATGACCAGAGACTGTGAATGCGACTACAGCAGATGACCAGACTGCGAATGCGACATACTACAGGAGATGACCAGACTGCGAATGCGACTACAAGAGATGACCAGACTGCGAATGTGACTACAGGAGATGACCAGAATGTGACTACAGCAGATGACCAGACTGCGAATGCGACTACAGCAGATGACCAGATTGCGAATGTGACATACTACAGCAGATGACCAGACTGCGAATGCGACATACTACAGGAGATGACCAGACTGCGAATGCGACTACAAGAGATGACCAGACTGCGAATGCGACATACTACAGCAGATGACCAGACTGCGAATGTGACTACAGCAGATGACCAGACTGCGAATGCGACATACTACAAGAGATGACCATACTGCGAATGTGACTACAGCAGATGACCAGACTGCGAATGCGACTACAGCAGATGACCAGACTGCGAATGCGACTACAGCAGATGACCAGACTGCGAATGCGACTACAGCAGATGACCAGACTGCGAATGCGACTACAGCAGATGACCAGACTGCGAATGCGACTACAGCAGATGACCAGATTGCGAATGTGACTACAGCAGATGACCAGACTGCGAATGCGACTACAGAAGATGACCAGACTGCGAATGCGACTACAGCAGATGACCAGATTGCGAATGTGACTACAGGAGATGACCAGAATGCGACTACAGCAGATGACCAGACTGCGAATGCGACTACAGCAGATGACCAGACTGCGAATGCGACTACAGCAGATGACCAGACTGCGAATGCGACTACAGCAGATGACCAGACTGCGAATGCGACTACAGCAGATGACCAGACTGCGAATGCGACTACAGCAGATGACCAGACTGCGAATGCGACTACAGCAGATGACCAGACTGCGAATGTGACTACAGCAGATGACCAAGTAGCCAGTTTAAAAATCTAAGCTTTCAGCAATGCACAGCTATACGGGGGATAAAGAACATTGTCAGGGAGGGTTTAGTAACACTGAGTCTATAGGTAGAAAGACCTACCTGACCAGCCGGGCTCACCTCTCAGAGGTCCGGAGGCGGAGCTTTCCGCGGTAGGGGCGGGGCTTGCGGCGGTAGGGGCGGGGCTTGCGGCGGTAGGGGGCGAGAATATTCGTGGTCCAGGAGAGGCAATGCCAGTGCTCCGAGCACATACAGAGTACATGGGGCGGGGCAGGGCAGGGCAGGGTCAGAGCGTCAGTGGAGCTCCCTGCCCCACCCCTCCCTGCTGACAGAGCCTCCCTCAGCCTAAACCGAGCCCGACAGCCATCTGATAGAACACCAGCGCCGCAATCCTGCAGGCTGACCACGGCGCCGGTGGCTATATTAGTCTGGGAGGACAGGTGGGGTTTTTTTTTCATGCAGATGGCGGCTTTTTGCCGCCCCTTCCCCCCATGGCGCCCATGGCACTTGCCATGGCTGCCATACCTTAGATACGCCACTGGCTCCCCCACAATCCAGCAGTGGACTGTGCCTTGGGGTCATCAGGTCCCGAGCAGGGCTATGGACCTTGCTTTGGACTAGATGACATCAAAACCCTGGAGCATGGGGGTTTAGAAGCTGTGAGGACTTTCATTGCTGGCTTCTTTTAAAAAAAAAAAAAAAGTACACAAACATTTTTTGACATGGTTAAGAATTCCGAGCCATCTAAGTGAATGCTTCATTCCCCCAGCATCCTTCACAACCATCAACAGTGGGAAGCTGTTGTGTATAAAAGTAATAGAAATACCACTATAATGCCGCGTACACACGGTCGGACTTTTCGTCTACAAAAGTCCAACGGACACCGACGGACTAAAGCTGGCTGGTAATCCGATCGTGTGTGGGCTTCTCCAGACTTTCAGCAGACTTTTTCAGCCTCAAATCCGACGGACTTTAGATTTGAAACATGCTTCAAATCTTTACGTCGTAACTACGACGGACCCCGAAATCCGCTCGTCTGTGTGCTAGTCCGACGGACAAAAACCCATGCTAGGGCAGCTATTGGCTACTGGCTATGAACTTCCTTATTTTAGTCCGGTGTACGTCATCACGTACGAATCCGTCGGACTTTTCTGTGGTCGTGTGTAGGCAAGTCCGTTCGTTAGAAAGTCTGCTGCAAGTCCGCCGAAAGTCCGCAGGAAGTCTGTCGGACAGGCTGTCGGACTTTTGTAGACGAAAAGTCCGACCGTGTGTACGCGGCATTATACATAGTATTCAGCTCCCAGACAGCCAAAATGCGGTCCAAATTGTGTTCAGACTGAACCTTAAGTGCACATCTACAGTGCACAAAACCAGCTCCATAGAGATATAGTTTAATGAGTTTGGTGAGGAGGAACTCACGTGGCCTTCACAGAGCCGCAAGCTCAACCCTTCTTAACACCTTTGGGATGAATTGGAATGTCAGTTGTGAGCCCATTCCATAGACATGGTGTTGAATAAGTTAAGTGTGGAGCACTCAAGTGGCCTGCAAGGAGCCCTAACCTCAACCCTACTGAACACCTTTTGGATGAATTGAAATGTCAATTGTGAGCCTAGACCATAGACATGGTGTTGAATAAGTTAAGTGTGGAGAACTCAAGTGGCCTACAAACAGCCCTGACTTCAACCCTACAGAACACTTTTGGGATGAATTGGAAGGCCATTTGTGAGACAGGTCCATAGACATTATGTTAAATAAGTTAGGTGCGGAGAAACTCAAGTGACCTCCAAATAGTCATGACCTCATCCTTACTTAACACCTTTGGGGTGAATAGGAATGTCAATTGTTAGCCAAGTTCCTAGACATTGTGTTAAATAAGTTGGGTGTGGAGCAACTCAAGTGGCCTACAAACAACCCTGACCTCAACCCTACTCAACACCTTTGGAGTGAATTGGAAGGCCAATTGCGAACCAGGTCCATAGAAGTTATGTTGAATAAGTTAGGTGTGGGGAAACTCAAGTGGCCTGTAAACAACCCTACTCACAGGGCCGATCCTAGGGTCACCGGTGCCTGGGTGCAGAAATATTTCTTGCGCCCCCACATGGGCATGGTCATCTTACCAACTCCTCCCCTTTACAAATGTTTCTATGGCAACAACTCAAACACAGAGATGCTCCCCTAAGAAGACTTTGTTACCCTGGGATCCTCCCATGATCTTTTAACAATAAAAAAAATACAGGAAGAGGGTACACTAATGAGACCTGGAAGGGAGTCTCTCTGATACAAGAGACGGTCAGAGACTGCAGACATACTACAGGAGACGGTCAGAGACTGCAGACATGGTACAGGAGACGGTCAGAGACTGCAGGCATACTACAGGAGACAGCCAGAGACTGCAGACATAGTACAGGAGACGGTCAGAGACTGCAGACACTATACAGGAGATGATCAGAGATTGCAGACATAGTACAGGAGATGATCAGAGACTGGAGACATAGTACAGGAGATGGTCAGAGACTGCAGACATAATACAGGAGATGGTCAGAGACTGCAGACATAGTACAGGAGATGGTCAGAGACTGCAGACATAGTACAGGAGATGGTCAGAGACTGCAGACATAGTACAGGAGATGGTCAGAGACTGCAGACATAGTACAGGAGATGGTCAGAGACTGCAGTTCCTATGGACGTTAGTAGATAATGGCCGATAGGCCCTCTCACCTGACCCAGCGATACAGCAACGGTTCCTCTGATCAGGAGTTAGCTCATGCTGAATTGCCGTGGCGATTGCACGTGGCTGGGTAGTGCCCAGATCTGTATTCCTGCAATGACTCCATTCCTTTCTCCGCCAGGGATGGCGCAAGGCTGTGTGGCTTTCCCTCTGGTGGCGCAGGGCCAGCGGGGTTCTCTCTCTGATGGTGTTCTCTCAGCACTGTCCTCTCCCTCTGGAGTCCTGGGTGCACTTCCCTGAAAGCTTTCCCAGGCTCCTGTCCTCTTCTCTGCTCCTTTTTCGATTTTATTTCTTCCCTGGCTGATATGAATGTGGGGGAAGATACATAGTGGGCAGCTGTGCTGGCAAGCGCTGCTCACTATTACAGCAGTGCACGCGAGAGGGAGAGGGAGGGGGGAAAGAAGAGCCCGCAGCTGCATTGGCATCACTAGGGTTGGGGTCACCCCCCTTCCACCAACTATAGTCGCCCCTCAGTACAGACCCCCCTCCACTAAGTATAGACCCCTCTGTCAGTGCAGAACCCGCACTAAGTATAAACCTCTTCCTCAGTACAGACCTTCCTCAGTACAGGACAGACCTCCCCCTCCATTAGTACAGACCCCCACAGGACAAACCACCCCTCCATTAGTACAGACCCCCCCAATAGGAAAGACCCCCCTCCATTAGGAAAGACCCCCCATTAATACAGACCCCCCCTCTATTAGTACAGACCCCCCAAGCCGCCCCCCTCCATTAGTACAGACTCCCTCTCCATTATTACAGACCCCCCCGTGAAAATCCCCCTTCATTAGTACAGACCCCCCAGGTCAGACCCCCCTCTATTAGTACAGACCCCCCAGGACAGACCTTCCCCTCCATTAGTACAGACCCCCACAGGACAAACCACCCCTCCATTAGTACAGACCCCCCCATTAGTACAGACCCCCCCTCCATTAGGACAGACCCCCATTAGTACAGACCCCCCCTCTATTAGTATAGACCCCCCAGGAAAACCCCCCCTCCATTAGTACATACCCCCACAGGACAAACCACCCCTCTATTAGTACAGACCCCCCAGGACAGACCCCCCCTCCATTAGGACAGACCCCTCCATTAGTACAGACCCCCCATCTATTAGTACAGACCCCCCCTCTTTAGTACAGACCCCCCCAGGACAGACCCCCCTCCATTAGTACAGACCCCCAGGACAGACCCCCCTCCATTAGTACAGACCCCCCCAGGACAGACACCCCTCCTCCATTAGTACAGACCCCCCAGGATAGACCCCCTCCATTAATAGAGACCCCCCTCCATTAGTACAGACCCCCCAGGACAGACCGTCACCCCCCCCATCAGGGTATATAAAAACACCTGGGCGGCAGCTGTAGAGGAGAGGACAGTGTTCAGCCGCGCCGCCCGGGTGGAGAGCAGAGCAGTTCACAGCAGGCAGGAGTGAGAGACACAGAGAGGAGGAGAACGTGTCAGGCACGGACCGCCCCGCGCTTCGTCAATGCGCGGCTGGTCTCTCTCCACACACAGACCAGCCGCTCTCCTTCTCTGACAGGAGGAGGGAAGGGCTTGAGCAGGAAACACAGTGGCGCCTTTCTCTTAGAACACTGGCGGAGAACCGCCGCCGGACACGAACAGAAGGAGGAGGGAAGGGACAAGGGAGCACTCTGGCGCTTCAGCGCCCCCACCTCTCTGGCGCCCGGGTGCACTGCACCCCGTGCACCCCATCTGGGATCGGCCCTGCCTACTCAACACCTTTTGAATTCATTAGAGTCAGGTCTTCTCATCCAAGATCAGTACCCGACCTCACAAATGATCTTTGAATGGCCCACATTCACATAAACACACTCCAAAATCTTTTGGAAAGCCTTCCCAGAGGAGTGGAGGCTATTGTAGGATGGACAACACCATAATAACCCTAAGGGTACCCCCATGTTATGACCAACATTCAGCTTTAAACTGAATGAACCTGTCCCTTTGATTAACTTTCCCTGATTTAGAAGAAAACTATGAAGTTCTTAACTGAATTTTGCATTCTTCTGGATGAAGCTGTACAAAAGAATTTCCTTCTTCCAATTACTCTCCTCAAATAAGAAAATTGTTTTCTGTCTTTTCTCTCTTACTCATCTGGTGCAGGTCCAGCACTGAAAACCAAAGGCTTCATGTCAGATATCAAAGCATAGTGAGACATGACTTATATCCTGTAATTCCACTCGCTGAACTGACGCATTGCTGCCCGCTCTATTTTTATACGGCTTTCTTTCTTTTTTTTTTTCCTTCAGTGACTTTACAAAATTATTTGGTAAGAGGTTCCAGGGGAGGAGGGGCCAGGGAATGTATATCATTGATACAATTGCATGAATGACTGAAGTTAAAGGAGACCTAGAATTAGATATATCTTTCATATATTCATATGCTTATGTGCTAAGTGCGGATACACATCCTTGTACTGCGTTTGCGTTACCGCAGCAAAGGAAAGTGTGCGTTTTGCACTCGGTATGCTGCACTACAGTGTATTCTTAATAGCACCCCAGTGAACCTTTTCCTGCAGACATGTGTTGCAGAGCATCACAACGAACAGTAGCTAACCCTGCCTAATACATTTAGGTATTTATTACCTCCCACAGAGATCTCAGTACTCCTCCTGACAATCATCTGCTTTTCTCTCCAAAAGGAGGGAACCATCTTTGTCCAGGAATCATTCAGAGTCAACAATTATTATTATTATACGGGATTTATATAGCGCCAATAGTTTGTGCAGCACTTTATTTCCAGGACACGGATGCTGGCTCAGGAGTGAACCAATCATGTAAATCCTGGTGTTTTTGCAGTTCTTGGCTGTGTTCAGGTTTGACACAGATGAGCCCCTGCTGCAGCTAACTGGGGGGAGAGGAGACTCTCAGTCTAGGCATAGGGGCTGATTTACTAAAGGCAAATCCACTTTGCACTACAAGTGCACTTGGGAGTGCAGTCACTGTAGATCTGAGGGGAAGATCTGAAATGAGGGGAAGCTCTGCTGATTTTATCATCCAATCATGTGCAAGCTGGACGGCACAGTGGTGTAGTGGTAGCACTTTTGCCTAGCAGTAAGAAGGGTCGCTGGTTCAAATCCCAACCACAACACTACCTGCCTGGAGTTTGCATGTTCTCCCTGTGCCTGCGTGGGTTTTCTCCGGGTACTCTGGTTTCCTCCCACACTCCAAAGACATACTGGTAGGTTAATTGGATCCTGTCTAAATTGTCCCTAGTATGTATGAATGTGAGTTAGGGACCTTAGATTGTAAGCTCCTTGAGGGCAGGGACTGATTGTACAATGTATATGTAAAGCACTGCATAAATTGATGGCGCTATATAAGTACCTGAAATAAATAAGCAAAAATGCTGTTTTTTATTTTCCTTGCATGTCCCTCTCAGATCTACAGCGACTGCACTTCCATGTGCACTTGCAGTGCAAGGTGGATTTTCCTTTAGTAAATAAACCCCATAATTACTAAAGCCCTAGTTTACATTTGCGGTTGGGGGAGGGTAAAAATAGTTAAGTGAGTCTCTGGTTAACCACCCCGCTTAGGCCCCGTTCACACTTGCGGACCGATCAGGTCCGCCTGTCAGTTTTTTATGCACGCCCGAATGGACCCTCCAGTCTCCTCTATGGAGCGGCGGGTGTCAAAGAACATCCAATCCTATCTGCTAAAAACAGACGGATGTTCCCCACTTGTCTGGCAGATCAGATTGGATGGCAGACGGGTGTAAACAGACAGTCAGTCTGACCGTCCATAGAGGAGAGCGGGCTGTGTCTGTGTACACTCTGCATAAGCGGAGCAGACATGGACCAGCCATCCGCCTGCTCAGCGGGGATCAGCGGACAGATCCCTCGCTGAGCAGGCAAACTCCAATGAAGCCCCCTCCCATCTGGAAGGGGTCTTTAAGTTGCAAAAGGCGGATGTACACATGCTGTGGTCATGATGCCTCAGGTCACAACTATGGAACACAAATGTTACCCCCTGTTGTATTTGGTGGACAGTACTGCTGCAAAACACAACCCATTCAAGTGACTAGGGCTACAACACATTGCATGCACATGCAGCATGATGGAGTGGGCTTATAGTGTTACTAAAACCACAACGGTAAAATCAGTCTGTATAAGCAGTAAAGCATGCTTGTTATACTCACTGTGGAACCTAAGGGTTTACTCCTCTGCATTGTGTAAAAAGGCTGTTTGATCCTGTCTTCTTTGTTCCTCCTCTTCTTCCACTGTCCCCAATCCATCTCCTGATAGAACAGAGGTTTGGGGAGCAAGCTTCACCTGCATAAAGTGGTTATAAAGGCAGAAGTTTTTTATCTTAATGCATCCTATGTGCAGGCCAGTCAAATTCCTCCACCCCAAACTCGCTCATCCATGTCTTTATGGACATTGCTTTGTGCACTGGTGCACAGTCATGTTGGAACAGGAAGGGACCATCCCTAAACTGTTCCCACAAAGTTGGGAGCATGAAATCGTCGAAAAACGTCTTGGTATGCTGACGCCTTAAGAGTTCCCTTCACTGGAACTAAGGGGCCAAGCCCAACCCCTGAAAAACAACCCCACACCATAATCCCCCCTCCACCAAAAGATTTGGACCAGTGCGCAAAGCAAGGTCCATAAAGACATGGATGAGCGAGTTTGCGGTGGAGGAACTTGACTGGCCTGCACAGAGTCCTGACCTCAACCCGATAGAACACCTTTGGGATGAATTAGAGCAGAGACTGCGAGCCAGGCCTTCTCGTCCATATCAGTGCCTGACCTCACAAATGCGCTTCTGGAAGGATAGTCAAACATTCCCATAGATTGAAAACTCACTTGTTCAGGGAAGCCTATCCCACACTCACCTAACAACTGTCCCCGAGCCACCCCCATCAAATTATTCCCCGCATCTATTACCTTTTGTACCACCCATAGCTCCCAACTGTCCCTGATTTGGAGCAATGTCCCTCTGTCCCTCTTTCCTCCTCATTTGTCCCTCATTTTGATCAGATCTATATAGATGTATATAAAATGCATGTTTTATCTTTCAAAAGGTGTTTCCCAGTGCTAAACCTTTCATCAAAATTCTAAATTGCTGCATTTGTAAATCTTAAAAGCCAATATAAAGAAATACTAGGGGTAAAAAAAAGCCCTTGTGGATTTAATTAACCTTTTTTTCAGTTATGTCTCCTTTAAGGGGGTGTGGCAGGGGGCGTGTCCTATGCCTACATACATTTGCTAGTAGGTGTCCCTCATTCCCATCTCAAAATGTTGGGAAGTATGACCACCACCTCCTCCCTTTAGAATGTAAGCTCGACGAGCAGGGCCCACCTGTCCATTCTGTATTGAACTGTATTGTATTTGTGTTGTCCCCCTCTACATTGTAAATCGCTGCGTAAACTGTTGGCACTATATAAATCCTGTATGAGAATAATAATAATAATAATAGACACACTCCTAAACCTTGTGGCCTTCCCAGAAGAGTTGAAGCTGTTGTAGCTGCAAAGGGTGGGCCAACTCAATATTGAACCCTACAGACTAAGACTGGAATGCCATTAAAGTTCATGTGCGTGTAAAGGGAAGTGTCCCAATACTTTTGGCACTTTAGTGGATATATACAGTATATATCAGGACTATAGGCAGTAGTGGAACAAGGCAGCATTTCAAGACTTCCCTTTCTCATATCACAAAGGCGCTGCTACCATCCAGTTATGGAACATTCATTAAAATTTTGAAGAATTTTGGTAACTGGCTCCAAAAACAAGATTTTGCCCCATTTAATGATGGGCAATGCAGAGGCAGCTTATGTTATTCAAACATTTACAGCAATAAAAACAATTACAGTTACACAATGTTTTCCTTAGTCAGAATATACTGTGATGTCATACGGAGTGATTTCCCAGCAAATTCAGAGAAACAAAATTCTCTCGCATATAATTTGCCAAATGAATGCTCCACTTTACTCCAATCTACTCCATCTTTACTACATTAATAATTCAGGTTACTGAGACTTGGAGCTCAAGGAATGCTTTTTTTTGTAGAGGGACGTGGATATTTTAGATAAATTCATTTTTTGCTGTAATGTTGTGGCTTAAAAGAATTTATTATTGCAGAGTTGTAATGTTATTGAAAGATCTGCTTTAAGGATAACATTGAAAAGGCAAATACTATGCAGCCTCTCTCGTCCTGCTGACAATTGGTTGATTTACTAAAACTGGAGAGTGCAAAATCTGGTGCAGCTCTGCATAGAAACCAATCAGCTTCCAGGTTTTATTGTCAAAGCTTAATTGAACAAACTGATTGGCTACCATGCACAGCTGCACCAGATTTTGCACTCTCCAGTTTTAATAAATCAACCCCAATGTCTTCATCTGTCTTTTTTTCTAGAAGAATGGCACCAGCTATAATCCAGATATTATGTACTTCATGGACTGAGATGTTGGCTCAGAGGTGACAAAATCATTTAACCTCCCTGGCGGTATGATTATTTCGGATTTTAGGTGCTGAAAGAGGTACAATTATTTTGCATGGAAATTTGGCGTTTTATATTGTAGGCCTGTAATTCTTAACAATAATACACTTAAATCTTTCCACCAAGAGTCTAGTAGACATCCCAGGTATGATGAAGTTTGAAACACAAAATCATAATTTATAATATAATAAATAATTATAAATAATTAAAAAAAAATAATAATAAATAAAATAAATTTCCCCACGATTCACTATCGCTCAATTCTGCAAGTGTTCTAATTTACTATCGCTGTTTTCTAGCTGGTCTAAAGCCTCTTTTGATATAAAGGGACACTTTTTGGTTGCTATGGATAATCTCCAGTTTCCAGGCAGAAAGAACAGTATATATAATATAAAACTGCATGCAGGGCATTGGACAAAGCACTGGGGACAAAAGGGATGTGAAATGATTTCATACAGTAATGTAATCTGTAAGAGAACAGTACTGTATGTGTTATGATTTTTAAATTTTTTTGAATTTGCCGCCAGGCTCCGCCCCCCGTGCATCGCGACGCTCGCAGTGAACGGAGCCTGGCACAGAGAGGCTTCGGGCAGAGGACGGAGCCCGCAGACAGCGCGGGGGGACATCGCAGGATCCTGGGGACAAGGTAAGTATACTGCTCCAGGATCCTGCAATGCAATCCCAAGTGTGGCTCGGGGTTACCGCTAATGGTGCTGAAATTTAACCCCGAGCCACACTCGGGAATACCGCCAGGGAGGTTAAACCCTGAAGCCTATACAGCTCAAAAAAAAAATTCTGACACCAATCAGCTCTTGTGCTGCCTCTCACCTCATGACTTGCTACAAAGTGACAGTCTGATTGCTGTGGGAGAGGAGACTGAAGAAATGTTTCCTCCTGCCTGTAGCAGACTGATAACATCATATCAGCCTAAGTGAAGTAGTTACTGGTCCGGAGCTCAGGGCATTTTAACCACTTCAGCCCCCTTCAGAAGATTTTACCCCCTTCCTGACCAGAGCACTTTTTTGCAATACGGCACTGTGTCGCTTTAACTGACAATTGCGCGGTCATGCGGCGTTGCACCCAACGTCCTTTTTTCCCCACAAATAGAGTTTTCTTTTGGTGGTATTTGATCACCTCTGTGGTTTTTATTTTTTGCGCTATAAACAAAAAAAGAGCGACAATTTTGAAAAAAAAGCAATATTTTTTACTTTTTGCTATAATAAATATCCCCCCCAAAAAATATAAAAAAACAAATTTTTTCCTCATTTTAAGCGGATACGTATTCTTCTACATATTTTTGGTTAAAAAAAATTTGCAATAAGTGTATATTGATTGGTTTGCGCAAAAGTTATAGCGTCTACAAAATAGGGGATAGTTTTATGGCATTTTTATTAATAATTTTTTTTATTAGTAATGGCGGCGATCTGCGATTTTTATCGTGACTGCGACATTATGACGGACACAACAGACACTTTTGACACTATTTTGTGACCATTGTCATTTATGCAGCGATCAGTGCTATAAAAATGCACTGATTACTGTGTAAATGACACTGGCAGGGAAGGGTTTTAACACTAGGGGGCGATCAAGGGGTTAAGTGTGTCCTAGGAAGTGATTCTAACTATGGGGGGGATGGGCTACCACTGACATGACAGCGATCACTGCTCCCGATCACTAGGCAAAACGGGGAAATGTCTTGTTCTGCCGCTCCATGACACGATCGTGGGACACCGGCAGACATTGAGTCCGCAGGTCCCGCGGGCACGGTCACGGAGCACGAGGCGGGCGCACGTGCCCACAATGCCGCGTCTTGAAGGGGACGTACCTGTACGCCCATTTGTGCAGCTGTGCCATTGTGTCGACGCATATCGTCGTGCGCTGGTCGGTAAGCGGTTAATGATAGAATATAGATTTTTTTTTTTTAAATATTACTTTTTATTTTGGTACAAATATGATACTTTTGGTGAGAAGACACACTTGACACCTTTGCTACCATTGTGCTATATGCTGGGTGTCCAGTGTACCCCTGTGTCTTTAAGAGGGACTGGGCTACCTCCAGGCTCACCTGCCCTCTATCTCTCCATTAGAGTGAATGTGCTTCCACTGTGGAGGCTCTCATAAATTTACAAGAGTTGTGACTGCAGAAATTGTGGGGTGCCTTGGAGCGGCTCTGCAGCTTATGCGTGAATTTGCAAATGTGTGCAAACTGGTTGGTAGCAAATTGGCTGGCGAGTTGAGCTGGGAATTTTCTTTTGCTTTGCATGCTTTTTATTTTAGTTGGTGACAGCAAGGCTCGGTTCACACTGCTGCGACTTGGGATCCTACTTGTAAGACGCCAAGTCGCGTGACATGTGCTATCTCATGTTAGTCAGTGAGAGCTGTCGTAATTAGCACTACTGAAGTCGCTCCAACTTCAGAAAAGGTTCCTGCACTACTTCAAGGAGAATTCTATTCTATACTTCTACCAAGGTAATACTCAAGTCGCCAGGAAGTCGTCTGGCAAAGTCACACCGCAAGTCGCGCGACTTTTAGGTCGTGGCAGTGTGAACCGAGCCTTGAAGCGAAGTTCCACCCAAAAATGGAACTTCCGCTTTTCGGAATCCTCCGCCCCTCTGGTGTCAGATTCCGCACCTTTCAGGGGGGAGCAGATACCTGTATAATCCAGGTATTTGCTCCCACTTCTGGGCATAGATAGCCGCAGTATCCGCGGATATCTATGCCATATCCGGTGCCTCCTCCTTCCCCCCTGCTGTCTTCTGGGAGAGGCACAGGTCCCAGAAGACAGCAGGGACCAGAGGGATCACGCAGCGCGCGCAGTAGGGAACTAGGCTGTGAAGCCACAAGGCTTCACATCCTGATGCTCTTGCCGAAGATGGCGGTGCCTCCACCTGAGAGCCGAGGGACAGATCGGTTTTGGGTGCCGACATCGCGAGCGCCCTGGACAGGTAATGCCGCGTACACACGAGCAGAATTTCCGTCAGAAAGAGTCTGATGGGAGCTTTTCATTGTATATTAAGACCGTGTGTACGCCCCATCAATCTTTTTTAGTCGAAAATTCAGACGTACTTAGATAGAAAACATGTTCTATATTTTTCCGACGGAACAAATTACTATCGGAAAAAACACTCGTCTGTATGCTGTTCCGACGCACCAAAAACGGCGCATGTTCTGAAGCAAGTATGAGACGGAAGCTATTGGCTACTGGCTATTGAACTTCCGTTTTCTAGTCCGGTCATATG